>NW_027397068.1:34387610-34713912 GCF_003265705.2 Callorhinus ursinus | reverse complement strand
CCTCCCTCCCTTCCTTCCTTCCTCCCTCCCTTCCTCCCTCCCTTCCTTCCTCCCTCCCTTCCTCCCTCCCTCCCTTCCTTCCTTCCTCCCTCCCTTCCTCCCTCCCTTCCTTCCTTCCTCCCTTCCTCCCTCCCTTCCTCCCTCCCTTCCTTCCTCCCTCCCTTCCTCCTTCCCTTCCTCCCTCCCTTCCTCCCTCCCTTCCTTCCTCCCTCCCTTCCTCCCTCCCTTCCTCCCTCCCTTCCTTCCTTCCTTCCTTCCTCCCTCCCTCCCTCCCTCCCTCCCTTCCTTCCTTCCTTCCTTCCTTCCTTCCTTCCTTCCTTCCCTCCCTCCCTCCCTCCTTCCCTCCCTCCCCTCCTTCCTTCCTTCCTCAATACTTATGGAGTATTTACTGCTTACATACTGGCTGTTGTACAAGGCACTGAAGATTCAGAGAAGGAAATCTAATTCTTGTGGGGAAAGCAAACAAGTAAGAGAACCAAGTGGCATTCAGCAGGTGACCAAGTAGAAGTGTGTGTCAGGTTTTAGGGGTACACAGAGTAGGGGCCTCTACTTGTTATGGCAGAGAAAGTATCAATTGAACTCAGCCTGGAAAAATCACAAGGAAGTCAGGCGGTAGGGTGGGGCGGGGGCGGGAGGGCTTCAGGAGCCCTAGTTGCCTGGGGGACCTGCATCTCAGGGTGTGTGTGCGCTGCAGGGAAGGGCCATGAGGTTAGAGAGGTTAGCAGGGCCTTATGTGTCCTGATAAAGAATTTAGGTTTTATTCCAAACACACTGGATGATCCTGAAGGATTTTACACAGAAGAATGACATTAGCTTCTTTTTAGAGTCATCAAAACTCAGGCTTTGGAGACAGATTGAGACCAGGGTGTTACTCATGGTTCAGCCAGTTGGTGGCTGTGTAAGCTTGGACAATTTACTTAATCTCCTGGAGCCTTGGTTTCTTCTTCTTTTTTAAAGATTTTATTTATTTATTTGACAGAGAGAGAGACAGCAAGAGCAGGAACACAAGCAGGGGGAGTGGGAGAGGGAGAAGCAGGCTTCCTGTGGAGCAGGGAGCCTGATGCGGGGCTCGAAACCAGAACCCTAGGATCATGACCTGAGCCAAAGGCAGACGCTTAAGGACTGAGCCATCCAGGTGCTCGGTTTCTTCTTCTTCTTTTTTTTTTTTAATTTTTTATTGTTATGTTAATCACCATACATTACATCATTAATTTTGGATGTAGTGTTCCGTGATTCATTGTTTGTGCATAACACCCAGTGCTCCGCTCAGAACGTGCCCTCTTTGGTTTCTTCTTTAAATTGAAAACAAACATAAAACCCTACCTTCCTCATAGGTATTATTGTTTTTATTTTCTGAGAATTAAATGAATACCATTTGTAACATTCTTAGCACAGGGCCTGGTACATAGAAAGCCCTCCAATCCTGATGGCTACTCTTTACCAGCACTCATATCATTATTACTCTTGTAAATATTGCCCTGGGAGTGGTATGCAAGGTGAGTCAGGTAGAGGATAAGCTGGAGGAAGGGAGACTGCTTAGAACGCCTCTGGAATAATCTAGGGAAGAATATTCTATTTTTATTTATTTATTTATTTTTGTCCAGTACCCAGCTGTCATTCAGAAGGAATAAAAAATGTTTGTGGAATAAATGAAAAGGAAGACTGAGCAGAATGTCATGATTGATTAGCTCAGAGAAACCAGGGGGAGAGTAGAAGATGACTTTAAGTCTTCAAGCTTGGGTGACTGCAGAGTTCTGGTACTGTTGACACAAAGAAGCCTTTTCTCTTCCCATCCCATGGCTCAGCTTTCTCAGACCATTGCTCGCCTGACACCTTCGGATGGTCACCAGCTTTTTTCAGTTTCATTTATTAGCTCAGTGACTGTGCTGTGCACATCTGCCAATTTGTCTTTTTCTAGAATGCCTTGTCATGACCATAATGGAGGTATATCTGAATTTAAAAACTTCGAATTTTTGAAGTCTCAAACTCCACTTACAAATCGGGTTTGAATACCCTTCTCTAGCTGCTTCCAAATCTCATTTCATTTTTAGATCCTACAGATGTCTCTGGAAAGACTAGCATTCTATGCCTCTATATGGGGGCATTAATAGAATCCCACACTTTTACAATTAATATTGTGTCTGAAACAAAATATACTTATGGCTTCTCAATATTATATAATTGCCATTTTCTCTTATATGTAGAATTATATTTTTGGTCCCATGTCACAAACAAACAGACAACCCAAAACTGGCTCAGCTTTTGGCTTTTCTTTTACTGCTAAATTGGTGTTTCTACTCTAACTCTGAAGACAACCGGAAAAACCTGGGAATTTGACATGAGGTCTTGTTCTAGCCAGGTCATCTGTCCACATGAATGATTTTAGTACCAGGTAAGAGCAGATGGGGCTGAAGCCATGGGCATGGTTCCCTGGGTTCCCCCTCTGCCCTGCCCCACCGTTTTCCTTGAGTTTGATTATTCTGATTACTAAAAATGCCTTTCTGTTTGTCAAAGAACAGGAATTTTGAGGTTGTGCTGAGGCTTGGTTAGCCAGGTCAAGCCTCCAGTAACATATATAGAGATTGTTTTTTTTGGAGTGGAGAATTTTAATAAATGTCTTATGTGAAAACAAGTGACACATCGTAAACGAGTTGAGAGTGGTCTCTACTAGTGAAAATGGCGGTGTGTTGATCTGTCCACATTCTCTGCCTGATTGTTCTTGGGATCCAGAGCACACATTTGTGAGTCAGCTGTCGCAAACAAGAGGAAGTAAAGCAAACGCCACTGCCCATCAGGATGGCTGTCTGATCTCAGCGTCATTAGCTCCTGAGGTACTACCAATGAAGTTAGTCAGAATTCCTGTAGACCCACAGCTGCTCACGTGCAGCCTTTCTACTCCTTCTCTCTACTGGTCCCCTAATCTCTCTCTGTGTGTATGTATTTCAGAAATAGCACGTGAGAGATGGGAAATTAAATGTCTCTGTGGGAAAGAGCAGTGTTTCAGGTTCTCAGCATTTTAGTCAGCTGCTGTCGTATTTTTCCAGACTGTAAATATATTTTGAAGCTATTAAAAATTGATTCACAGTGATGAAAAAAGGTAGGAACTCAATAGTTCTTTCCCAGCTGCCATTTGTCCAGTAACAAATATCTAGACACTTTAATTATCCTTTTAATTTCCCCTAGTGTGGCAGAATAATCCTACTCATCTTCATGAACAGGGAAAAAAATCTGTGTTGGGAACATAGCAAGACAAAAAGCTCCCTGGGCTAGCCTGTTTATCTGGTAGTATGGACTTTGGCAGCGCTTTAAGAGTTTGGCTTCCTGGTGAGGGCGCTGGTCTCTCTTGGGTGTGGGAAGGGAGAGGTAGAGAGGACAGGAATCTCTTTTAAATCACAGAGAAAAGGAAACCAGGAAGTAAGGAGAAATTATTAGTCTGCTCATAGCTCAGGATGTTAAAGGCAATAGGCTCAGCTGGTTGGTTAATCATTAGCAAAAAGGAAAGAGCAGTGGGGGTCAGGACCGGCCAGACCACAGAGACGGACCTGAAGCAGGGAGGGAGCTTCCGGCAGAGGCAAGATGTAATCTTACCTGCAGTTCACCTCTTTCTCTTATTAACTTTACCTCGGCACATAAAGCAAGACGAGTCTTCTGTTCGCAGACGTTTGTCTAAATAAAGCCCTCTTAACTTTATTTTTGCTGTGGGATTCCTAAGCAGACAAGAAGAAAAGGCATCTTCCCCCGAGCAGCCTCCCAGCTCCCACTCAGTTTGGCATTGGAGCAGCAGCTCGGGCCACAGAAAGCAAGCAGGTGAGTGTCCCCAAGCGGGGATCACCGCAGGCAGGTCGGCCGCCTGTTGTGAAACGGGGCTTTGCACCCTCTCGGAAGCCGGGGGAGTTGGTGCTGACTTCCAAGCTGCCTGGTGGAAGAAGAGAAAGTGGATCTGCAGAGACTGAGGGGAGAGGGAGAAGCCCCTCTCCCCTCTTCCCTACCACAGCACCATGGGCAACATTTGTCTGAGGTTCTGGGCGAACTTGGGGCCCTGCCTCCCGTGCTTGTTCCAGGAGGCCGACAAGCCGGCGGTGGTGATTGAGAACCCAGTAGCCTGCTGCTCCCCCGATCCTCCCCAGTCGCAGAGTCAGGAGCCCAGGAGAAGCCACGGCCACTACTTCGTGGCTCTGTTTGATTACCAGGCGCGGACCGCAGAGGACCTGAGCTTCCGCGCGGGCGACAAGCTCCAAGTCCTGGACACTTCCCTCGAGGGCTGGTGGTTGGCCAGGCACTTGGAGAGAAGGGAAGATGCCTCTGGCCAACCGCTACAGGGCTATATTCCTTCAAACTATGTGGCTGAGGACAGGAGCCTGCAGGCAGAGCCGTGAGTAATACAAACCCACACTTTCTCAACTCTCTGAGGGCAGGTAATGAGTTTTCCTTCTTACCTATCCGCAGCCCCCGCATTTCCAAAGAACTGCCCAGAAAGTAGGAGGAAGCCTTGGTAAGAACCTCCTAATTGAAACACACCTCTCCTGCTAAGGGAGAGTGAGACTGGCATGTAATTGTTGTGCAAAGGACTTCTATTACCATGGGCCCTGGGTGAATCTTCATCCATGTAAACAAATGGCGCATTTAATGCCCTACCTTTTCTTTGGCTGTAAAATAAGTCATGCCTCGCTTTAATAATATAATAATGTAAATATATATTAATAAATATATTATTATAATATATATTATTATATATAATATATATTAATTAAATAAATATAATAATAATAATAGAACTGCATTTCATTTGCAGGTATCTCATAGATCTTCCTTAAATCTTTCAAATCTGAAGTCCAGCTCTCTCTCTTTTAAAACTTCGGAGCATCAACCCCCAACCCTAACTCTAATTTTAATCCTTTTTCATTCTGTTAGGCACACACAGGGCCAACTAACATACAGGGTAACATTTAGAAGATGCTGATTTTTCACTCCTTTTTCCCAGTACAATCATGACTAGACTTTTTTCTTTGAGTACCAGATAAGGACTTAGGCTACCCAAATTGTGATAGTTTGGAGCTTTTATTATGATTAGAAACTGGCCAGCTACAGATATTTTGTAAGTTTTAACAAGGAAAATATAATGGCAGTATTTCCCCAAAGGAGGTGATAAAGACTACTCCGATATTTGAAAAAAATCCTATGAATTATGATGGACCCACAGAGGAAAATTTTATATACTTATCCACTCATCCATCCATCCATCCATCCGTGCATCCAAGCATCCATCCATCCATCCATGCATCCATCCATCCATCCATCCATGCATCCATCCATCCATCCATCCATCCGTGCATCCAATCCATCCATCCATCCATCCATGCATCCATCCATCCATCCATCCATGCATCCATCCATCCATCCATCCATCCGTGCATCCAAGCATCCATCCATCCATCCATGCATCCATCCATCCATCCATCCATGTAAGTGCCAGGCACAGCAGGGGCATGGTGAGTGGGGGAGGAGGGAGGTTATGCTAGTGGTGGTTGACTATAAAGTAGGTAAAGCACAGTCTTTTCAATGGATAGTTGAGGTTTGCTGGGTTGAGAAGCAAGTGGGGACTGTTACTCCCTAACTTTCTTCCTGCCTGGTTCCAGTGAAACCCAAGACTGGGAATGTCTCTCAGGACTCATTTTATAGAATGGATCCTTAGTAGAGGAACGAGCCACTGGGGATTCACTCATTTTCTCATATGGTTCTCCTTTTTATGAGAGCTGCAGCATCCTTTACTAGCCCAGGGAATAAAATGGCAAGGAAGTGCCATTGGGGCAGTACTGCTGCTCTCTAAACTCAAATACAAATACAGAAGGAGGTTTTATAATTTTTGACATTCTTTCCAACACCAGGAACCTATACATGTTAAGAAGGGTCTTATTTTATGCCCAAATAGAAATGAATTGAAATCTAGACTTTTGAGGAATGGAATTGTTCTCAAATGAGAAAATCATCTGTGTAAACATTTGTTTTCTGTGTTAATCTATAGGAAATATCTTATTCATTGAATGCTTACTTATGTGCATTTGTTTTTACTACTGTACGATTTACAGATATGGTATGGTAAGGTATGGTATTATGTATGTTTTATATTCAGCATAACATATGCATACTATACGAATGAATACTAGAATATTTATACTAGAGTCTTGAACTCATAATCTACTAATATTTTTATCATTCTATTTTTTATTCATCGTGATAAGTGTACTCTTTAATCTCCACCCCATATTTCCCCTATCCCCCATCCACATCCCCTCTGGTACTCATCAGTTTGTTCTCTCTAGTTAAGAATCTGTTTGTTGATTTCTCTTTCTCTCTCTCTTTCCCTTTGCTCATGTTTCTTAAATTTCACATATGAGTGAGATCATATGGTATTTGTCTTTCTCTGACTTACTGATTTCCCTTAGTTTTATATTCTCTTGCTCTATGCATGTTGCAAATGGAAAGATCTCATTCTTTTTTACAGGTGTATAATATTCCACTCTCTGTCTGTCTATCTATCACATCTTTATCCATTCATCTATAAGTGGACACTTGGGCTGCTTTCATAGTTTAGCTATTGTAAATAATGCTGCAATAAATATAGGGATACCTGTATCCCTTTGAATTAGTGTTTTTATATATTTTTTTGTAAATACGCAATAATATGATTACTGATTATAGGATAGTTTTACTTTTAATTGTTTGAGGAAGCTCCATACTGTTTTCCACAGTGGCTTCACCAGTTTGCATTCCCACCAACAGTGCAAGAGGGTTCCTTTTTCTCCACATTCTCACCAACACTTGTTGTTTCCTGTGTTTTTGGTTTTAGCCATTCTGACAGGTGTGAAGTGATATCTCATTGTAGTTTTGATTTGCATTTCCCTGATGATGAGTGATGTTTAAAATCTTTTCATGTGTCTGTTGGCCGTCTCTATGTCTTCTTTGTAGAAATGTCTGTTCATATCTTCTGCCCATTTTTTAATTGGATTATTTGGTTTTTGGGTATTGAGTTGTATCAGTTCTTTTTTGATCCTAACCCTTTATCAGATATGTCATTTTCAAATATCTTCTCCCATTCAGCAGGTTGCCTTTTAGCTGTATTGATTATTTCCTTCACTGTGCAGAAACTTGTTATTTTGATGTAGTCCCAATAGGTTAGTTTTGCTTTTATTTCCCTTGCTTCGGGAGACATAGCTAGAAAAATGTTGCTAGGGCCAATGTCAGAGAGATTACTGCCTATACTCTCTTGTAGGATTTTTATGGTTTCAGGTCTCACGTTTAGGTCTCTAATCCATTTTGAGTTTATTTTTGTGTATGGTGAAAGAAAGTGGTCGAGTTTCATTCTTTTGCATGTAGCTGTCCAGTTTTCCCAACACCGTTTGTTGAAGAGACTGTCTTTTTCCCATTGTATATTCATTCCTCCTTTGTTGAAGATTAACTGACCATATAAATGTGGGTTTATTTTGGCTTTTCTGTTCTATTCCATTGATTTGTGTGTTTGTTTTTTATAATCAATACCATACTGTTTTAATTACTACCGCTTTGTAATAGAGTTTGAAATCTGGAATTGTGATACCTCTAGTTTTGTTTTTCTTTTTAAAGATTCCTTTGGCTATTTGAGGTCTTTTTTGGTTCCATACAAATTTTAGGATTCCTTGTTCTAGCTCTGTGAAAAATGCTGTTGGTATTTTGATACAGATTGCATTGAATTTATAGATTGCTCTGGGTAGTATAGACATTTTAACAATATTTGTTCTTCTAACTCATGAGCATGGAATGTCTTTCCATTTCTTTATGTCATCTTGAATTTCTTACATCAGTGTTTTATAGTTTTATATTTGCAGATGACATAATACTATATATAGAAAGCCCTAAAGACTCTACCAAAAAAACAAAAACAAAAACAAAAAAAGTACTAGAACTGATAATTCAGCAAGTCTCAGGATATAAAATTAATGTACAGAAATCTGTTGAATTCCTATATGCTGGTAATGAAGCAGCAGAAAGTGAAATTAAGAAAACAATCCCATTTACAATTGTACCAAAAACAATAAAATATCTAGGAATAAACTTAACCAAAGAGGTGAAAGCTCTGTACTCTAAAAACCTTTTAATCTACTAATTTTAAATGTATTTAATGTATATAATTGCTTAGGACCTCTGTTTGCTCATCTATAGGGTCCCTGGGGTCACGTAGATCTCTGGGTTCCCTGATGGTCTGGGAACATGAGCTCTTAATGTTTCATATGTAGTGGTTTAGCTACATTCATACTTGACAAAACAGCAAATGCTGAAGAAAACAAGTAAACTGAAATAAGACCATTCAAAAGTGATAATAGTCTGGGTAACAGGTGCAAGCACAGTGTCCTTTGCTTATTTAGATTATATTTGCCTACCAAACACAAAATAAGACTACAATATTGTGGCTATTTTTTTATTCTCATGGGCTATCTGTAACCAAGAATACTTTTTCTTTTCTGTACGTAACTCCTGACATTTTTCCTCCTGGAAATGGTTCTCAGCAGTATTCCGATGTGTCACTACTGACCTATAGTGGGCTCCCCTTGGGATCTTCACATCCACTGGAATAAAAACTTGATGCCCAGAAGATGTTGCCACTGTGTCTCTTGGTCAACGTGGACCATTTCTTTTCATTTAAGTGTACACCATGGCCTTCATCTATGAACAGAGGTTATTAATGAGAGTTCTTGCCACCAAATAGCTAAATTCCTTCAATACTTTCAGTGCAGGTAGCTGCAGCCTCTAGAATTCCAGTCCATTTCAAGTGGTAGTGATTTAACTTAACAGTTAAGCAGTTAACAGTCTTCTGAGTGAGGGTGTCCAAGTGGCCCACACAGTGCCGTACTACCCGCGGAATTACACAAAGATGTTTTTTAATATCTTTCTTCATTGAGTGTTTGAAAATTACACTTCATTTTTTTCCTTTCAAATACTGTGGAAGTTAATGTAGTTTATTTTACAATGAGCTCAGTATATAGCATTAAGTAAAGATTATTGTTTATATTTGCCTGTGTGAGATGGGAGGCAATGGGAAACCAATGAAAACTGAGTTACCAAAATCCTAAGTAGACTAGTTTATTGCATGCATATTAGTATTTATCTGTTTGTGTCTTTATTCTTGTCTTGCTGAAATAAGAAAACAATGCAAATACTTACGGAGTTACCAGTGTCAGGCAAATCAGTTGAAGGTTTTAGCTTTTTTTTGTTTTTTTAATACTAAGAAATGGAGATGTTAAAAAAAGAACTATGCTATTGTTAAAAGATAAACCAATTTAATACTTGATTGTTATTCCACTTTGAAATACCTTTTCTGAATATCTCGCATTAAGCGATATAATAAAGCCATTCTTAATGACTTATTTTGTCTCTAGGAAAAATTATTATATTTACCTTAACTTCAATTTGAACTCCTAGGTCCTTTCATAGATGAGTGCTATTCTTCAACATCTTCAACATAGAATTTCTCAAAAGCCTTGCTCTTAGAGTCTGATTACTCAGAACTCTGCATTTTTTTCTTTTTTTAAAATTTATTTATTTTTATTTAAATTCAATTAACATATAATGTATTATTGGTTTCAGAGGTAGAAGTCAGTGATTCATCAGTCTCATATAATACCCAGTGCTTATTACATCACGTGCCCTCCTTCGTGTCCATCACCTAGTTACCCCATCCTCCCAACCCTCTCCCTTCCAGCAACGCTCAGTTTGTTTCCTATAATTAAGAGTCTCTTATGGTTTGTCTCCCTCTCTGATTTTGTCTTGTTTTATATTTTCCCTCTCTTCCCCTATGATCCTGTTTGTTTCTTAAATTCCACATATCAGGGAGATCATATGATAATTGTCTTTCTCTGATTGACTTATTTCGCTTAGCATAACACCCTCTAGTTCCATCCACATTGTTGCAAATGGCAGGATTTCATTTTTTGATGGCTGAGTAGTATTCCATCCATTTACATTTTTTTATTCACAGTGTTTTTAGAAATAAAGTTCACCCAGAAAATAATGGTATGGAAATTACATATAAATCTTGGAGCCAAGAACAATGGCTTTAAATTCCATGTTTTTACTGTAAAAAAAATTTAATGCAATATAGTGATGGAAAGCAAAATGGTCAGCAATTGTACAATTTACACATAGCAAATCATTTATCCACAAAGGGTTTAAAAACTTCTTTGCCTAATTGTCTAAGTGTGCTTTAGGTGGTGCTCACACACTTTATACCAAATTAAACTATGAAAGCATTCAGTGGAAAGCTTTTTCTCCTCCTTTCAATTGCCACATAAAGGCAGATTATTTCCAGTTCCTCTCCTATTCACCATTTTATGAGCTGCTTTGAAAAAAAATATTTGTACCTTGTAATTTTGTTGGTAGTTTATGCTATGAAATAAAAGTGTTAGAATTTTATGAAGTATAAAGGTAATGGAATTTCTCCCTATCTGTTTAGGGCATATTTTCCTAATTGTGCTCCTCTTTACTGTGTCAAACTAGAGTTCTGTCAAAATTTTATCTAATTTAAGATCATTGCCATTGTCTGGCTTGAAGAAAGTAGCACTGAAAAATAAAGGGGTCTATTCTCAGGAAGAGAATTCTTTTACCCCACCATTTTTTTTTTTTAAAGATTTTATTTATTTATTCATGAGAGACAGAGGAGGAGAGAGAGAGAGAGAAGCAGAGGGAGAAGCAGGCTCCCAAGGAGCAGGGAGCCTGATGCGGGACTCGATCCCAGGACCCTGGGATCATGACCTGAGCTGAAGGCAGACGCTTAACCATCTGAGCCACCCAGGTGCCCCTTTTACCCCACCATTTTAAAATACAGTTGGAGCTTCACTATTTGGTGATTTGAATACTGCTGAATTTGATAACTGTCCAATACAAGTTGTGCGTAGTGTTCCTAGTTATTTTCAAACTAGATGTCAGTAGACTTCTTTCTCAGCTGGGTAATGAAGCCACCTTTTGAATCTTATTAGTGAACGATGTAGTTTAAAAATTAAAATTATCATTAAGACATAAATAAATGAAGGCATCAGTATATATGTATATAATTATTTGAGTCTAATTGACATACAATGTAACATTAGTTGCAGGTGTACAACATAGTAATTTGACAAGTTTATACATTATGCTCTGTTGACCACAAGTCAATACCATTGACTATATTTCTTATGCCTTGCCCTTTATTCCTATATAGTAGTCATTCCGTAACTGGAAGCCTGTTTCTTCCATTCCCCTGCACCCATTTTGCCCAACCCCCATCCTCCTCCCCTCTGGCAACCATGTTTGTTCTCTGTATTTTTAGGTCTGATTCTGCTTTTTGTTTGTTTGTTTTTCGTGTTTTTTTTTTTTAATGAGTGAAATCATATGGTATTTGTCTTTCTTAGCCTGACTTATTTCACTTAGCATAATACCCTCAAGGTCCATCCATGTTGTCTCAAATGGCATGATCTCTCATCTTTTTTATGATTTCATAATGTTTCAAATACCCCACATCTTCCTTATCTGTTCATCTATTGATGGACACTTAGTTTGCTTCCATATTTTGGTTATTGTAAATAGTGCTGTAATAAACATAGGAGTGCATATGTCTTTTCAAATTAAAGTTTTCATTTTATTTGGGTAAGTACCCATTAGTAGAATTTTTTGATCATACGATATTTTTGTTTTTAATTTTTTGAGGAACTTCCATACTATTTTCCATATTTCTTTCCCTTTGGGATAGTTTTCAAGGAAGACTAAGTGCATATATGTAGAAAATGAAAATAATGCATTTTCAGTTTTTCTCCCCCAAACAAAGTATAAATACCATTGTTTTAGAAACTAAGTAAAATAGAGATTTCCATATATAAGTAAAATATATCATAAGAATAATATAGCTGTTATCAAAATAAATGTTCCAGATAAATCCAACATAAGAATTTTAGGACAAATAATTTAAATTAGTTAGAAAAATGTATTATTTTTTTTAAAAGATTTTATTTATTTATTTGAGAGAGAGAGAGAATGAGAGATAGAAAGCACGAGAGGGAAGAGGGTCAGAGGGAGAAGCAGACTCCCTGCTGAGCAGGGAGCCCAATGCGGGACTCGATCCCGGGACTCCAGGATCATGACCTGAGCCGAAGGCAGTTGCTTAACCAACTGAGCCACCCAGGCGCCCAGAAAAATGTAGTATTAAGTGACTTTATTACCTATAGAATTATGATGTATTCTCTCCTAATCCCTTGATGTAAAATAATAAATATGGTGCTAAAATACTTAATTTATAAAACATTACATCACAGATATAATATTACATGGTTGGTTGTTCATATTAATATAACTATTATGCTTATGTTAACATAACTGTGTTTCTCTTAATTTGTTACATAATGAATTTTATGTAAATTGTCACCATTTTCAAGAAAAATGATAATTAACTGCTAAATTAAAATAAATTTTAGGATGCCTGGGTGGCTCAGTTGGTTAAGCAGCTGCCTTCAGCTCAGGTCATGATCCCAGGGTCCTGGGATCGTTCCCCGCATCAGGTTCCCTCCTCGGCTGGGAGCCTGCTTCTCCCTGGGCTCCCCGCTCATGCTCTCTCTCGCTATCTCTGTCTCTCTGTCTCAAATAAATAAATAAAATCTTTGAAATAAAATAAAATAAATTTTATAAGCATAATGGCAAAGTTGTAGAAGAGAGGAAAAGAGGAACCAACTAAACTGCACTAAAATCACCGTTAAGGGGCATCTGGGTGGCTCTGTTGGTTAAGCATCAGACTTGTGATTTTGGCTCAGGTCATAATTTGAGATCGAGTCCCCTGTTGGGCTCTTGCTGGGTGTGGAGCCCGCTTAAGATTGTTTTTCTCCCACTCCCTCTGCCCCTCCCCTTCCCTCCTCCTCTCTAAAAAAAAAAAAATCACAGTTAAAGTGTAAGTGTAATTAATAGCAGTTTAAAGTAGTTGCTGAATAGTAAAATTTGATTACATGTATCTCAAGATATCTTTGAGAAGCAGTGAAATGACACCCCAAGAGAGTTGTTTGAATGGCATATTGCAATTGAAACTTTCAAAGTATTGGGGCACCTGGGTGGCTCAGTCGTTAAGAATCCACCTTCTGCTCAGGTCATGATACCAGAGTCCTGGGATTGAGCCCCGCATCAAGTCCCACATCAGGCTCCCTGCTCAGCGGGGAGCCTCTTTCTTCCTCTCTTGCTCCCCCTGCTTGTGTTCTCTCTGTCAAATAAATAAATAAAATCTTAAAAAAAAAAAAAAGTAAATGAACAACCACCAAAAAAACCAACTCTTTCTCTAGTAAGAGTATTGATTTTTTTTTCAGGTTTTCAACAAATTACTAATGATGAAAAACATTTTATATAAAAAAATAAAATGATGAATACTATAAAAATTTTTCATATGAGTGAATTACATTATAAGCTACTGTGCTTCAATCCTAAAGATTAGAGCCTAAATTCCAACTTAATCAGATTCATTTTTTGAAAGAAAAAATATTCTATTGGTTTTTTTCTAATTTGTTTTTGTTCAGATGAATTTATTTGAATGTTTAGTTTGCCTCTGTAGCTACATCCTGGTGTTATTTTTGATGAATAAAGGTCAAACATCTCACCAAACTGACATTTCCAAAGTAAACACAACCTTCTGTACAATAAAGTAGAACTAACTTTTGTTAGGCAACTATTATGTCCTGTCTACTAGGTCTTGAGGTTCCCAAGAGAAAAACCAGGTTTTGCCTTAGTTAACTGCCTGATTATCAACTCAGAAAATTCCCTTTGGACTTCCCAACTCTCAGTCCTGTAGTGATACCACCATATCATAAATAAAAATCAGAACAACATTTGGGTTCTTGCTGGATATTTTAACTAGGTCAAAATGTTAGTGGCGTAGAATTTTAATGGAGATATAATGCTAATTGCTTTTTTAAATGTGTTTAAGAACACAGGCTGGGTGACCAGATGATCTAAATTTGAGTTTGGCTCTGTCATGGCTTAGCTGTGTGAACTTGAGCAAATTATTTGACCCCTCTGCCTCAGTTTCTCATATGTAAAATAGGAATAAAAATGACACCTATCTCGTAGGGTCATTATGTGACATAAATGAGATTATTTGTGTGAAAAGCACACATCACAGGGCTTCATAAATGTTACCTATTACTGAGTTGCATGGCTCCCCATTTACTTATACCTAAATGAATCACACTTTGTGCATCTCCACTCTAACCTCAGCTCACAGTATTTTTTCCCTGAAATGGGTTTCACATGCTGAATATCTTTTAGTCTTTTTTCCATACTCTCCCTCACTGCGGTCTTGGGCTTCACATGGGCAGGCTGTCTTGCCTACAAACCCCTCCCTCCTCTTTTCCTGACCACCGCTCACTCATATTCAGTATCACCCTGTTCGTTCCTCTCTCTCTGAAGGCTTCCTTGACTTTCTGGACTACGTGAGGTGTACCTGTTTAGAGCCTTTAACGTCATTCATCATCATTGCCTATCTATTATCAGAGACTATAAACTCTGGGTGTGGGAGGTGGAGAGAGGAGCCATTGCCTTGGGCCCCAGAGCTTGGTGTGGTGCCTAAATAGTGTAGTGCTTAAATAATTCATTTACCCAAATACTGTTTGGGTAAATGAATAATTAAACAAATGTTTACTTATCTACAAATCTCAGATCTTTTGAAGAGCAGCTGACAAAACTACCTTTTTTTTTTAACAGTTCTCTGAGTTGCTTTTTTACCTACCAGAAATATCTAATGAGTTTCTAAAGGCATAGGACATTTTGCATTCTTTTCTCAATGAATTGTTCATCTTAATTTTTGGTTAGACTCATAGTCATAAATATAATTTCTAGGGTCCCAGAAATTTGTAGCTCTAATCCACTCCTGGGGAAAAAATACTTAGGGGTCACCGATTGATTTGAATATTATCCATAATGTAGAATGAATATTGAGCCAGAAACAGATTGTGAATCTTATTGAAATGGTATTTAAAAATCACATACATACGTATCAAACTATATTGTGGTTATATTTAGAGTAAAGGAATTATTGGCCTGAGCTTTTAAATGGACAGAAAACCAAAACCCAATTTATAAAATTAATGTCATGGGGCCAGACTTGTAATTTCAGTTTTTATGCTTAACAGACATGATTTCAAATTATTATGTATATGAAATATTTTTCAGATTGTGCATGCTGAAAGTTTGATGCTTTTACTGAATATTAATAGATTTTCACTGTCACATTCTAAAACATTACCAAACAATAATTATATGTTTTTTTTACTAGTTTTCTTACTAATTAGCTGCTAATTTCTCTGCAGCATTTTCTGACTCCTATTTTTAATTTAACACTTATTAGCACTGGAAAGATTGGAACAGTTTTTCTGGGGGAAGGTAGTTATGCAGATTGATTGTATTTTAGACCACCTTATGGCTGTTTTCCTGAAGCCTGCAACTTTAGTATTAGTTTATGTGGATTTTTTTGAAGATTAACGTAACAAGAATTTTGCTAAACTGTATAGGTACAAATGTAGATCATGTGATCTGTATTATACACCTTCATGCTTATTTAACTAATTTCAGATGCCATATAGACTGTCCTTGTGTATGATCTTTTTGTCATGAGGTCATTTTTTTTCTACAAAGTTTTTCAATTAGGTTTTTTCCTATTTAAAAATTGAATTAATTTTAGTGTTAGATTCTTAAATGTTTTTGTCTTCTTTTTTCTTCATATGCATATTTTGTAGTGCCTTTAAATTCAGACTAAATTTCTCAATTAGAGATTTTTTTCATGAATTTTATGCCTTTTGAAGGGTAAAATGGAAATGCAATTCAAGAAGCGCTGTAACTAAGAACTTTTGTAATTCAAGAAATACTATTACTGAGAACTTTTAAAATTTATACTAGCTATCTATTTTGAAAGGCATTTGGAATCTTATATCAAAATAAATATTTCCATTAACACAAATGTTGCATACCACACTGGAAGCATGATTCAGAAGAATCCCATATAGTTCTGTGACAGGCCAGTATCGTTGGTAGATTTAAAGTCACTCTGATGCTATTCCAATCTCACATATATTTTTTCTTCTATATCTGAATATTAATCAATTATGTCATACCAAGATTCTCATTACAGGAGGGGCATCATCCTGTAAACCCCAGAATTGTGCTGACGGCGAAGTCCCTTCTAAGAAGTCCTCTCTGGAGGGTGCTTGTGTTATGTCTATGAAGTAGGATTCAGGACACTTTCTCCAAAATCTCCTCAGCATTTCTAGTCATTGAGAAAGATAGAGTCTGTGGGGTTCATGTATCCATTCAGTAAGCATTTTGTGTATATTTACTTTATTAAAGGCACTGTTTTTGGATAGTGGGAGATACCAAAATGAACAAGACAGTGCTTCTTCTTCTCAGAGAATTCTAACAATCTCTGGAGGTAAGACAAATAAACCAAGACTGTATGTCAGTGCTTGTCAGCCAAAGACCACCAGGAATATACCTGTGCTGGTTTATTACTCAGTGTGGGGAAGGAGAACACAGCATGGACAACAGTGGACTATCTCAGTAAGAGCATGTTAGAAAGAATGCATAATAGAATTTGGGGGTATAATTTTGGGGAGGGATGAAAGAAGCAAGGCTTCACTCTAGATTGACTACTGTCAGGAAGTGGGGATAACTGTATGATTGGGTATTTTAATAAATTTTGTTGAGAAGGAGGGAAGACTAGTTCAAGATTAAGGCTGTAATTGGTAAAGAAACAATAGTCACTCATGTTAGCCAAGATAAGGGGATGGTTGGTCATTTTTGTGGTTAGACAATGTCCATGTCTTTGTGGGTATTCAGGTGTGATTCAGAGTGATCTGATCTTGTGTTGGACTTGGCTTCATCTGATGTTAATGTTCTCTGAGGTTGTTTATACTCAACAGGAGAACACCAAGACCTACTCACAGCATAAGGCTAGCCCTTGGATGTCAGGGGCTGTTTTTCTCAGCTAGCATAAGACAGATGCTGATAAATGCCATAAGAGTAGCACAAGCTGTCATGTCATGCACTTTAAAAAATTATTATTTAGTGAATGAATGAAGAAATGAATACATGGATCAGTCCTGGTTTGGGAAAAATCATACCTTTCTTTCAGGGTTCAACTCATAAGACCCTTTTCTAAGAAGGTTTTTCTCACCTTCATTGGAAAAATTCATAATTTGTTCTTCCTATGACTGTATTTCTTGTTAATAGAGTGATGGATATAAAGATGGGATTTTGAGTTTTGAAGGCATTCACACAGAGGTGTTATAGATGTCACAAGAATAAGAATTGCAGACTATTGTAGACCCCACAAGGATTATAAGAACCATACAGTGTGAGTCTAAGAAATAGGAGAAGGGGCCAAAGATCACCTCTTTAGAAATGCCCATATTTTAGGTGAGTAAGTGCAGTGTGTAGATCATAGTAATGGCCCCATTGGTTCACATCTCCTTGAATCCACACACTTCAGAAGTCTCCTCTCACACAAACTCTCACTTTGGCCAACTGACTTGTTTTGGCCAATGGAACAATAGTACATGTGACAAATACAGAGATTGAAAAGTGCTTGCATCTTGGGACTTGCTTTCCTGTTGTTCTTGGACTTTTGCAAGTACCATGAGAAAAACCCAAGCAAACCCCCTGGAGGATGATACTGTGTGAAGAGAGGTCTTATTTGTCCCAGCTGACTTTCCAGCTGACCGGAGACTCACGGTCAAGCCCAGCTAAGATCAACAGAGCCCATCCCAAATCACTCACCTCTAGATTTGTGAGTTAACTAAATAGTTGTTTGAAGCAAAACCTAACTAATACAAGGAAGAAGAAGAGCCACTGAAAGAAACAGTGAAGAATTCATGAAAGTAGAACAAAAACAAACAGCATATTTTTCAAAATAAGAAGATAGGATGTCAAGAAGGAGATTTTTGGGTCAAATGCTAAAGAAAGATTGGAGTAATGAGAAAGATAAAAACTACTCGAATTTCTTGGAGATTACTGATAGCACTAAAAAGCAGTTCCATAAAATAATTATGGGTGATTTCATGAGCTGAAGAGAGTTCAATGAGGAACATTATGCTTCATCTAGAACTCTGCACTGGGAAGGTTAGGCTGGACTGAGCCATAGGAAAAATATTGTATGATAGGGCTCTGCACATGGGACTTGGATTTGTCCTGACACTCAGCTAAGGGAAAGCAAAATCAAAAGAGGCAGTTGGAACCCAGCTGAACAGAGCATGCACGGTCCTAAGGACTATGTCTGTTTGGTTTCAGTTCTCACCCTCTGTAGGGCATCAAAGTTGGTAGCTTTTCAACATCCTCTGGTGGGTTGGGATATTTAGCATTTGGTGGTTGGGGTAGAGCGAGAGTAGGTTGAGGGTTCATTTTTAGCATGGTCAGTTTGGCTTTCCCAAAATTGTTCAAAAAATTAACGAGTTTTCTCTTTGGTGCTATACTTCCAAGTTTTGGGGTCATGTAGGAAGATTGAACTCAGTCATTTAACAGCTCCTTAAGAATACTTCAGTACTTAATTATATACCTCGCATCTACATTTTTATTTTTATTTATTTTATTAAAAAAATTTTTTTTGCATCTACACATTTAGTAATTATTTTCTGTGGTATTGTAGTAGTACTATTATACAAAATAAAAAGAATGCACTCAGATCCCATCTCTTCCACTAATGTTGTATATACAAAACACAATATATGGTCCTCTTTGTATTTTCCTAGAAGACAGATGAGGAGTGGGTTAGGTAAGCCTTGACTATCTTCTATTGTATACTACAGTTATAGAATGTTCCTCTGTTTAGCTTTAGGCTGTTATAATACAGTGAGTACAGTGATATTTCTGATAAAAGCAATACAAAAGTGACTCGATATCTTGTATATGTATTATGCAATAGTTTATAGGAAAACAGGCAGATACTGATTTTGCTGCTGAATCACTTTGAACTCTGTGCTCTTATCAAAAGCCTAACTTAAGGAAGCAGTAGTTTAACAAAATGGAAAGTCATGCTATTGATTTAGTAGGTCCTTCCTGGTAAAGTGGTAGAAAGCAAAATAGTTTCATGATTAGTGGAGATCAAAAAATCCCAACAGATGATTTTTCACTTATGATAATTTTGGTGCTTAATGAAACTCCTGATAGGTTTTACTTATTTTTATTATTTTTTAAAGATTTTATTTATTTATTTGACAGAGAGAGAGAGCGAGAGCAGGAACACAGAGGGAGTGGGAGGAGAAGCAGGCTTCCGGCCGAGCAGGGAGCACGATGCGGGGCCTGGGATCATGACCTGAGCTGAAGGCAGATGCTTAGCTGACTGAACCACCCAGGCTCCCCAAAGTTTGTTTCTCTTGAAAAATTATTTACTTCCTTATAGCAGATAATAAGAATTTTATTACACATTGCTTTTTTTTTTAATTCTTAGGTACTAGGAAGCTCAGAGACCAGTTGAATGCTTGTTCACGATAACCATTTTTTTTGAACTTAAGTCTGGCTTATTTTCTTCCTTCTCTCTTCTTTTTGTTCTTATTTTATAGAACAAATACTGAGTTTTATAGGGGTCTGTTATATAACCTACTTTAATACATAAATAATATCATTCTAGACACATTTTACATTTTTTATTTTTTTATTTTTTTAAAGATTTTATTTATTTATTTGAGAGAGAGAATGAGATGGAGAGAGAGAGCATGAGAGGGAAGAGGGTCAGAGGGAGAAGCAGACTCCCTGCTGAGCAGGGAGCCCGATGTGGGACTTGATCCCAGGACTCCAGGATCATGACCTGAGCCAAAGGCAGTTGCTTAACCAACTGAGCCACCCAGGCGCCCTAGACATGTTTTACATTTTAAAACCTTAAATTAGAAAGAAAAAGGTAATTTTGTATCTTAATCTATATCCTAATTAAAGAATACATTTTTAAATTGTCTTTCTAAGCTTGATTGAGAGACTAATTCTAAGGCAAACGTGACAAGTTGTTGCATAGAATACAATTAATGATTGTTGGCCAAAACCCAACCTCACCACTCCCTTACATTTCTCCCAATTTTTTTCCGAGGTTCCAACACTGGTTGGTGCTGTCTCCCCTGCCTCTTGCCTTCTCAGTTTCAATCAGGCATACATCTTTGTTTGCTGGAGAATTTGACACAACCTCCCCAGCCTTCTTCCTTGTTCCGGGGACTGCAGGCAGTGTGTGTTTGTACACGGGTGGGATTCATTCTGCAGAGTGAGGCCGGAAACTGCTGTCAGTGGGGGATTCAACCCTGTGTGAAACCCACATGCATTTGAAGAGAAACGCACGAGGAACAAAGAGAAGGATTGGAACAAAGGGAAGGAGGGGAGTCCGTGGTTTAAAATGTGGGTAAAAGGCCAGATGAATTTTTAAATAAACATCAGAAAAGAAGATATAAGGAACAAACAGAAGTTACCATAAGCAAAAATAAAAGAATATAATGCTGGTGTTTAACTAAATGAAAGGAAGTGAAACTGTGAGAAGGTGGGATAAGAGATTGATGAGCAGGTAGATAATTACCCGGGCGTGGTTTGCGGTTGAGGGAAGACTAGATAGAAGGATGCCTTGCTAAGAATGGAAATAAGTCGGACAGATATGGGCGTGTAGGGAAATTGGTGATTCTAGGCTTATGTTATTTTAACCGGGTTTAAAAATTTATCTCTGGGCTTTTACATTTCTTTACATAAACATTTATACTAAGGAGACTATAACAAGATACAGTTTTTCATCTCAGGCTTTACTTTTGGGGCCACAGTGAAAAAAAGAAAATGCTGATTATTGTCGACGAAAGTGAGTTAAATCCTTTTCTTCTTTCTACCTTCTTTTTACCATCCAGTGATATATTACACTTTAGTGTAGATTATCTTTCACAGAGTAAAAAGAAAACAACCCACAAAACTACACACATCGAAAGTGAAACCAAATAAGTGACTTCTGGGACCCGAAAATGAATTGACCTCCTACACTGTGTGCAAATTGGGTTAAAGCAACTTAATAGTGATGTAAGAAGTCTTTCACATTAGCTAATGGAAAATGATCTGTATAGGCAAAAGGTGGTAAAACAAAAGACTTTTGTAGGGAATTAGAGGAAGTTAATAGCCTTGCTTAGCTCCCAGTGATTAAGAAAGTCTCACAAAGAAAGCACTGACACATTTGGGTGTGTTACATTCTCCCTTAGGGAAACCTGAAGGCTTTGTTATTTGTTGATTTAATAGTTTAAAGAAATGTTGTGTTAGTAATAATAATAATAACTTTTTTTCTGATGACATGTTCACATGCAGAATATGAAATTGCTTTTTGAGGAGTTAGAAGAATAAATAGGTGAATGTATACTGAGGAAGGCTTCCATAAGCTTCTGCATGGTTCCAATGATGACTTTTCCTAGGACAGAGCACACTTACTTTGGTCACCTTATTTATACATTTGCATTTACAGTTAAGTAGACTGATAGTTATCTTGGAAGGCTGTTTCATTTATTAAATGGACAAAATACAATTAAAAAATCTTTTTCAAAGGAGTATTTTCAGTTTATTTGAATTTTGACAGTAATTTAACAAAAACTAATCTTCAAATGCAAAGAAGAAATACCTCCCAGGCATCTTTGCTCAGTGGTTCTGGGAATATAAAATATGTCAATAAGCATTTTGATTTAACATTCTAACTGCATTGTCATACCTGACGGAGATCACTGTGCATACCGAGTGATTTAGTTTAGTACAGTGGGTATTATGAGAAAAATGATCCCAACTTGTTTTTCAAACCTATGTTTTTATGCATTTGAACATATTTTAGCAACTTTTGGTTGCTATAATTTTGTGCCATTGTAAAGAAGTAAGAGTATGAGTAATGAATGGTTTAGTTTGATCCAGCAGAAAGTAAGTTTATTTGCTGCGGGCAACCCAAGGAATTGGCAAAGTTCACTGCATTCCTGGAGATTACCTTATCTAATGGGATCTCAGCCACTGCTGAAAGAGGGGGGAAACTATCCTTATTACTCGAGGATTTGTCATGGAAAGAGGCTTTGTCCAAGCACAGAAGGAAACTTATTTCTTCTTAAATTGCAGATCTATTTTCAGAAACGAAGTATTTGTTCAGACAAACTCATTTAAAAAGAGCAGATAGGGTGCCTGGGCGGCTCAGTCGGTTAAGCGTCTGCCTTCGGCTCGGGTCATGATCCCAGGGTCCTGGGATCGAATCCCACATCGGGCTCCCTGCTCCGTGGGGAGCCTGCTTCTCCCTCTGCCTCTCTCTCTCATTAAAAAAAAAAAAAAAAAAAAAAAAAAGCAGATAAATCTACTGCCTGTTCCTTTTCTATCCACTTTTTCAGGAATGGAAAACTGAAATGGAATCATACTTAATGAAACTTAGAGGTAATGATCCTTGAGAAAGAGAGCCAGAAAAAAGGAAAGAAAATAGTTGAAATGAGGACAAGATGAAGGAGACTAAGGATAGGAATGAGGGAAGAGAAAACAATACTTAAATTTCTATTACAAAGGACAGTAACAAATGCCAAAGATCACTGTGAATGTTCTTGTCTACTGTAAATAGAAACCATAGAAACAGACATTCACCTGCTCACTATTTATTCATGAATAGTTGTTGCAACACAAAAACTCAGTACTTGTTAGCTTAGTCACCAATATTGGAAACAATAGTAGGTAGAGTGGAGAATTAAGGAAGACATTTAATAGTAATTCTACTAAAAGGTCAATGAGTCGGAAAGTTTGATTTTAAGGAGTAGCTACATGAATTATATGATAATTTTCCTTGTTTCTTCCTTTCTTTGATTCAGGCATTTGTTACATTTAATCCAAATTTATTAGCTATCATGCACGGTAGTTTGCTAATCAAACATGTTACTAGATTATAACTCTGAAACAGGCTTTTCAATCAATAGTAGGTAGAAGGTTTCTGAAAGTATGGTTTTGATGGATGTGTAGGAATGAGTAATGACTGTGGTCATATTGGAAAAGAATAAAAACTTTAGCAAGTTTAGAATGGGCCTGATTCTTAAGCTTGCTGGGGGTTCAACTGAAATTGAATAATGGGTCTCTTATAAAAATTATTGACCTCTCTTACATTCACCACTACAATTTAAATTCTAGTTGGTAAAGAATTAAATGATTTTTCAGAACTAATTTCATCTTGGAAAGCTATGTAGCGGCAAACAAGATCAACATTCTTAACTCTTAAATTCCTCTGAATTCCTCTTCCCCTCTGGCTACTGCACATTAATCTCTTCTCCTGTACAGCATACCTTTGAAAAAGTTGCCTATACTTGGGTCTCTTTTTTTCTTTCCTCTCTCTCTCTTATTTTTAATTTTTTTATAGACTTACAGAAAACAGTATCCGCTCCCCCCCATGTCTCCTCACTCAGCTTTAACAATTACCAACACATGGCAATTTTATCTGATCCTCATACTCCTTCTTCCTACCCTTACTCCCACCCCACCACTGGGTTGTTTTGAAGCAAATCCTAGACATCCTATAATTGTTTCTGTAAATTCTTTTTGTAGGCATCTGTAAACAACATGAAATACTCTTAAACATAATTATAATGATCACTCCTAAGAAATTTTTAAAAATTCCTAATATCATCAAATATTCAGTCACAGAAACTTCCCCAAGTCTTATAAACCTTTTTTGATACTTTGAATGTAAATTTTTGTGGATTTATTTTATGGTTTGTGAATCCAAATAACATCCATATGTTACAGTTGGATAATTTGTCTCATTTAAATCTCTTTTAACATGGATCCCTCCACTCTGTTTATTTCCTTGAAATTTATTTCCTTTGTCTGTAGAGTTCCCCACAATCTGAATTTTGCCCACTGTTTATCTCTTGAGCTGACTGCAATTAGACTTTTACTCTTACCACTCTGGGAAACTGCCCGTTCGACCTTGGTGATCAAAGGTCACCAAGAAAACTCCACATTGTAAAATCCATTGGTCAGTTCTTAGTCTTCTTTTTAATTATTTTAAACTTATTATTATTTTATTATTAAACTTAAATTATTTTAACACTATTTAACACATGTGATAACTACACTAGCCTTAATAAACTTCCTTTAATTGACTTCCTTTAATTGATCTCTCATCTGGTTTCCTTCTGTACCTCCAACTGAGACATTTTTGCTTGGTTCCTTCCTTCTCCCTGACCACTAAATGTCACAGTACCCAATCCTTTAACTTTTCTCCTCTTTCCCATCTGCCCTGACTTTCTTGGTCATGTCCTTCAATTTGAGACACATGTGTTCAGTGATCTACTTGAAATCTCTGTATTTACATGGAACGCTCCAAATTCCAGCTAGTTCTAACTCTTCCAAGACTGAGCTCCTCAACCTACCCCATAAAGCCTTCCCCTTCTCTGTCAATAGCAACTAGGCCTCCACTTGCTTAAGCCAAATATCTTGGACTCACCGTGACTCCCATTTTTTCTTAATACCTCACTTCCGGTCAATCAGCCCATCATTTTGCCTCTACTTAGGACATATATCCACAAGTCAACCATCTCTAACAGGTCTTGCTACCATCTAGTCCAACCCACCTTAATCTTTCAATCTGGCTTTGTGTGATACTCTCCTCACTGGCCTTTCTGATTTGACTATTGCCCTAAAAGACTATACTTTCAGGGATCATTTCTATAGTCTGTGACTGTTGCCCTAAATATACTCTATGCTCAACCCAACAGGCAGGGTGACTCTGTTTAAATGACAAAATATTAAAATTACTTCTCTGTTCAAAATTCTCCAGCAGCTTCCTGTATCATGGAGAGGGATCCCCTATTTCCGCCATTACCTTTCTTTCTGACTCCATTCCTCATCTGTCTCTCCTTGGCTTCTTCTACTTCCCCCACAGGACTTTTTTAGTATTTTCACTTAGACCTTGGAATTGAAAAGTAGCCTTTTAATTAACTAGTGCTGATATTTCATCTGTGTTTGGCATTTCAAACTCATTCTCATTAGTACATGGTAGCCTGTGTGCCTTTGCATGGTCTTGAGAACACAGTCTTTCTGGCTCAAGGATGTTAAATTTAAGAAGAGAAAATCTGGGACTTGAACAAAATAGTCTCTTGTACCTCTAATAACATCAACAAAAGTCTGTGTTATTAATAGATATCTAGATTTCAGTTCTAGGCATTTCAAAATCCTTGACATTGAATTTATTTTTCTCTTATTTATATCTTTAATGAAGAATTTTTCTTAATGAATTCAGTGCAATATATGCACATCTAAAAATAGTTCTAAACACAAAAAAATTATGAATCAATTCTGTGTTGAAAATTACCCTCTGCAGCTCAAATATGTTTCCCCCTCCCCTAAGAAATTAAACACAGACATGAAATATAAATGAATATATGTTTGCTGTAATGCTACTTGACATTTAAGTGGTAATCGACAGGATTTCTAATATTAACCAACGTTAATTAACAATGTAACGTGCTTAAACATGGAATGTAGTAACAATGCCAAGTAGATTAGGTATATTCATCAATATACCTCATGCCTATTAATGATTTCTTTTTGAATGCCACATTATTAAACAAGTTTATTATGCCTGCCATCATGAATTTTGAGTTTTCTCTTTTATTCGTTCTGTAGATATTACTTCTTCTTTAAGATATGGTGGGTGTTAGGGATAAGCTCCATGGACTGAGTCAGCAGGTTTGGGGCAGGAACAGCCTTAGGGGGAGAAGCTGATTAGAGGTATGGTTCTGGGAGAAAAAGAGCTGCCATCTGGCTTTGATTTGGTTATGTTAGATTTGTTTTGTTGGTTTTTTTTCCAAAATGGACATAAGTTCACTTTTTTCTGATTGTGGGCACAAATAAAGGCTTACTATAAAATGTTTCAGACAACACTGAAAAATGTGAAGAAAAATTTCCTCTCATCTGAACATCCAGAGATAGTAACTGTCCACATTTTTGATGCATATCATCTTTCAGAAATTCTTCCTTTGTTCCATATCAGTCTTTTAGGAATTCTCTCTCCTTTCCTTTCTCCATATCTATATATATGTATCTGTATATCTCTAAATAAACCCACTTGCTACATTACATCTCCCCTTAACCACTACAGCTAAATGCGATTTTCCTCTTCTCAGAAATTCTCTTAAGTATTTTTGGCACTTAATCATATGTTGTCTGACGCTGCTAATCTTGAATATTATTAAAAACATTTGCCAAGCGATATACATATATAACAAATATAAAAATATAAAAATATTTTCTAAGTTTTCTTATGCATATGTCCTCTGTATAAAAGTAATCAGTGTATATATTCTGCTTTTTCACTTCTGTGCATTTT
This sequence comes from Callorhinus ursinus, assembly GCF_003265705.2. Taxonomy (NCBI): domain Eukaryota; kingdom Metazoa; phylum Chordata; class Mammalia; order Carnivora; family Otariidae; genus Callorhinus; species Callorhinus ursinus. The sequence goes on along the minus strand of NW_027397068.1, from coordinate 34,687,556 downwards.
AAGGTACTATAGAGTCTCCTTATTAGTTTTTCAAATTTCCGTAATATTCTTGTCAGTGAATGCACCATAACTTATTTAATCCTTCTCTTAATAGTTAGCACTTAGGTTTTCTTCCATTTTTAATTTAAAAAAATTTTTTTAAAGGTTTTATTTATTTATTTGACAGAGAGAGACATAAGGAAAGAGGGAACACAAGCAGGGGGTGTGGGAGAGGGAGAAGCAGGGTTGAAGGCAGATGCTTAACCGACTGAGCCACCCAGGCGCCCCCATTTTTAATTTTTTTAAAAGATTTTATTTATCTATTTGAGAGAGAGAGCACAAAGGGGGGGGGGCAGTGGGAGGGTGGGAAGGGCAGACGGAGAGGGAGAAACAGGTTCTCTGCTCAGCAGGGAGCCTGATGCCCGGGGTTCTACCCAAGATGATAACCTGAGCGGAAGGCAGACACTTAACTGACTGAGCCACCCAGGCGCCCCCCATTTTTAAGTTTTATAGTGTTTTGAATAACATAGCAACGAATATCTTTCTACGTAAAGATTTTGCCATGTTTTGTATCATTTCTTTTGTATCATTTAGATTCTGGGAATCTAAATTACGGAGCCAAAGGTAATGAACAGTTCTAAGGCTCTTAATGCTTACTGCCAAATTTCTTCCAAAAGGATTCAAAAGGATTCCACTGACACAATATGGAATGCTTACATTCTCATAAAACCATAGTCAGTACACAGTATCATCACTATTTTTTCTAGTGACTGGAAATCCAATTTTTAAAAAAATTTTTTCTACACTAACAAATTTGAACTTTTTCCATATGTTCTTTTATTAATTATATTTTCCTCATGGATAAAAATTGGATCTCTTTTGCTTTCCCTTACCATTATGTATGGGCTCTGTCAGAAGAAAACATTGGTTCAGTCTGTTCATTTGCTAGGGCTCTGCGACAAAGTGCCTCCAAGTGGGTGGCTTAAACCACAGAAATGTATTATCTCACAGTTCTCCAGGCTGTAAGTCTGAGATCAAGGTGTTGGCAGGTTGGTTCCTTCTGAGAGTTATGAGGGAGAATATGTTTTATGCCCCTCTCCTAGCTTCTGGTGGCTTGCTGGCAGTCTTTGTTTTGACTTGTAGAAACTTCACCCCCATCTCTACCTTCATATTCGCATGGTATGTGTGTGTATCTGAGTCTCCAAATTTTCACTTCTTATAAAAACAATAGTCATATTGGACTAGGGGCCCATTCTACTCCATATGACCTCGTCTTAACTAACTACATCTGAAATGACCCTATTTGCAAGTAAGGTGATATTCTGAGGTACGGGCACTTAGGACTTCAACATATGAAATTGAAGGGGACATGATTCAACTCATAACATGCAGTAATTCACTTATCAATATATTTATTGATAGTATTTATTGGTAATTTAGGCAAGAACATTTATGTAGTGATTCCTGCAGTGTTAAGCCTCATGCTAATCATTGGAAATAGAGAAGAAAGATACATATCTTGTCCTCATGGAGCTGGAAGTTTCAATGTGGACCCTACAGCTCTGTTTGACTGCCTCTGCCCCAGCTACACTGATCTCCTCCATGATTCAGGACACATTGGGCGCGTGCCTTCCTCTGGGACTTTACACTTTCTTTCTCCTCTGCCTGAAATATTCGTCCCCTGGATGTCCATGGGGCCTGCTCTTTCCCCTCCTTTAATTCTCTGCTCAAATGTCACCAGCTCTATGGGGCCTTCTCTGACTGTCCTGTTTGAAGTGGTGACACCACACATCTTGCACAACCTATTTCTCTTTCCTGCATTTACCTTCTCAAAATTTCTTATCACTTTCTAAGATTATAGTCTACAATTTACTTATTTATTTAGTTTATTGTTTGCCTTTTTAGTGGGATACAAATGGCTTAAAGACAGGGATTTTTGTCTGTTTTATTCACTACTGTATTCAAAGGGCCATGTTCAGTCAATACGCAATGAATGAATGAAGAGAGAACTATGATCCAATGGATTAGGAGATACTACAGTGTTAAGCTTTTACTATTTAATTGCATTTTTATTATTATCAAGACTTCATTTTTTAGAGCAGTTTTAGATTCATAGCAAAATTAAGGGGTAGGTATAGGGATTCACATATATTCCCTGTCCCCACACATGCATAGCCTCCTCTGTTATCAACATTCCCCACCAGAGTGCTACATTTGTTACGATTGGTGAACCTATATCGACACATCATAATCACCCAAAGTCCATAGTTCACATTAATGTTTACTTCTCGTGTTGCACACTTTATGGGTATGGATAAATGTATAATGTCACATACTCATTATTATGATATGCAGAGTATTTTCATTGCCTAATACTTCTCTGTTCTCCACCTATTTATCCCTCTCCCCACCTCTCCACCCCGTCAACCACTGATCTTTTTATTGTCTCTGTATTTTTGCCTTTTCCAGAATGTCATAGAATTGCAATCATATGGTATCAAGCCTTTTCAGATTGGCTTGTTTCACTAAGCAATAGGCATTTAAGTTTCCTGCATGTCTTTTATAGCTTAATAGCACCTTCTTTCCTTCCTTCCTTCCTTCCTTCCTTCCTTCCTTCCTTCCTTCCTTCCTTCCTTCCCCTTCCTTTCCCTTCGTTTTCTTTCTTTCTTTCTTTTTCTTTCTTTCTTTCTTTCTTTCTTTCTTTCTTTCTTTCTTTCTTTCTTTCTTTCTTTCTTTCAGCACTGAATAATATTCCATTGTCTGGATATACCACTGTTTATCCAACTACCGAAGGATATCTTGGTTGCTTACAAGTTTTGACAGTTACTATAAACGTTCATGTGCAGGTTTTTGTGTAGACATAAATTTTCAACCCCAAATAGTGTGATTACTGGATTGTATGATAAGAGTATGTTTAGTTTTGTAAGATACCGCCAAGCTGTCTCCCAAAATGGCTGTACCATTGTGCATTCCCACTCTCAGTGAATGAGAGTTCCTGCTGCTTCAGATCCTTGTCGGCATTTTACTGTTTCCAGTGTTCCAGGTTTTGGCCATTCTAATAGGTGTGGAAGTGGTATCTCATTACTTAAATTGCACTTCCCTGATGACATTTGATGTGAAGAATTCTTTTCATATGCTTATTTACCATCTGTACATAATCTTTGGTGAGGTATCTGTTAAGATCTTGGCACCACTTTTTAATGGTTTTCTTATTTTTGAGTTTCAAGAGTTTTTTTTGTAAATACATTTTAGGTAGCAGTCCTTTAGCAGATGTGTCTTGTGCAAATTTTTTCTCCCAGTGGGTGCTTTATCTTCTCATTCTCTTCACATTGTCTTTCATAGGGAAATTTTTAATTGTAATGAATTTCAGCTTATCAATTGTTTTTTTTTCATGGATCATGTATTTGGTATTACATCTTAAAAGTCATCACCATATCAAAGTCATATAGGTTTTTTTTCCCCTATGTTATCTTTTTTTTTTTTTAAGATTTTATTTATTTATTTGACAGAGAGAGACACAGCGAGAGAGGGAACACAAGCAGGGGGAGTGAGAGAGGGAGAAGCAGGCTTCCCGCTGAGCAGGGAGCCCGCTGTGGGCCTCAATCCCAGGACCCTGGGATCATGACCTGAGCTGAAGGCAGACGCTTAATGACTGAGCCACCCAGGCGCCCCTCCCCTATGTTATCTTCTAGGTGTTTTACAGTTTTGTGTTTTACATTTAAGTCTGATCAGTTTTGAGTTGATTTTTGTGAAGCGTACAAGATCTGGGTGTATATTCATTTTTATGAATGTGTATATGTCAAATTGTTCCAGAACCATTTGTTGAAAAAACTACCTTTGCTCCATTGTATTGTTTTCGCTCCTTTGCCAAAGATCACTTGACTGTATTTGTGAGGGTTTATTTCTGGGTCCCTATTCTGTTCCATTGATCTGTTTGTTTGTTCTTTGTCCAATACTACACTGTAGCTTTATAGTAAGCCTTAAAGTTGGATAGTGTCAATCCCCCAACTTTGTTCTTCTTCAGAACTGTATCAGCTCCCTGAGTCTTTTGCCTCTCTACATAAACTTTAGAATGCAGTTGTTGCTATGCAAAAAATAACTTTCTGTTATTTGATTGGGATTGCATTGCATCTATGGGTTAAGTTGGGAAGAACTGACATCTTGACAACGTTAGGTCTTTCCGTGAACATGGAATATTTCTCCATTTATTTAGTTCTTCTTTGATTTCATTCATCAGAGTTTTGTAATTTTCTTCATGTAGATCTTGTACATATTTTGTTAGATTTATACCTAGGTACTTCATTTTTTGGAGCACTAATGAAAGTAATAGTATCATAGTTAAGGTTTTAAGTTCACTATTTCTTTATTTTATAATTATTTATTGAGCACCTATTTAGATAGTACATGTGTAGTCATGACCAATACCTAATTCAATTTTTTTTTTTTTTTATTCTCTCTTTCCCTTAAGAATAATTCTCCTAAGTCATGAATTTACCTCTGAGTATTGCTTTTAGGGATCTGGGAAAGTACCCAATGTTCTATTGCATTAGGGAAGTACCATGCACTGCATGAGTTATTTACATTAATTATTCATCAATTCTGCAGAACAGCTATATAAGGGAGGCACTCTTATCTTCAATTTGTAGACAAGAAAGCTGAGAAGTAGCAAGTCTAAGGGCTGGAAAGCAAATCCAGATATCTTAGTCATAGCTTTCACTCTCTGTGGATTCTTCTGTTTGGCATGATTCTCCTAGAAATAAAAATACTCTGCTATTATATTCTTAGTGTCCTCTTTAACCTGACTTTTCTTAGGAAAACTTTAGTTTCCAGTTATTTTTAATTTTTGTTGTTTGTTTTAGCTTAACTCAATAATTCCAGGTCTTAATTTCTGACCATCTCAAAAAGTAGTATGTAAATTCCTACTTTTACATTTATTGGATTTCTTAGTGGCCTACCATGATCTGTTTTTATTTGTGAGCCACACACCTTCCTTAAGAAGATATCATCCAGATGTGTGTGGTATAGGGTTGGTTCTCCCTGCCTCATCGTAGTTCAGAGTATGAGATGATAATGAGCCAGCCACTCCACAGTACAGACCCTCTCAAAGAATTTCTCTTAAGTGCTAAGGTGGGACAGATGGAAGAGAGAATGATCCCTCAGGTGTCCCACAAAATGCTGTTCTTTTGGTGTGGTAAGCCCAGGCACTCTGGGACTGCTGAGTTTCTCAGGTGGTGCTATCTGTGGATTCTCTTCATTCAGAATACCCGTGTCATCCATTTTTGTTCAAGCGATCTGTGGCTGGAATGGCTCTGTGCCTTAGCTGACCATCTTCTTGTGACATAATGTTGCACCATTCTTGCCTTCAACACTTCTTATGAATATCGTAATGATTTTCAGTGTTCCTTCTCTGGGCTGGCTGGCTCCTACCTTGAGCCCTGATCTTCTGTCTCAACAGCCCTTTTGGCCAGTGTTTGTGTAACAATCCTGCCCCTCTACTCCTGTACATTTGCATTTAAAAAACCTTCAAAGTTCTAGTTCCATCCTCAAGTTCTCTCCTAATATCTTTAACCTTAATCTTTTTAATCATATTATTCTTTTTCTTCTTTAAGCCATTGAAAATTTTTATAACTGAATCGATTGTAGACCTGTAATACTGGATTAAAAACCTCCCATTTTCCCTTCTAATTTTAAATAGCTCTTTCTTTATGTTATTCTGATTTTTCCTATTTTTATATATTAACATATCTTAAAGTTTAATTATGACTTCTCAATTATAATGACCTTTGTCTTTTCCAAGTTAATATTTTTTCTAGATTAAAACAAATTAAATTGATAAGTTTTTATCTAACATTTTACTGTTTTCATTTCTGTGTCTTTCTACCTTTGGTGCCTCAGATAATAAACAGACAGTTAGATTTGTTCTTTTAAACCAGTCTTAAATTCTCTGACTTGATGGGCCATTTTGGCTGCTTATAGTCATTATATAATATTCATTTGCTTATATAATATTTATTATTTAAGCATTATCTATCATCCTATTTGACATGTTAAAAATTATACCTCCTTGTCTCTTTTCTATTGAGGGTCTTTATTTGGGACTGTTTTTGTTTTTCATTTTGCTAGTATGATGGAAGGATATTCTTTCATCTTAAAGTGTAAGCATGTTTGAACACTGCCAGATGATTTAAATATGTTCTTTCTTTGGTCGCAATCACCATGTGAAGTAGTTAGTAATTACCTTCAACACGTTTAACAGTTTGGATGGTCCATGGTTAACTCTTCAAGGTCTGATTCTATCCCTGTGGGAGCACATGATTCTGCATAATGCAGACATCATGGCCAGTGTTCAAAACTTTCTGCCATTTCTTATGAACTCCTTACCATCTCTTTCCTACTCCATACTCTATTTCTTGCCACATTTTGACACATTTTTCTCTGGTTTCTCCAGGTCCCAAGTTATGGCATCATCATTCACTTTTATGCTGCATTTCCTTCCTTCTGGCAAATCATTTGTGACAGTTACCTCTCTAATAACTCATCTTTTGGCTTCTCAAAACCTTTTCTTTCCTGATTACTCTTATGGGAAGAACAGCCAGTTCTCTCTAACTTGAATCCCAAAGAACTTAGCTTCTTGAAGGACACCTTATTCACATTCCTGACACTTTTTCCTCAATAAAGACAAATCTAATAGTCAGTCTGTCTGTCATCTATCTTTCATATTCTTGTAGTACCTGTTGTTTGATCTACTTTGGCCCTTCTAATTGTTCCTATTATGCTTTGGTCATGGATGTAGGGACTATTTAAAAACAACAATAACAACAACAACAAATTTCTGGGCAGTTAACTCAGGAATTACTCCAGGCTTATTTCTTCTTCGGTCACTTAGAATTTCCTTATAATCAGTATGTCTTGTTTATCATCTCATTGAATTTAAACCCTTTACCAGAAAACTGGGGCACAGGGATTGGTGCCCTGTGACATTTTCTCTACCACTTCTCTTTCTAGAAGTGGATATTTATCTCCTCTCTGTTCCTTTTCTTTTTTTACTTTGCCAATATGTTATTTTTGCTTGCTATTCAAATTCTATTCCTTGAGGTTAGCAGGAACTCAGTTACAACTAATAATTTGATTACTTTTAAATATGACACAATTGACATTTTGGCATCTGGTGCCGTGGTAATTTGTAATTGCTACAACCATTAACGCCTGCAGCATAGATAAAATAAACCTAATTTCTTCTTTCTAGCTCTTTTATTTCTCAAATAGGAAAGCACACTGAAGCATAATCAAGTGAGATAACTGAGTCGGCTCTGAGTTTTAGAAGAGTGAGCGATTTGTAGACATTAGTGCCTTTTTAAAAATTAAACTTTTAATTATGAGATAATGGTAGATTCATGTGCATTTTGATAGAAATAATACAGAAAGATTTGGTATGCCCTTTACCATCTTTTGCCTAATGATAACATCTTTTAAAACTATAGTGCAATATCGAACCAGGATATTGGTAGTCAAGATACAGGTAGTTCTATTACCATGAGGGTCTCCCTTTTTACTTTTTTTTTTCTTTTTACTCTTTTATAGTCAACCGCCACCCTGCTTCCCACCACCTCACCACCCCACCACCCCAACCCTCCCTCCAGTTCTGGTCCTGACCCCTGACAACTACTGATCTCCATTTCTTTAATTATTTTTCAAGAATGTTATATAAGTGGAATCAGACATTTTGAGATTGGCTTTTTCCCCCACTCAGTATAATTCCCTGGCAATTCGTTCAAGTTATGTGTGTATCAGTGTGTTCCTTTTTATTGCTACTGCTATGTTTTTATTGCATGGGAATAGTATTCCACAGTATGGGGTACACAATTTGTTTAACCATGTACCCATTGAAGGGCATCTGAGTGATTTCCATATTTTTGGCTATTACAAATAAAGCTTCTGTGAACTTTCTTATATAGGTTTTTGTGTCAATGCAAGTTTTCATTTCTCTGGGATGAATTTCCAAGAGTGCAATGGATTTGTTTTTCTCCTGTTGAGTCTTGAGAGTTCTTTATTTATTCTAGACACCAGTCCCACATACATGGTTTCCAGATACTTCACATATTTTCTCTCAGCCCGGAGATTGCTTTTTTATCCTCTTAATAGGATCTTTCACAGAGCACAAGTTTTTAATTTTGCCAATGTTCAATTTATCATGTTTTCCTATGATGAAGCATACTTTTGGTGAAAAGTTTAGATCTCTTTGCCTAGCTCTAGATCCTGAAGATTTGCTCTGTGTTTTTTACAACAGTGGGTTTTACTTAGAGAATTGCTTGCTGCACTCTTCTCAGCTGAAATCAGTAGTCTTGATTCCAAAGTTTAAAACTCTAAATGAATAGATGGATGAATTAGCCATAGCATATATAGCTGGGATCTTTAAAAAGTATATTTGATGGCTCCAGCGTTACAAAGAAACACAAAGTGCCTCTTCTGTAGGTACTGTCATGAAGGCAGAGCATGGAAAGATAGGACTCTTGTTCTATGTGCCTTATAGAGTTATTGGCAGATTCCTAGAACGAGGGGAATCCAATAGAAATGTCAAGGAGGAAACTGAGGCCAGAAGTCAGGCAACATGTGAAACATACTCATTTACAGTGAATAAATGGTATTCTTTGGAGTAAAGTATAAACAGAACTGTAGCCTGTTCTCCTAAGAGTGTTTAACATCCTGGATTACAGAACCAATGATAGATGACTCATATTATTAACAAAGAATTATAACACACAAAAGTTGGTAATAGGTAAGGCCATAGTTGAGAAATAGTCAATAACTAAGAAAAATATAACCACATACCTTGGGTATTTGGGTCTTCTAATAAGTCTGGTCTTTTTAAAGGTCAAAATTATAAGGGTGTGGTTTCAAGCTTTATTATTTCTAGAAAGGGTTTGCTTACTTTGAAAGTTTATGATCCATGTGTAAGTGCATGGTGACTTCACAAATAGTGGTAAGAGTTTCTTTTTAGAAGTGAAATTTAGGGGCACCTGGGTGGCTCAGTTAAGCATCCAACTCTTGATTTTGGCTCGGGTCATGATCTCAGGGTTGTGAGACTGAGCCCCACATCAGGTTCCACACTGAGCGTGGAGTCTCCTTGAGATTCTCTCTCTCCCTTTGCTCCTCTCCCCGCCCCCTGCTCACGCTCCCAATCTCTCAAATAAATAAATAAATAAATAAATAAATAAATAAAATCTTTTAAAAAAACACTGAAATTTAAAATAACTTTTTATAGGGTGCCTGGGTGGCTCAGTCCAGTAAGCATCTGTCTTCAGCTCAGGTCATGATCCCAGCGTCCTGGGATTGAGTCCCACATTGGGCTCCCTGCTCAGTGGGGAGTCTGCTTCTCCTTCTCCCCTTGCTTCTCCCTCCTGCTCATGCTCTCTCTCTCTGTCAAATAAATAAATACAATATTAAAAAAAATAAAATAACTTTTTACAGTTAAATATAGTGTAGATTCTATATATAGATTTTAAGATGTTTATAGTCATTTTTCTCTAATAAAAGTTAAAAAAAATACATTTTTGTTTATTTTCCCATCTTTGTATTTCCCTTCTCAAGAAACTAGCTAATCACAGGGCACCTGGGTGGGTCAAGTGTCTGCCTTCGCTTTGGGTCATGATCCCAGGGCCCTGGGATCGAGCCAGCCCTGCATCGGGCTCCTGCTGAGTCTGCTTCTCCCACTCCCTCCCTCTGTGCTCTCTCTCTCTAATAAATAAATAAAATCTTAAAAAAAAAGAGACTAGCTATTCAAAAACATAAGTTTGCATAACATATTGAAGATTAGATATTTACTTTTTTACTCCAGTACTTGAGCCTTAGCTAGTCCTCTGAAAATTGTGTCAATCTATACCTTTGAAAAAAAAGACATTTGACATTTGACACATGTTTCAGGGCCTCACTAACCCCAATTTCTCCTGTTCATGGAGCCTAAAACTTTTGTTGTCTTGGAAGTTAAAGTCCTCTCTCCAGAAGATCTTTTTTAAAGAAGTAAATATCTTAACCAGGGAAGCAGATATTAATATCCTCAAGTGACTCACACTTCTACACCCACCCCTTAAGTGAGAATAGGATCCTAAGGAAGCAGAAGCCAGAACAATTGTACTCAAATGGGGCAGTCTAGTAAGGTGGGGAAGGAATGGGGGACATTTTCAGGTGCCCATGGCAGCACAGACGCAAACTTTATGAAAGGAAGATTTCTGAGGTCCAACCTTCCAATTGAATTGTTTTTGCAAATGCCAACCTATTTTCAAGTCTAACTAAGGAAATAGTGGCGTTATAAAAGCCACATAGTATAGTTTTTTAAAAATTAATTTTATGAAGTACAGTTTATATACAGTAAAATGCACAGATCTTAAGCTTACATTTTGATGAAGTTTGATAAATATATATGCCCATATGAAGAACACAACAATTAAGATGTAGAACATTCCATCACCTTAAAAATTTCCCTCATAGTCCTTTTCTAGACACTCCCCCTTTCCCTGCCCCTGGACAATAGTTGTGCCTAATCTGGCACTTCATGTAAATGCAGTCTTACAACATTTACTTGTCTGTGTCTTGCTGCTTTTGCTCATCGTAATGGTTTTGGGATTCAGCCATGTTGTTGAGTGTATCATTAGTTTGACCTTCAGTGCGGAGTACTAGTTTATTGTATAACTATATCACAGTTTGCTTTTTCATCCTCTTGGTAGACATTTGGCTATTTCCCGTTTTTTGCCCATTATGAGTAAAACTGCTCTCAACATTTTTGTGATAGTCTAGTTGTGGACATATGTTTTTATTTTTCTTAAGTAAATACCCGAGAGTGGAATTGCTGTGCCATAGGGTTAATGTGTGTTTAACTGTACAAAATATTGCCACATAGTTCTCCAAAGGGTTTGTACTATTTTACACTCTTACAAAGACATATGAGAGAGGCTTCATAGCTTGCTAATGCTTGATATTCTCAGTCTTTTTTATTTTAGCCATTCTCCTAGGTATGATATAGCTCACTGTGATTTGATTTTTTTTTTAATTTTATTTTATTTAAATCCAATTAATTCACATATAGTGTATTACTAGTTTCAGGGGTAGAATTCACTGATTCAGCAGTTGCATATAACACCCAGTGCTCATTACATCAGGTGCCCTCCTTAATGCCCGTCACCCAGTTACCCCATTCCCAACCCACCTCCCCTCCAGCAACCCGCAGTTTGTTCCCTATAGTTAAGAGTCTCTTATGGTTTCTCTCCCTCTCTGATTTCGTCTTATTTTAATTCGCATTTCCTTAATGACTAATGATATTCAGCACATTTTCCTGTGCATACTGGCCAATCCTCTGTTTCCTTTCTAAGTCTTTTGCCCATTTTTAAAATCCAACGTCTGGGCCTACTTGGAGTTACTTTCTATTGACTTCATTTTTCCCTGGGTATGGATCACACTTCCCTATTTCTTTGCAGTACTGCTAATTTTTGATTGCATACAGGACATTGTTGTAGCTACTTTAGATTCCATCACATTCTTCTGAGAATTACGGGCTTTCTGTTTTTGTAGATAGTTTAGTAGATAGTAGCCTGGCATCTAAGTGCAAACTTTGTTTCCTTTAAGATATATAACTGCTTGTATCTTTATTCTGTTTTTATTTTGCCTGTAAGCCTGACATTAGGTGAAGGTTTTTCATTGTGGCCCTTTTTCAGATTGATGAGGTTTTCTTCTACTGCAAGTTTGCTAAGTGTTTTTGCTTTTAATCATGAATAGATATTGCATTTTTCAAAAGTATTCTGTGTCTATTGATTTGATTCTGTAGTTTTTTTATTTTTAGTCTATTAACATGGTCAATTACATTGATTTTTAAATATAAATCAACTTCTTCCTGGGATAAACCCCATTTGGTTGTGATATATTTTTTATTTTATAGATTCTTGGATTTGATTTATTAGTATATTTTAAGGATTTTTGCATCTGTGTTCATGAGAGATATTTATCTGTGATTTTCTTGAAATATCTTTGATTTTTGATATCAGGGTATTTCTTGCCTCACAAAATAAATTGAAATATGTTCTTTTTCTTGAATTTTCTGATAGAACTTGGATATCAGATTGATATTATTTCTTCCTTAAATTTTGGTAGCATTCACCTGTGAAGCACTAGAGACATAGAGTTTTCTTTGTGGGAAGGTTTTAAATTATGAATACAGTTTCTTCAACAAACCTTCTTTATGGTTATTAAGATTTTCTGTTTCTCCTTGTGGTAGTTTGTATAAGATGGATTTATCAAGGGGCATGTCTATTTCATCCAGGTTGTCAAAATTATTGGCACATAGTTGTTAACAATATTCCTTTATTGTTATTTTAACATCTGTGGGAATCTGTGATGGTCCCCCTCTTTAATTGCAGATATTGATAATTTGTTTTTTTTTTCCTTGAATAATGTTGCTAGAGGCTTATACCTCTTATTAATCTTTTCAAAAAAATCAATTTTTGTCCTTGTGGATTTTTTCTATTTTTTTCTTTTTTATTGAACTAATTTCCACTGTTATTTTTATTGTTTCTTTTCTTCTATGTCTTTTAGGTTTACTCTGTTCTTCTGTTTTTGTGTTCTTTTAAAGGGAATATCTGGTGTGGTTTTGAAAAAGCAATAGAAAGATTTGTATTAGTGTATACTTAGAAAATCTATGTTGAACAGATTTTGCAATCTTATTTTTGTAATCAAGGGACTTTTAAAATTAAATGACTATTGTTGTAAATTTAATCTCAATTAATTACATATGAAGGGCATGAAGATTGAGGCACATAGAGAAATTGTGAGGTGGAAAATCCTTGTCAAGCCAAACTCCTAAAAATAGCACTTTAATGTGGAGGTAGAAGTATAGTTATATTTTCCAGGCAATTACACTCAGAGGTCTTTTTTTTTCATAGTCTCTGCCTTATTAGCTATTATCTGTGAAATTTTATCTGCACCATTGACATATTGATCACATACATGTCAATTATGGAACATTTCCTCACAATACATTTCTTTTAAAATATATTTCTTCAATTATCTGACATCAAAATGATGTATGATATGGTTAGGTAGCTTATATTTTTTGACTTTTGTGTTTTCTTTTTTACTGGTCTACATGTGTGTTTTTCCAGTTGTAATGTAAACTTGTAAGCAAGCATATTATCTTTTTTTATTATTATTCCTATAGCTTATCGTAGACTTCAATAAATGTTTATTGTAGTGTTTTTCCTTTTAGATGTGATGTTTCTCAGCATTTGAAACGTTTTAAAAACCATCCTTTTAGTTTCTAAAGAATGAGAATCTGATTTTAAAAATTAATTGAGCATAAAATATCATTTTAAAAAATGAACATGAAACCATTTAGTAGTTCTTTTTTTCACTCCAATTTTCCAACTAAGATTTGGAAACCATGTGAATGCAGATCAATTAAATATATAGTAAGAATTAAAAAAATAAATAAATATATAGTAAGACATAAGATCAGAAAAATGTTGATAATTATTGAAGTTGGGTGTTGAATAAAAGTGGGTCATTATACTATTATCTCTACTTTGGAATATGAATGGAAAGTTTAAAAATGTCTATTATGAATGCATGTATGGAAACTCAAGGAGATGGGGAAATTGTGTCTTGTCATTGAGACTTCCTAAGAAAATATTTCCAAACATGGATGGATCTTGGTTTCATGGGTCTACCATTAATGTGGTTTGGAGGGGAAGGTTCTCTTTAAGACAATGAGTACAGGGGCGCCTGGGTGGCTCAGATGGTTAAGCGTCTGCCTTTAGCTCAGGGCATGATCCCAGGGTCCTGGGATCGAGCCCCGCATCCTGCTCCCTGCTTGGCAGGGAGCCTGCTTCTCCCTCTCCCTCTACTCTTCCCCCTGCTTGTGCTCTCTCGCTCGCTCTGTCAAAAAATAAATAAAATATTTAAAAAAGAAAAGAAAAGAAAATGAGTACAGAACTATGTGAACAGAATTTGGTAAGAAAAGGAATATTTAGGGATGCCTGGGTGGCTCAGTCAGTTAAGCATCCGCCTTCGGCTCAGGTCATGATCCCAGGGTCCTGGGATCAAGTCCTGCATCAGGCTCCTTGCTCCGTGGGGAACCTGCTTCTCTCTCTCTGCCTGCCACACCCCCTGCTTGTGCTCTCTCTTTCTCTCTTACTCTCTTTCTGACAAATAAATAAATAAAATATTTTTTAAAAAAAGGGAATATTTAAACAGAAGTCACTACAAATTAAAGAAGCTGACAGATAATAAACATAACCATAGTGAAATATTAATGAACTGCCTTCTATATAATTTTTCCTCCATATTTTTGCTCATTTTCTTTGACTTTTGATATGACAGTGATTTTGTAATACCATTTTCCATAGAAAGAATAAATGATAATTTGATCTTTTGAAATGTTTGATCACTTTTTTTGTTGACAGTTTAGAAAAACTACTTTAAGCTTCATAATTCATTATTTGTAATATCAAATTTTGGGATTGCTTTGCTTATTTAAATATTTATTTGAATCTTATTTTGTGCTTTTTATTTTCAAATTTTGATCCTTGTGCAACCAAGTGTACCTCTAAATAACAAACAGGAAGTAGTGTTTAACTTCATAAAAGTATATTTTGTTACTCTATGGGAATATTTTTAGGAACAAATTTGGTGCTACCTACCTATTGAAAATGATCCATCCTTTGTGTTGTACACATTTTTTCAGGCAAATGTTAAAGTGAATAAAGGGTAAGTCTCATGGTTTCCTTTTTTTCTGGAAAATCAGTGAAGTTGAAGAGAAATTTAAAAATGAGAAATGAAAATATATGACTTGTTACACTAGCACAAACCAGTGGCTTACTCTGTTCAGCATTCCTTCTGAGAGATATTATAAAAGAGAGCTTATCGACTCACAATGAAAAGGGGTGTGACCCCAAATCCTATTTTTTTTTATTATGGTCACATTGTGGGGTAGTTTTCTATGAATTTAGGTGATACCTATTTATAATGTTTTCAACCTGGTGTTCCTCTTTCTGCCATGGTTTCTGTATATTTCTGACCTGCTCTGTAGAGTGGAATTATGATGTGAGGACAACTCCGTATGTCCCACTGTATGCATTCGGCACAGTTTTGGAGAGGTCACATGTAACTGCCTTGCACATTTGCCAACACACTTACACTGCTTATGCTCTTCTCTCAGCTCTAGTTCTTAACTCCGCAAAGTGGAGCTATTGAAGCACCTGCTCTGAGGGCCCCAAGATTTGCCATGAGAATGAGCGCCATAATGTCGATGATGACACTGGGAATTATAAAGTGGAATCCAAATGTTAGTCTTACTGTGATTGTTATTACTGTCACCTCCCTTTGAGGACTGTGATCATTTGCTTGACTATGAGGATATTCATGACTGATAAAATCTGACTTCTTTCGCCCTCTCTTCCAAATCTTCATATGATTTTCTCTATATTCTTGTCCTATTTTTTTAAAGTTATTTGGTCAGCTTTAATGTTTAACAGCGAGACTCATGTCCCCAAGCAATCATTTGTTCATTCATTCATGTATTCATTCAAAGATATTTGTTGAGAGCATATTTAATATCCGGTGATGTGCTAGACTCTGAGAATTGCAGTAATGAACAAAAAGATAGGGTTTTGCTCTTGGAGCTTATAAGTATAGTTGGGAAGTAGGAATTAATCAAATAATACCAAAAAGAGGAATCCAAGGAAAGGGGTGTGAAGGAAAGGAACAGGAGAGGGGGCTGTGTTCTGTCTCACCTGCTCTGCAGATAATCCAAAGGTTAAGGAGTTAAGGGAAGGGAAGTTCTGGTATATAATGAATCAATCTGTCATCACTCAGTCTTAAGATTACCTGCTTCTCAGACTGACTGGGGGGGGTGGGGCGGTGTCCCAGTTCCAAGGCTTTAGGGTGTTCCTTTCCTGTGCTCTCATTCCAACAGCAGTCTTTTCAAATCTCTAAGATTTAAAAAATCTTTTCTCTGGGTCACAACTTGACTGACCAGTCAGAATTTATTATACTCTGTGTGTTTCACTGAGTTCTTTCTTCAATTAATCCCAGACAAAGAAGGTAGCATTTTCGTATCTGGATAATTTTTTGTATCACCAAAATTATGGAACAAACCTTACTTAATTGCAATTTGCTAATTAGTAAGGTGGCCATCCAGGCAGGACATACTTCAGTTTCTCTGAACACAAACTTGCACACAGGTAGTTCACATGCTACTTACAAATAATATTTACTTTGTGTATCATTAGAGTTTGTCCTTTTTTTTTTTTAAAGATTTTATGTATTTATTTGAGAGAAAGACAGAGAGCAAGGGCTGGGGGAGGGGCAGAGGGAGAAGCAGACTCTCCGCTGGTGGGGCTCCATCCCAGGACCCCAGGATCGTGACCTGAGCTGAAAGCAGACATTTAAGCAGCTGAGCCACTCAGGTGCCCCTGAGTTTATCCTCTTCAGAAGACATTTTGAGAGAGCAAATATTTTAACCTAGTTCAAGAAATTCATATTTTAATAAAACTACATTCTTTTTTTTTTTTTTTAACATTCTTAGTTTATTGATCCTCATGAAAAATCTGCACAACCACCACAGATAAAGCCACTGCAGCATCTTTACTCCTTCTGTTGTCCAATCTCCAGCTCACTTTTTGCCAGCACCAACGTTGGCTTTTGCAGTCCCCCTGACTTTCTTCATTCTGTTCTTACGTTCCTTTCGCTGTTTTCTTGATGTCTTTTTCTTCTCATACAGGCCATGTCTTGCAAGTCTGTGTTTGGGTTCATTTTTCTTTGCATAATCCAAAGAATCATAAATCATGCCAAAGCCGGTTGTCTTGCCACCACCAAAATGGGTTCTGAATCCAAACACAAATATGACATCTGGTGTGGTCTTGTACATTTTGGCTAGTTTTTCCCGAATTTCTGTCTTAGGTACCGTTGCCTTTCCAGGGTGAAGAACATCAATGACCATCTGTTTCCGCTGAAGTAGTCGGTTAGTCATGAACTTCCTGGTCCGGATAGTTACTGTGTCATTCATGATGGCGGCGAGGCTTCAAGCAGCCGGGGAGAAAAAGAGTAAAACTACATTCTTTAAAACATAAATGTAACTGAAAAAAAAACACCCCAACTCTGCCCCTTCACCCTTATCCTCAGATGTGGACTAGTTTTTGATAGCAAAAGTATGCATAATTTTTCTGCTACCTTCTGCTGTGGAGACTGGTGTGAGAGGTGCTCTGCCTGAGGATATATCCTGCTAAAGAAAATTCTATTTTCAAAGCTCTGGTTGTTTGTACTGTTGAGAATCAAGACCTGGAATGGATGGGCCTTTATGGAGCAGAACAAATGAACATCTGTTGGAGTATACAGAAGGCCCAGAATGCTCCTTTGGAGTGGGGGTGGGATTAAGAACTACATTGCTTTGCATATAAAATCAGGGGTATTTTGTTGTAAAAGCCTGGTCCAGAGGAGAGGGGAAGGGCCCTTAGCAACCTGGCAGGGGGCTCTGGACCTGAGGGATAAGAGCATTTTGGGAAATTCCCTCTTCAGGACACTTGGTACTAAATTTCCAGGAACAGAGAATTCTGATGTGTTTGAACTTGTTACTCTAGATTGTACTTGGCTCTCCACAGATTTTACACAAAGTTCGGGCTGAATTTATATCTTTTGGTTGGGATGAAAATAAGACAGTGGGGTCCGGTTTGGGGCAGAGTGGACCAGAGAGAACCAGGGTTTGGGGTGGGTGATGGCAGACATGAGAGAAAGTCTTTCCCTTCAAAGAATAGCTGTGCTTTTCAAAACTCAGCCCCAGGTTCCCAGCCTCAGAATGCTCTGGGGCACTTGGGAACCTGCAGCATCTGGAGCCCCACCTCCAAGCTGGGAGTACCTGTACACACTCTTCCTTGGCTTTCTTAGCAAACTGGGGTTTGAGAACTGAGGCCCTGGAGGAGGTTAAGAAGTGTGGAGGGGTGGATGGGGAGGGACAGTTTTCCTTCTCTCACGCAGCCTTTCCCCATAGCCGTTCCCAGGAGTGAGGCTGTAAGATACTTGTGCACCTGCCCTAGAATTAGAGAATTCTAAGCAAAAACAAGCAGAGAACTAATTTTCAGGTTTCAGAAAAAATCCACCAGTGTGCTGGCAGAACCTTCCTTTTGTTTCCTGACAAATGGCTTGTTGGCACTGAAAACAAAAGGTATATTTTCTGGCACTGTTTCCGGCTTTCCTTTTGACAAGAATAAGCTGCTTTGTGGATAGGTGCAGCTTCTACCATTTCAGGAGTCCAGTGGGGGACATTTACATAGGTTATAAATACTTCAGTTATTAATACTGGTGTGATTATTGATAATTATTAATGATAGCGATGTTGAGTTGGTAGCTGGGTGCACAGGATCAAATTACTAAAAAGAAAGGAAAAGAAAAAGAGAATATGTGTGTCCATTCTGACCTTTATGGACTCTGTCTCTCCTCTTGTCTGCCTTGGGACACCTGCTTCATTTAAACCCCTAAAAAGTCAGTGATACTAGTGCACATCTGTGATGGTAGCAGTGGGTTCACACCTACACACATACACACACACCCGCATACATCCACATCCACAACCACATACACATCCACAACCACATCCACATCCACAACCACATCCACATCCGCATATATGCCTGTGTCTCTGTGCCGTGTGTGGGTTAAGAGAATAGAGATTTTGTTTTTCATTATATATTTGCCAAATGTGAAAGACAGTTTCACTTAAACATTTTGATTTTTATATGGATTTAAGAGATATCTATAAAGAAATCCTACCTCAGCTATTCCTTTATAATCAGAAATATTATTTCTATTCTATGTGTAGTTATTTTTTTATAAAAGGGTACTCTTCCTGTTAAACAGATTGTTCATTTTTCTTTGGCTAAAGAGCCATAGTGCCTAAGGAGACCCTTGGAGGATACCTGGAGCTTCTGGTGTTTTGCATTTCCATAAATATCAGTGATTGTCAATGAAGTTGATGGATATCATTTATTTCTTACCTAGAAAAAATTCTAATAGATATTGGCCAGGCTGCAGTTGAGAAATCTGGATATTGTCTCAATCCTAGAGTGGATTACAGTCCTCACTCATCTACTCCTTCCAAAGACTCTATCCAGTTTTTCTGTGCTGAGTTTATTTTGATTACTTTGACTTCAGGAACACACAGGCAAACCCTCTGGAATTCCATCTGCCACATATTGCAGCCTACTGAGTGATTTTAAAAATTTACTCTCTCCTTCTTACGTTGCTTCATTTTTTTTCTCCTTTGCCCTTACCACCTTCGAACACACTGTATAATTACTCATTTATTTTATTTATTGTCTATCTTTCCCCATTATATGGGAGTCCCATAAAGGCAGGACTTTCTGTTTGTTCCATTCACTGCACTATTTCTACCAACTAGAACTGAGCCTGACACATAGTAAGTGCTCAATAAATAATTGTTAAATGAAAAATGAATGAGTGAAGGAATTTTATGGTGGTAAGGCTGTGGTTATAGCTTTGTTACCTGCTCTTGCATGAACTTGGAAAAAAAAAACACTTAGCCTTATTGAAGGAGATGTGTAGTTTCTGTCACAGGCATCATTGAGAATTTAATGAAACACTGGACTCTCTTCCCAGAGAATGCACGTACTCATTAAAACACATTTACAATAAGTTTCAGAGGTTTACACATGGACCCTCATAAAAATTTCTTTCTAGTTCTAAAATTCTGATCACCTCTCCTGTGTCCCTCCCATAGAATAATTCTCCCTTGCTCTTGCCTTCCACATTTTCATCTCTTAAACTTATTCATTAAATGATTTTTAGAAAAAACAAGTCAAAATTTCCCATCATTTTTGCAGGTGTGCTCAGAACTCAAAATTCTTTACTTTGTTAAATCTTAATTGGAATATCTTATCAACCTCCTAATGTACTTTTTGAATATTTACCGAAGATCTACCTCAACTGTGGAGTTAGTAGTTTCTACATGGGAGTACATATAAACATCGAAGAACTGGTTTTGTTTCTTCTTCATTTAATCGACCCTCTCCCACCCCCCACTGCCCACCAAACCAGGCTGCTCACAGACATGCTGCTGGTTCTTCACCTGTGACATGCCCTTGTCCTTCATTTCTTTCGGTTTCTCATCTCTTCCAAATCCTTATTCCAAGTGTCTTTTCTCTAAGATGCCTTCCCTTTTTTTAAAAAATTTTATTTTATTATGTTATGTTAATCACCATACATTACATCATTAGTTTTTGATGTAGTGTTCCATGATTTATTGTTTGCGTATAACACCCAGTGCTCCATTCAATACGTACCCTCTTTAATACCCATCACCAGGCTGACCCAAACCCCCACCCTTCTCCCCTCTAGAACCCTCAGTTTGTTTCTCAGAGTCCATAGTCTCTCATGGTTCGTCTCCCCCTCTGATTTCCCCCCTTCATTTTTCCCTTCCTACTATCTTCTCTCTCTCTCTTTTTTTTTTTAACATATAATGTATTACTTGTTTCAGAGGTACAGGTCTGTGATTCAACAGTCTTACACAATTCACAGCACTCACCATAACACATACCCTCCCCAATGTCTATCACCCAGCCACCCCATCCTTCCCACCCCCCACCGCTCCAGCAACCCTCAGTTTGTTTCCTGAGATTAAGAATTCTTCGTATCAGTGAGATCATATGATACATGTCTTTCTCTGATTGACTTATTTCACTTAGCATAATACCCTCTAGTTCCATCCACATTGTTGCAAATGGCAAGATTTTGGTTTTTTTTTTTTTTTTTGATGGCTGCATATAAGATGCCTTCCCTTACTGACACACTTTTGATTTGCTTATTTCTTGGATTGCAATTCCCTTAGCAATTAAATGCTCCTTTTGTTTTTGTCATTTCTTTTTTATTTATTACTCAGTTAAAGTGATCTCTTATCCCTCCCTTGATAATCTAAAATTCTCAAAGGGAAAGAAATATGCCCTTCTTTTGCTCTTATGCTTCTTCATCTGTTTTCCATATAGTTAGTATGAAATGAATGTTACTGATATATTTTAGCAAATGAAGCACACAGAAAACTATATCTGTATGACCATGTATGGTAATAAGAAGGTAAAGTTACCTTCAAGTTGTATACTTTCTGATTTGGGATAAAGGATTTAACGAAAGTATATGATGACATGGAGTGTAATGTTATTAACCCATCTAGAAGAGGGTACACACATGGACTACTAGCTCACTAGACTCAACATTTGGTCTTGTTCCTTCTGTGAACATTCCCAAAGAACAAGTTATTTTGTAGATCTTTATTTTTTTTAAGTAAAATCTGTGCCCAGTGTGGGGCTTGAACTCACTACTCCGAGATCAAGAGTTGCATGCTGTATTGACTGAGCTAGCCAGGTGCCCCACATTTTGTAGATCTTTAAGAATACTCAGTGCTTTAAATAAAGTGGGATGAGATAATATCATTCATGACTCTAGGAATTAAGATTCTTTAAAATTAAGTGAATTAAAAAGTTCCTTTCATTTTTCCTTCTTGGAAGTGAGAAAGGAAATGATTCATGAGAGGAAATAACTATTGTGGGTTTTGTGTGTGTGTGTGTGTGTGTGTGTGTGTGTGTGTGTGTGTGTCTGTTTTGATAGGAAACTGAGTGGGGCTGTCACTTCTGAAATTAGAGCTCCCTATAACTATTAAAAAGTCATACTAGTACCCAAAAACTTATTCAAATAAAGAATTGGAGTGAACATTTGTGGTATTTTGTGAAGTAAGGCATTTTCTTAGACATTATAAAATCAATTGCATTTACTTTCTTTTGATGTGACAAAGATGGAAATTCCTTAACGATTTAATGCTTTCAACTCTAATATTTCTCTCGTTTCTAGGACAAACATTATCACAAATGTACAAAAACAAAGCAGACACGCTTAATGATTGGAAATGCCATTATATATTCACACACTTTGTTTATTTCTTAATTTATTTTAGGTAAGCTCCACGCCCAGTTGGAGGGCTTGAACTCCTGACCCTGAAATCAAGAGTTGCATGCTCCACCTACTGAGCCAGCAGGCACCCTTGTTTTTTATTTTAAAAGAGAAATCAATATTAGTTTCCATTTCCTTTTATACAAATAGGAGATGGTTGTGAGACCAAAGCAGTGCCTTCAGATTGAATCCCTATCTCAACTTTATTATGCTCTTCAACTTTTTGTGAGGAATTGCTTTTGATTACTAGACACTGGCAGGTGGGTTCAGGTTATAATCATATCCTTACAAACATATAGCACCACACCTTCCTCAGGGGTGAAAGTACCAATTAGTTCATCTTACTTCCTTTCTAAAGAAGTTCCTTCAAAATTCCCTTTTTATGATGACTGTCCAGGTGAACAATAACAAAAAAGCTTTGTCAAATGAACCAAGCAAGGAGCTTCCTGGTTTCGTTGTGATTGCACGTCATACCTCAGACATTGAAGGTGACATCGTCGCTTTATCACACATTTTTTTACATGTGTGCAGCCTTGATACGCTTGTGTGTGGGAGGGCAGGAAAATCAGCTCTATTTTTGACCTTTACATTCATAGGCAAATGTTCTCTTTGGGAGAAGAGAGTGGTCAGATTGGAATCTGTGGTCTGTGGCCAATTAACATCTGAATCTGTGTTGCAACTGGCCCAGGACAGATAAGGCTTCTCCCTTAAGTGTTTAGCACTCAAAGTATGTGGCAAGCGCAGATAAATGATTACATGAACACAGGTTTTATCTAGTTCAACAGGCAGTATAAACTGGAAGACATATAAATGCCCACATTGAAGTACAGTATATTGTTTCATCAACAGGTATTTAACTGTTCCAAAAGGTATATGGGGTGTTTTCAGTTAGGCTTTGTACCGGAGAGGTCTGCAGCCTCAAGTGAACGTGGAATAATAATAATAATAATAATAATAATAATAAAGCAGCTCTAACTTTTGTATGCTACATGTGAAACCGAAGGGTGGTCACTGAAGACTGGGAATTCTGGGGAAGGAGATTTAAGTGATGCCAGTGCAAATAGCCATAAGAGAATGAGTTTAGCTAGAGCCGAAGAGTTGATGGTGGGGAAGACATTGTTCAGGAAGTGGCTGGTGTCCAGATGGTAGAGGGCCTGAAATTCCAAGTCAATAAGGATTTTATTCCATAAGCAAAGGAAACCCTTAAAACTTATTATGTGTATGTATGCCTTGGTGAGATGTATCAGGTCATATGATCAAATGATTAATCTAGTGGTGGTGGCATAAGCAAGGTGGGGGAGTCTAAGGTAATGCGTGTAACACCGTAACAGCAGTCCCTGGCTCCTTGTCCGTGATCAATAAGCAGAAGCTGTTAATATTAAAGAGGACAGAGAGTAAAATATTGCCATGATCTAAGTGGTGATGTTAAAGTGGACAAACGTTGTGATGAGGGAAATGAAAAGGAGGGAATGCATAACAAAATACATATGAGCACTGTTTGCTTTTTCTTTGTCCTTATCATGCTATGTTCACTTTCTGTGAACTAAATGGGCTGCTGAGCCTCAGGAGACTTTGTAGAGGAGAGGGACATGCTTACCTGGACAGGAAGGGAACTTCACAGGGGCTGTCCTGACAATGTTGCTGAGACGCAGATAGATGCAGGGGAATCATATGGAACTGCCATAGCTCAAGGGACCATGAGTTCACACCTTACATTTAGATATGATAAATGACTAAATGTGGGTGATGAGCGTACCCTGCAAACTATAGGTGTTTTGCAAATGTTTGTGTCTCTGATGTCTCCCAAGCCACGCTGGTGAGGATGATGGGAGGTTTTATCCACTGTGACATGTGTCTGTGAAGACTATGAGGAAGAAATGAGGAAATATTAATGGACGTACCACATCTTTATTTTTTTTTAATTTTATTTATTTTTTTAATTAAGGAGGCTCCACACCCGATGTGGGGCTTGAACTTGGTACACTGAGATCAAGAATTCTATGCTCTACCAACTGAATCAGCCAGGTGCCCCTGGAGGTATCATGTCTGTTTACATATTGATTTCCCTAAATTTTGATTGATATCTATATTTTTTAAATGTTGATATTCAGTAATAACACATAAATTCTGTTGTTTTCTTTTTAAGACTGATTTTGTCTTTTTTGTCAAAGTACTTCCAGTTATCACAGTACAGCCTTTTTGAATTAGTAAAATTGCCTACTGCCACCTGGTGGCAGCATGTCCTAATCAAGAATGGGCAGGTAGGACCAAAAAATCACTAGGGAGGAACCTTCCAATACAAACACATCTAGAAAAGTGAGATCACGTTCACATATTTATCACATTTTTTTCATGACCTCACGCCTAACATGCCTAAAACCAAATATATAATTTCTCCCTTAAATTAGTTTTCTGAAAATAGGTGCTATTTATTGAACATGAATGTAGCCAGGCATCCAACACTTGATATACATCATTTTTTCTTTTTTACTCTCAAAACAAACCTACCAGGCAGTTGTTGTTGTTGTTGTTGTTATTATTATTATTATTATTTTTGCTAACAAATGACGAAATCTGGGCATAGAGAGGTTAATTTTCCCAGTGAGGTGCTGTAGCTCTTAATCATTATGGTACTCTTTTTTTTTTTTTTAAAGATTTTATTTACTTATTTGACAGAGAGAGACAGAGCAGGAACACAAGCAGGGGGAGTGGGAGAGGGAGAAGCAGGCTTCCCGCCAAGCAGGGAGCCCGATGTGGGGCTCGATCCCAGGACCCTGGGATCATGACCTGAGCTGAAGGCAGACGCCTAATGAGTGAGCCACCCAGGCGCCCGGTACTCTGTCTTTAATGCGTTGCCCAGTATATTGTTCTTCAGTCATCCAGATTTGAAACCCTGAGGTCATGTTTGCTCTTCTGTTTGTTTCCCTTCTCATCCATCAGCACCTGTCCTGTACTCTTTTGAGATTTTTCTTGTATCTATCAATTCTAACTGCCAAAGTTTCTACTTCAGCTCTCTTACAGCATGCAGATTTTTATAGCTTATTTCTGATTGGCTTCCTTAGATTTTTTCTGTTTAAGTAGATTGCAAAGTAATATAAAACTACATCTTGCTGTAAATATCCACATTATGGAGAAGAATGCAGAGTAAAAAGTGAAAGTTGGTTTTTGTTTTTTTTGGCCATCGGTTTTGCTATCTCTCACTAATCTCTAGAGAAGTAAGCACATATAAATTTTGGTTTGTTGGGTTTTAAAATATAAATAAAACTAATATTTTGATTCCTCTGCAGTTTACTCTTTTTCATTCAGGAGTATGTCTTGCAGATCTTTCTGGGTCTGTGCTACAGAATTTACACACAGTAGACACTGGATAAATGTTTGCAAAATAAACCTTAGACTTCAATTACATACTCCTTTCATCCAAAACAGATATTATGCTTTTTGCTCCATTTTCTATTTGAAGCATTTCCTTCTCCTTTTTGGTTATTCTTAATCAAGATCTCTTTCATGGCAAGTATGGCATAGCAATAAAGATTAGTTTCATTAAAGATCAATAAAATGTGTGTGTAGTGTCATTTTACTGAATAATTTTCACATGTAAACACCAAACTCTAACAGTATTCTCAGCTGTCTCATAAGGATTTTTAATTTTTTTTACTGTTCCTATAACTCAGTAGTTCTCAAATTTTCCTGGGCATCAGAGGCACCTGGAGACTTACTGAAACCTAGATTGTTGGGCACCACCCCACAGTCTCTGATTCAGTAGGTATGGGGGATACCTGCAGATTTCCTTTTCTAACAAGTTTGCACGTGATGCCAATGCTCCGGGTCCGGGAACCACACTTTCAAGGGTCACTAAGCTGTAAGACTCTCCCGGGATCTGTCCGGGGATATCCTGGTCACTTCTCAGCACTCACCGTTTACTGCACACAAGAATTACAGCAGAAAGAGGGCATTCAAAGTGGCTGTGGTGAGCATGCTGGGATGTGCGTGACCCTCTGGAATGGGGCCAACAGGGGCTCTAGCAGGCAGAATGGAGAAGAATGACAGTTCTGCCACAGGCTCAGACCACAGGTTAAAGCACAATTTTCCCATGTGCAGAGGGTGGAAAGAACTGTCTTTCTCCGATTAGTCTCCACAGCAGCACGTGCCCTAATGATTCAGCACATGCTGTAACGTAGAGTGGTTGCATCATCATTGAGTATGAAAGATGGCATTATAATGCCACTACATCCAGAAAACAATTTTTTATTTATAGTCACTTCCTGGTGGTAGTCAGCCAAGTAAAATTCCAGGTATTAAGTGAGCAGATGCATCCAGTCAAATATTTATATCCATTTCATTACTGTAGAGTCAATACTGGTGTGATTTGCCTTGTGAAGTGAGTATACAAAACTATTATACAAGAATCCAAAATTGGCGAGAAAAAAAGGATTTATGGGGCGCCTGGGTGGCTCAGTCTTTAAGCGTCTGCCTTCGGCTCAGGTCATGATCCCGGGGTCCTGGGATCGAGCCCCGCATCGGGCTCCCTGCTCCGCGGGAAGCCTGCTTCTCCCTCTCCCACTCCCCCTGCTTGTGTTCCCTCTCTCGCTGTGTCTCTCTCTGTCAAATAAATAAATAAAAGCTTTAAAAAAAAAAGGATTAAAAAAATTACCACAGTTTCTCTCTACAAATGTTATAAAATTACTATATCTTTGATTTATAAAACTGCTTGCTTATACATATATTGGGCAGAGAAAATACATCATTTACAGATTTGATTATATAAAATACAAATGTATGTATATAAAACATATAATAGAATTTATTCTTAAGGATGATGAGATATATGAGATATAATCATACTTCTAAGAATTTAATCTGCTAGATAAACTGTAATTCTTGTAAAGGTTTAAATATTTATATTTTGAGCAAACATTTTAATGCTGATGCATAATCAATGCACTCAGAATCAAGGAAATGCATGGGGTTGATCAGTATATTTGATCCATGTTGCTAATGTGCTTGAAATATTTGTGCAAAGAAATTTTGCCATTTCTGGAAATGGAGTAAAAAAATGTTATTAGCTATTAACTATTAGCTTTTATTAAGCATGCAACTGTCCATAAAATATATATAGTGTTTTTTATGTGTTCACTTAAACTTTACATAAAGGACATTATAGTAGTATGTATCATTCTTCAGCTCCTTTTTGTCCCTCAACAATTTGTTTTAACTGCTGTATGTTATTCTTTTATCTACAACTAAGTTTATCTATTCCCCTGAAATGGACATTTAGATTGTTTCCAATTTTTCAGTGCTAGAATTCTTCAGTAATTGTTCTTGTGATTTATTTCCTTGAGCACATATGGTATATAATCTAGAAGTGAAATTGAATGGTATATAAATGGTATGCAGCCTTATTAGATATTGCCAGATTTTTCTCTGAAGTAGTTGTACCACATGATATTGCCTCTAGTATTGTATGAAGGTTCTTGTTTCACATTTTTCCCGATACCTGAATGTGAAAGTTTTAAATTTTGTCTAGCCTGAAAAGTGTGAAATTTCATTGTTTTATTATTTATTGGTATAGATAATACTGGTACAGATAGAGACTGTGCTTATTTTCTTATTTTTATTAGTTAATGGATTTTCCTTTTCTGTGAACTGTACAATTATATACTCTGCCAATTTTTCTACTGTGTTGTCTCTTTATAAAAAATTCTTTTTAGGAGCACCTGGGTGGCTCAGTCGGTTAAGCATCTGCCTCCGGCTCAGGGCGTGATCCCGGAGTCTTGGGATCATGGGCCCCCTGTTCACTGGGGAGTCTGCTTCTCCCTCTCCCTCTGCCCCTGCCTGTGCTTTCTCTCTCTCTGTCAAATAAGTAAATAAAATCTTTAAAAATATATATTTATTTATTCTGAGAGAGCATGCGTGCACCAGTGCAGGGGAGGAGCAGAGGGAGAGGGACAGAATTCCAAGCAGACACCCCTCTGAGCGCAGAGCCCAAGGCAGGGCTTGACCCCATGGCCCCTGAGACCATGCATGACCCGGCCAAAATCAAGAGTAGGGCACCTAACCAACTGAGCCACCCAGGCGCCCCGTGTTTTTTTTTAATTGATTATAGGTCTCTATGTAATCTGAATACTATGCCTATTCTTGGTTATATACTTTGCAAATATTTTCTCCAGGTCTGTGGTTTGTATTTTAATTTTATTTCATGATAATCTTGCTGTTGTAGAAGTTTTTAATTGTGGTATAAGAAATATTATCAATCTTTTCCCTTAAGGTTTTTATGTCTTTTTCTTTTTCTTTTTCTCTTTTTCTCTTATCTAAGAAACCCTCCCTGGTCTGGTAGCCTCACAAAGTTTTTAAAGTTTGCATTAGGTCATTAATCTACATAGAACAATGTTGTATGTTGTAAGAAGTATCAATTTTTTTTCTGTATGGATTACTCATGGTACTAATATTGGTTATTGAATAATCTGCACTTTCATCTCTAATTTGTGTGTTTGGGTCTGTTTGAGGTTTTTTTTTCCCCCCCATTATTCTATTGACTTATTTCTGTAGTCATAGAAAACATGCATTTCTATTTTTCTGTGAATTCATTACATAGCCCCTTGGAATGTTTCCCTGGCTTCCATAGTTTCTGTCCGACAAACAGTAGTCTGTGGACATCAGTTTGGTCCCTGATATTGAATTGGTGAGGTGGTCATTAGTGCAGTCTACCACGTAGGATTCCAGCTCTGCCTTCTGGGAAACGGTGCAACTGCGTTTCCTACTCTCTTTGCATTTAGGCACAAACATAGGACTTATTTGCAAGAGTTTCATTCTTGTATAGAAGCTTTAACTAGAAACTCCAGGAACCAGTCTGTGATTGGCCACATGTTTTACTCCTGCCTCAGCCATCGTGGAAGCGTGGAGGCAGAAATGCCCTGGTAGTGCTAGTGATAGACCTAGAGCAGAGCCCTGGGCGACCTTTCGGACATGCAGCTGAGGGAAAAACAGGTCTTCATTGTCTTAAACCATGGAGATTTTTAGCACTGTTCATTACTCTAATATGACCTGGCTTATCCTAACTGATATAGTTAAGATTGTGTAATTTCCAACTTGATGATTGGCAAAATGGTAAACAAGCACCTTGCCTTTGCTAGGAGGTAATGATTATGTTTTAATGTCTCTCTTTTCACTTCCTTTCCCCTCTTCCTTCCGATTGTATCACCCTCAGTGCACTCATACTCTCCAATATCCATGACCTGTCAGACCAATTGGAGCCAATTTGGTATGGCCTGTATGTCCTCCCTCAGCCTGCAGCTCCTCACACAGCCTGTGTATCTTCCCTCAAGCCTACATTTCCTCTCTTTGAGTGTCTACATTTTTAAAGATGATACCTGAAAAGATAAAATCTGTACCTAAGATTTTGTTGTACCTAAAATCTTAAATGATAAAGATTAACTTTGTGACTCTAGAGTGAGGGGCCATCAGTGAAAAGCAGGTTTTCTCAACTTCCTTTTATTATAACATTAGTGTCTACTGACTCGATATACATCTTAGGCTGGCTCCAGCGTTACAATCCATAATTCTTGGGGCGCCTGGGTGGCTTAGTTGGTTAAGCATCCAACTCTTGATTTCAGCCCAGGTCATGATCCCAGGGTCCTGGCATCGAGCCCTGCATTGGGCTCCCTGCTCAGCGGGGAGTCTGCTTCTCCGTCTCCCTCTGTCTGCTGCTTCCCCTGCTTGTGCTCTCTCTGTCAAATAAATAAATAAATAAAATCTCAAAAATAAAATAAAATCCATAATTCTTTGTTAGGGTTAATCACATTCACAAACGTGTGTGTTCAGTATCTGACTTTTATATTTCTGGAATGTTCAGGATAGGAGGGTAAAGATAAGAAGTGGGGGTGGCCCTAGGAAGATACTTCCCAGGTGGAAGCATCTTTTTCACATCATTTCTCCACCAAGGACAATTTCCTTTATATTTGATAAGTTTCTCCTAAACATGCAAAATTGTCTCACATTATGGTGGCATTGGGCAGTAATGGATGGAGTGGGGGGGGAGGAATTAATGCCCAGAGAACTACATTTTTAATTGTTCACACTTTAATGTGGAGTATATGAATCCATTGATTGGAATGTTTGCCTCCTCACACCTAGAAGGTGTTAGGTGAGGTGGTGAAAGTTTGATGGTGATGATGAGTAATTATAGAGCATGGAACCCAGACGGCTAATGTGGTGGGCCCACCCTGGAAGCTTTGAATTTGACAGAAGGAGGACACATTACCTCTCAGACAGAATACAGATGTGAGAAGGAATGTGGTAGCAGGCATCAGCCAAATTCCTATTCTATAATTTTTAAAAGGCTCCTGGTGAGGGTTACAGACATCCAGAAAAATCATCTCAAGTATCGAAAGGTACATTTATACCTGTAATAGTTTCACTGAAGAATAGCAAACATTTCTGATGTTCGAACACTTTCTTGCCAAACTTTCTGCTCCTTAAAAAAATGACTCTTGATTGGTTAATTAAAGTTTACATCTGTCTCTTTTTAGGTGGTTCTTTGGAGCAATCAAGAGAACAGATGCAGAAAAACAACTATTATATTCAGAAAATCAGACTGGTGCCTTTCTAATCAGAGAAAGTGAAAGCCAGAAAGGAGATTTCGCCCTTTCAGGTATGGGCATTGTTTTGTGTGATTTAGGTGTGGGTTTGAGAGTCTGTAGGAATGAACCTGCTGTGTGAACATGGACAAGTTAATCTGAAATTTGCCTTATTTCTTATTTTCATAATTAAGTACCAAATTAAATCTGAACTACCCAAGAGTAATACAGAAATTAGCAAGCAGTTTCTATCTATGGATAGGAGTCTCTGTAAACAAATACATGCGCTCTGGATATGAAATGAAAATCATATAGATCCGACCGCGTTTCCTCACTTTTGTATTACCTAAGGGTCTATCCTTCTAGGGAAATGATAAGCAAAAAAGTGAAAACTACACTGTTGTCAAAATTGATCTTTCCCCAATATAGTTTGAGTTTTTGCATTTCATTTGTCTTTGCCTGGTAAATAGAAAATGAATTGAAATACTGGATGCAATTGCATTTAGTTAACTCCATGACATGTAAAATTTAGCCAAATGTAGTTAGTTTTCTAACTAAGAGTCAAATACATGTTTACTTTACGTTGTCTTAGGAAGGAAGAAACACCTGAGAATTGTCTTTGATAATTACAGGTGCTTACGTGCATGTCTCTGCCTTCAAGAATCTGTTTCTCGGGGTGCCTGGGTGGCTCAGTCAGTTAAGCATCCAACTCTTGGTTTTGGCCCAGGTCACGATCTCGGGGTCATGATATGGAGCCCCCCCACCCCCAACTCGGGTCAGGCTCCACACTCAGCAGGGAGTCTGCTTGAGATTCTCTCTCTCTCCCTCTGCCCTTCCTCCTGCTCATGCTCTCTCTCTCTCTCTCTCACAAATAAAGAAGTCTTTAAAGAATCTGTTTCTCGGTGTATGTTGCAAGGCCACAGAACGTCCTTTCTTCAAGACCATCCAGACCATCTGTCATGTGAGACTTTTTCTCTCCTGACTCTGCTCTGACCTCTGTTTTGTCCAGGCGCATTGTGTGCTATTATCCCCTTTAAAGCGTGCACTCTGTCTAGATATAAACCTTTTTGGGGGAAGGGATTTTGCCTTCCTTTATCCCTGTTGCCCTGCAGTAAATGTTTATTAAACACCATGCCCAGGCACCTGATTTTGTCTGCCTGGCTCACTGAGCTGAAGTCAGGACAGCCTCCAAGGTGCACCGGGGAAGCAGGCCTTGAGCTCACATGTCCTAGGAACTTTGATTGAACCTGAACTCAGGCCAGACTGTGTGTGTTGGGGACCCATTTTTCTTACTTACACTAGGCAGTCCAAATATCGGGGCAGATGGATGGGAGCTGGAAAGGATTAAGGGCAGAGGTGTTGAAGCACCTTTTTTCAGAGGTTCCATCCTTCAGCCCCTGCCTCATCCTGCACCAAATGAATATGGTGTTCTCAAATTGTTTGGCTTCAATCCACCCCTCCTTAGAGGATGCTGTTCTGATTACCGTTTTTGAAATGTGCTCCAGAATGATGTGCCACTGACCTTTCTAATCTTGCTTATACCCAAGGTGATAATAAAACAGTACAATGACTGATACAGGATAGGCATTCGCCACTTAGAATTGATGCCCCATCAGCCTGTGACTTCGTACCAGGGCACACTTATACACACCCAGGTGACATACATGAATATTTTATTAGATCTAATAACTTTTTCTGATCATGAAAGCAATATCAACATTGTTATATAAATAGAGAAGCTCAAAGAAGAATCAAAAATATCACCTTCTGAAGATGTATTTTTAATACCGAAATACCTTTCCTGGCAAGCTTTTTTTTCTGTGCTTCACCTGTAAGTGTATTTATTTAAACAAACACACCCTCATATTCAGAAAATAAATGGAGATCATCTTGTAAAGAAAAGTAAATATAGATATGTGTATATATGCATATCTATATTTATATATACATACACACAAATTTGTGTGTGCACACACACACAGTGGATCTAGGCTGCATTTTTCTTATTCTGTCTCTCAGTGTCCTGTGAACAATTTTGCATGTCCTCTCATATTCGTCTACATCATTATCTTTAGAAACCACATAACCTTCCATTGTATGGGTAATTCATCATTTAATCTATTTCATGTTTTATGTATTTTCATTATTTTAAGCTGTTTTGCTGTTAGTAAAGTATGATGCAGTGAACATCCTTATAGATAAATATTTGAAGATTTCCATGAGAATATTATACTCAGAGGAAGAAAAACGAGTCTTTTGGAAATCTCTATGCTTAATGATAAGAGATAGAAGAGAATTCCTAATTTAAGTGCATCCATGTTTGTTTATTTGGCTTTCCCAATACTTATATGCAAAATTAGGTAATCATTATTTAGCTAAGAGCTAGATTATATATTTTAGATTAGCATTAAACATAGAGAAGAAGATTTCCATGAGGAAAACAAACTAAAAGTAGAATTGCTTGAGTTATATGTTTGAATAATGCCCAGGCTGCAGTGACTGTTCTGAACACTTTCTAAGAATATTATGGAACAAAACAGCTTTACAGGCTTAGAACAAAATTACAAGGATATTGACTTTTATGTGCTGAGAATACTCTAGTGCTTGCTTATGGATTTAGGAAGCTTTGTAGGACTTTCTTGGAAACCAGCATATCATTATATATTCTTTTTGAATGAAGTCAAACGATTTAGAGTCTTTCAAACAAATTATCTGATTGCTGTGTATTCACTGGGGGACAAAGTAAATGCAGACCATTATATTCTACTGAAAGGAAAATTTTCTTATTAGCCAGAAGGAGGGTGATCCAAGAGAAAAATGGAAAGAAAAAGGTCTTCAGTATGTCCACATTAAAACAAACAAATACACCAACAAACAACCCAACTGCTGACTGTTGATTACCACTGAGGATCTTCAGATATACCATGGATTTATTTCTTAGCACAGTTGTTCCCTTAATAAGTCTGAATTGATGGTCTTCCATTTTGCTGACTTGTGTGCTGCCAAAGGAAGGCAAATAATACCCCTTTTTTATCCCTGTCTTTCCCACATGCATTTTCCTTAGAAGTATTGTCTTTATTCCTTGGGCAGCATTGGCTTGCAGCTGTCAGAAGAGCTTCATGATGGAACATGATTTATTGATGCTAGGGCAGGCTGGAGAAGCAGCAGCCCAAGGTTGGGGTGGGTGCTAATTGGCCTGTTGTGATCCTTGCATGGCTGTCAGCTCTTCTGAGGTCTGAGTAGATCTGGAAAGAGAGTTAGGGCCGTGACACTTTTCATAATGGCAAGACATTAATTAGCTGTGAATTATAGCAGCACTTTTGGATATTACATATTATATGTGGTAGCCAGAGAATCTGTCTTCATTTGATGCCTGACAGGTAGTTTTAGCAGCCCTACTGTTATTTCTCACTGGTAGTGAATTGTTTTTCTGATAAAAAATATAAAATTTCGATTGCATGTCAACTTGTTTGGCTATTTTTTGACTTCAATGAAGTCCTTTAAAGACAATCATTATTGTTATTACCATTAATATTAAGTTGATGTTTGAGTTCTATATGCATTTATATTATTGTTTAAAATACACTTTGAAGAAAATACACTTTGAGGGCTAAAACTGGGCTGCAGGTAGGTTTTTCAGAAGAGATTCTGCATTGCACATTGTAATTTTACTTTAGGCAACTCTGCATACAAAAGCCTCCAGAGTAGTAGAGGGAATTCCAGATTAGTCCTCAGTGAAACCCTTTCAAGAGCAAGTGATAACAGATTGAGGATAGTTGAAAAATGACCACGTCGATGACACGAGGCAAACAAGCTCCTCAGCAGTATTCAGGGAGATGCATTCAGGAGTTGACATCATTTATTTGTACATTTGCTTATTTCTTCAACAAACATTCAGGTGCTACCATGGGCCAGGCCTTTGCTAGGTGAAGGGCAGTGAAGACAGCAAGGCACAGTCCCTGGACCCAGTCTTTAGGAAGATGATAAGCTGTCTAGTGAGAGGCGGTGGGGGCAGGGACCCAGTCTCTAAGGAAGGGGGCAAAGAGGTTTCACAGAGGAGGAAGCATTTGTGTTCTGGCCGATTTCTGTTGCCAGGTAGCAGTGTGGGAAGGCAAATGCACAGGGTTATATGTCTGTGTGTGTGTGTGTGTGTGTGTGTGTGTGTGCGTGTGCATGTGTAGTGGGGGTGGAGTTGAGGAGAGGAGAGAAGGAATCGTAGAAAATGAGCCTGGAAAGGAAAGTGGGAGTGACAACATTTAGGGCCTTGTGTACCATGTGAGGAATTTGGACCTTGTTCTACAGGGGGAAGTTTTAGGCAGAAAGCGACCTGGTCTGACCTTCGAGAGCTTGTGAAGGGACGAG
The DNA here is from genome assembly GCF_003265705.2 of Callorhinus ursinus. Lineage (NCBI taxonomy): Eukaryota > Metazoa > Chordata > Mammalia > Carnivora > Otariidae > Callorhinus > Callorhinus ursinus. Next base: position 34,652,652 of record NW_027397068.1, on the reverse strand, counting down.
GTTTACAGGTGATAGTCTGCGGAGGAGTGACAGGCAAACACAGTGGCATCACTTGTCACTGTTTGAAATCACAGGTGCAAGGTGGCAGAGTTCATCAGCATTACGCACAAAGGGGCAACGGGACCCAAGCTCAGCTGGTCCCACTGAGGCTCCACTCAGGCACAGGGCAGCCCCAGAAGCCACAGGGCCCATCTGTTGCTGAGCTTTTCTTATGGGGCAAGTGTGGGAATCGCCCGAGGACTCAACAGCAGCTTTGTCTTGGTGCAGTCTGGGCTTGGATATCAACTGTTTGCCAGGTTGTTTGGAAATCTCACCACCTATGGGCTTTGGGCATGGTGGGAACTGCAGCTCCTTTTTCATCCAAGGAAACCATGGGATTTCTTAGAAGTGGAGTTTAGGTACAGCCCCTCCTGATAGAGGGTGACAGTGAAACAGGCCCAGTGGGTCCTTGCCACACAATCAAGAATGAACTCCTAAGGTTCTTCACTAGAGAGTCCTGCTTATCTCCACAGATGACAGCCTGAACCAGGGCAGAGGTATGGCAAATAGAGAGTAAGAAAGGGAGGTGAGAAATAATTAGAAGATGGAACTGACAGGAGTTGGTGGCTGATCAGAAATGGGGTACTATCGGGACGCAGAATCTAGGATGACTCGGATCTCTGACTTGAGTGAGGGGGGGATAGTGTCAAGATGAGAAATATAGGAAGAGATGGCGTAAGGGGGAGAGGAGAAAAGACCAAGGCAAGAATGCCTAGAGATGTTTGAGGCAATGCACATATGGTGAACATACGAGTAGCCACTATCTCTCTCTCTCTCTTTTTTTTTTTTTTGACTTGTTTCTGCTGAATTTGAGCAGAGTACTTACTATGATAAGCTTCCATTACAGTGAACATGTCCGTCCCATGGAATATGCACTTTTATGATAGTTTGTGATTGCTGTGAAGTCCCTTCTTAAGAATATAAGATAGGCCTCTGTAGTGACATATTTTAATTTTAAAGTAAATAGAGATAATTGGAACCAAATCACTGTTTTTGCCCTTCCAAGTAATAGATTGCCCTTGATTAAAGTATTGCACAAAGGGTAGAAGTGTCTTATAGAAAGGATATCACTTTCGTTAAAGGCCTTCAGCGGGGGCGACTATGTGTCTGCTCCCTGAGGGTAGCTTTGACGCTTGAAAGTGGCCGGAGTTGTCTGAAGCAACTTTCTGAATAATATGGATGATTACCCTGAGTGATACCACGGATACAAAGTGATACAACTTTGTAAATATTTCTGCATGTGTTATAGATTAATTCTGAGGGTAACTCAAAAGCTAATGAGAACAGCGGCTTCGTCAGGGAAGATGCTCACCCTTTCGTGTTGACCTTGTGTCTGTCCTTCACATCGAACTTTCATATTCCAAGATTCATTTGTATTTATGAGCACCTCTTTCACTGTAGGTAAAAAATGTGCTTCTCAAACTAGGTTATAAATTCCTTGAGCAGAAGACACGCACGCGTTTTGCTTCTGTTACTTTCTTCCTCTCTATCTCTACAGTTGCCGTATCATTTGTAAAGCCAGCAGGCGCTCAAACACTCACTTCTGTACCCTACAGTCCACCAGGAGCAGAGATAAGCAAGGCCATTGTCATTTTCTTACACCTCTGAAGTCTGGACCATGCAAGATCACAAATAATCCTATTTGCTGGGCTTCAGGCTTATTTTAGACAGGACTATTTCTCACCTTGACAGGTTAGTTGTTTCCAGGTAATAAGACTTTTGTAGACGAGACCAAATTGAAAAAGGACATCACTTGTAGTGTGGCCTCTGTCTGTCTCCCTGGCACAGGGTTTAAACCCAAACTCACTTTCACTGACCACTGAGAAGCCATTATTATGCCCAGACATCTTGAGATCTGCTGCCTCATGCTCATCTGTTGCTGGCCCAACGGCAAGAGTCCGTGTGTTTCATACCTGTCCCCTGAGCCATCCATTCGTTCTTCGTTTAAAATTAATGTGGACATAGTGGCCACAAGAGTGTGTCAACAGTTCTATTACTGTTAACCATGAATGGAAATACAATTGTATATCTCAAGTAGGAACCAGTATTAAATGATTGGAAAAAATTGCTCCTTGAATTTATTATGCCATGAAACTTCTATGGATTCTGGGAGCATTTTGATATTGGTTAAAGATGTTTTGCTTTTCAAAAAGTGCACGTGCTGCAGAAAGAAATCTTTATGTTAATAACTCCAGTATCTCATATAAAATGTATTAAATTTTAAACATGTTGGTGCCATCTTAGAAAATGCCTTTTAATTAAAGACATAATTTAGTTGTATTCAGCTTAATTGCAAATATCATTGCCTATAATAGCAAGTGGCTTTTTCTGTGAGTTAGGGCATTTCTTAACGTTTCCTTTTCTTAACATTATTACTGATAAATTATATTTCAAATGTTTTAAATACTCTATAAAGTTAAATTAACATTTTATTATGTAGTACATGTATCTGTGTTTATGTCTGTATATACACACACACAGATGCACGGGCAAAGAACCTTTTCTCTAGGGCACTGGCTCATGGAAAAATCTTCTCTCTTATTGAAAATCTATGACTAGGGGCGCCTGGGTGGCTCAGTCGTTAAGCGTCTGCCTTCGGCTCAGGTCATGATCCCAGGGTCCTGGGATAGAGCCCCGCATTGGGCTCCCTGCTCAGCGGGAAGCCTGCTTCTCCCTCTCCCTCTGCCCCTTGCTTGTGTTCCCTCTCTCGCTGTGTCTCTCTCTGTCAAATAAATAAATAAAATCTTAAAAAAAAAAAGAAAAGAAAATCTATGACTAACATTTCTAGAAGCCACAGTATTCTTTAGGGGCTTGCATTCTATTTTTTTTTTCTTCTTCTTTCATTTATCTCTGAACACCACATACTAATTCATCTCAATTTTCATTTCTGGTTTTGCTTACCTTGTTTTATTTATTAAAAAAAAAACCTTTCTGTATGAATATTTTGAGCTATTTGGAGGAAAACACAAAAAAGAAATGATGCATATTATTATTGCTTTTTGAATGTAATGTTATAATAATAAATTCCAGATATTAAATAAATAAGTGGGAAGTTGATAAGTCATGTGGAGGTCGGGGAAACTGCTTCCTTTTTGTAATTCATGATGTATTCCATTCTGTTATTTTTTTCATTTTATTAGTTGCCAGATTAAACTGATTATTTACATTTTGTCCCATTTTGTACTTCTAGTTGGAAATAATGGCTAGATGAAATTATCTGAGTTAGCATCCTCTGGTTTTATATTCAAGAATATACATAAGAGGGGCACCTGGGTGGCTCAGTCCGCTAAGCAGCTTCCTTCGGCTCAGGTCATGATCTCCGGGTCCTGGAATGGAGCCCTGCTTTGTGCTCACTGCTCATCGGGGGACCTGCTTCTCCCTCTTACCCCCTCCGTCCCCCACTCATGCTCTCTCTCTCTCTCTCAAATAAATAAATAAAATATTTTTTAAAAAAGAATATACATAAGAGGTACAGAATCAGAGCAGCTCTGTCAATGGAGTCTGTCCATTGATGATTTGTTAGACTCTGGGTAGACATTCTCCCTACTTCAGTGTCAATGTAGATGAACTGACATAGAAGGGGCTGGAACAGATTTTGACTTTCACATCAGGTCAGGGCTAATCATGAAGAAGGGGGGATGGTTTGGCCTGTGCTCAGTGTATGTTTCTGAGGCAGGATATGCTGCCACCAGGAAACCAGGCAGCCACTGCTGGCCTGAGTGGAATGGCTTAGTGGTTTGGGTCTTCCCTTGGCATCCATTGGTTGCCCCCTCCTTCTCTCCATCCAAGTGAGAACAGTAAATGAACTTCCCGAACAGTAAATGTTATAAAGATGGAAGTTGACAGGCAATGATAGTGTGCTGCAAACTAGGTGAATTTAACCTTGTAGAAAGAAAGAAATGAGAACTCTTCTCTCTTGTAATTGTGTTTTTCACGCATTCTTCTGGTTGAACAAACAACTCAGCATTACTATCTTGGTTTGATGTGCTATCACAAAGTACCATAGACTGGGTGGTTTAAAACAGCAAACTACTGTTCTGGAGGCTGGGAAGTCCAAAATAAGGTGCCAGCAGATTCAATGTCTGATGAAGAGTGTTCCTGGTTTGGAGCTGGCTGCCTTCTTGCTATATCCTCACATGGCAGAGAGAGAGAAAGACATCACGTGTGAGCTCTGGTGTCTTCCTCTCCTTATAAGGGCCCTATCCCTGCAGGAGGTTCCACCTGCATGGCCTCATCTACCCCTAAGCACCTCCCAAAGGCCCACTTCCTAATACCATCATACTGGGGATTGGGGCCTCAGCAGATGATTTTGAGGAGGAGACAAGCATCAGTCCATAGCAAGGACTGAATTCTGTTCCTTACTGTCAGCAGGTGTGCCAGGGGGTAGGAGAAGATCCACCTTTCTTCCAGCAAAGGTGGAAGGCTGAACAGTTGCTGAACATTGGCAATATGCGCAGAAGCTGGGTGCGTTAGCAGCCCTGCTGTGCATGCACCAAGAGAAGGAAATGTATGCTTATTCAACTGGATGGAGAGGAGGACCTGTGCATATGTGTTTTTTTTTGAAATGCCAAGTTTCTTTTCATTGAGTATAATGGGGAAAAAATAGAAGTAATGAGATTCTGTATACTCAATAGCAAACTTTCCCAACTTATGTTCTAGCACATGAAGTCTTTGATAAACTGAAAGTGACCCACAGAACAGGTTTAGGGGTTAAATGCATTTGAAGAACACCTCATTGCCTCTGCCCTGACTCGACAAAGCACATGAAAGTCTTAGAAGTCCTATAGCAAAGAAGCTTAACTTTTCAACCCAGAGTTTCCCAAGCCACTTGATTAGAGAACCATTTCTTTTTCTGTAAGATGTGGTTTGGGGAAAAAAATTCTAATATAAGAGATGATAAATGGTAATCTGAAGATGTAGAGAAAAGTCATCCTTTGGAGACATATTTACTAAAAGGAACAGAAGAAAATTTTTGAAAGCATTTGATTTGCAGTTATAAAATTCAAGAAAATACAAATTCCAAGAAATTAGGCATAAAAAGCAGCACAAAAAGGCAAAAGATGGAGATAGCAAACAGCAAAATTGTCACCTTAAGGATGTAAAGAATGACTTGAGATGCTCTCAGAGACAGAAGAAAAACGTGAAAATTTGTGAGGGCAGATAATGCATAAACAGGAGACTTTTCTTGAAATTTATAAGAATAATTAATTGGAAGCAACAGTTAAATATGTAGTAGAAGAAAACTTTCTTGAGTTAAAAAAGAAAATCTGTGCTTGTCGATTAAAAGGACTCACATTGTTGCATGTAAAAAGATCTATACCTAGTGTGTCTTTTCAAAATAATTTAGTATTGGGGTAAACGAAGAATTCTGTGAGCATCCAGGAAAAAAATAATTTCAAAAGAATGAAAATTGAGTTGGTTTCAGAATTCTTTTCCACACCCTTCTTTTCCCACACCAAAACTCAATATAAACATTAAAAAAAAATTCACCACTGATGAAAGACTAAATAAATAAATAAATAATCCCCCACAATATCTTTTATACCCCCCACAAGTCTTTTTTCCCCGAATCTTATTGATAAAGTTAAAAAGGTAACTGTATAACCTTCACTCCAGTTCACCAGTTTTAATACTTTGTGACATTTCTCTTCTCTTCATCATTCATATATTGATATATGTCTCTTTATATAGATATTTATATAGAAGTTGCAGATATCATGTTACTTCACCTTTAAAAACTTTAGTATTAGTATGTATGTCCTAGGAATAAGGACATACTTTTACATTACCACAATACCATTATTAAACTCAAGAAATTTCACACTGATGGAACAATATTATCTATTATAGAGTATATACTCAAATCTCTCCTAATGTCCCTGCTAGCTCTTTGTTTATTTATTTGTGTTTTGATGCAATAAGGGATTATGCATTGCATTTGGATATTGAATCTCATTAATCTCTTTTATCTAGAAGAGTCAAAGCCTTTGATAACTCTCCTTTGCATACCCCATAAATTTTTATCTGCCTTGACATTTCAGCCCTTTATGGTACTGCTCAAGGCTGTCTCCCAGCCTAATCTTTCCTATTCTCTGTAGTCAAACCGTGCTTCCTACAAGGTGAACACCAGCTATTACATGACCATCCCTTGAACTTCCCCTCTTCCTAACCGTTTTTTTTTGTTTTTGTTTTTGTTTTACTTTGGGATATGAGCAAGGTACCCAGGACTTAGCACAGTGTCTTGCATGTAGAAAAAATTTTTTGATAGATGTTTGTTTACTAAAGGTTGAATCATTTTAATAGTTTGCTACTAATTTTTTTCTTGCCTCGCTTTTTTTTCTTTTTTTAAAAGATTTATTTATTTGAGAGAGAGTGAAAGAGAGAGAGCCAGGGACGGGGAGGAGCAGAGGGACTGAGAAACAGGCAGACTCCCTGCTAAGAGGCTTGATTCCAGGCCCCTGAGATCATGACCTCAGCCAAAATCCAGAGTTGGACATTCAACCGACTGAGCCATTCAGGCGCCCTTCACTTTTCTTTATATAGAAAAGCAATTTCAAAAAAATATTGGGAGGAATATTTATTTTGAACTATTTTTAATAATTTATTCATTGATTTATTCATTCACCCATTCATCATGAGCCTTTCTTTTGTGTATGTTATGTGGCATAATTGTATAAACAACTAGCTGACACTATAACAAGCATTTGGTTATGCATATAAAGCACTTATATGCAAAGTGCATTTAGAACCCAGAGAAGAGAACAGTTATTTCCTGGATTAAGAAGGGAGGCCATCGGGGCACCTGGGTGGCTCAGTCGTTAAGCACCTGCCTTCGGCTCAGGTCACGATCCCAGGGTCCTGGGATCGAGCCCCACATCGGGCTCCCTGCTCAGTGGGAAGCCTTCTTCTCCCTCTCCCACTTCCCCTGCTTGTGTTCCCTCTCTGGCTGTGTCTCTCTCTCTCAAATAAATAAATAAAATCTTAAAAAAAAAAAAGAAGGGAGGGCATTACAGGGAATGAGACAACAGTCAACACTACCTAATAGTGAGTAGAAGTAAATGGAAAATAGTGTGCACAAAATTAATTTTTATTTTCAGATAATGGCCATTGTTAAGAACATTTCTTACTTTGAAAAAAATCAGACGATGCTCCTTAGATGAAAATGGGAATTATTTTGAGCACTTTGACAAAGTAGAGATCTGTAAATCATCTATTACTACCCATATGCTTGAATAACTATCAAGGTAGTAGACTGTATATATTATAAATGTGATCATGATCAAGTCAATAGGAGTTTTATTTTTGAATAGCAAGCCAGTGCCCAAACTGAGATTTGAACCCACGTCTCTCTGGATCTTGGACCCAGATAACATATAAACTTAATGATCTCAAACTGGGACAAGGGGGGAAAAATAAAAAAAAGTTGAGCAGTGGAAGACAGCAGGAGGCAAAGAGAAGAACATTTGAGAAGGCATGAGGTTGAGTTTTGGATCGAATAGGAAATTAATCTTGGCTCTGGAAATGAGTTAGTGACCCACGGGCCTTTTAATTCCTCCTATTTTCCACTGAGCATTCTTGTCTTGAGCATTCTCATCCAGTTTATACTTCAGAGAATAACGAAATGTTTGCATTTCAAGGCTGCCGGATTCTTAAATTAAGCATCTAATCAATTTCTTTTAGTTACTCTTAAGTGGCAAAAAAATATTTGAAAAAATCCTGTAGAAAGAATCCTGAAGAAGCCTAACCAGCATATTTCATAGAGTGTTTATACAGAGACACTGTTTGTTGTATAATTGTATAATTCAGACAATGCTGAATGCTTTATGTCTATCTTTTAAAACCAAAACACGGGGCACCTGGGTGGCTCAGATGGTTAAACGTCTGCCTTCAGCTCAGGTCATGATCCCAGGGTCCTGGGATGGAGCCCTGCATCGGGCTCCCTGCTCGGCGGGAAGCCTGCTTCTCCCCCGCTCACTCCCCCTGCTTGTGTTCCCTCTTTCTCTGTGTCTCTCTCTGTCAAATAAATAAATAAAATCTTAAAAAAAAAAAACCAAAACACTATGCTGGCTTCTACTTTCTGCTTACACTCGTTACAACTATGGGCTGTTGGAGGGCTTTCAATCAGACCCTTGCTTTGGGGCTTTGCTCCCTCTTGTGGCACATCGGAGATAACATTCCATTACAGAAACAATACAGGAGATTTTTGTTTTGTTTTTGTTTTTAGGTTTCATGACCTATTAATTTATGGGAAGGGAAGGAATATCTGATTTTAATTGAAAACAAGTTTACAATTTTAATTTATTTTTTTTAAAGATTTTATTTATTTATTTGAGAGAGAGAATGAGAGATAGAGAGCACGAGAGGGAAGAGGGTCAGAGGGAGAAGCAGACTCCCCACTGAGCAGGGAGCCTGATGTGGGACTTGATCCTGAGACTCCAGGATCATGACCTGAGCCGAAGGCAGCCGCCTAACCAAACAAGTTTACAATTTTAAAATATCTTCAGCAGCCTGTGCTATAAATGGAAACACATCCGACTGCAGTAATTTTACTTTATTCATGTCAAAAAAATTGACCAAGGTTTAAATTTTCTTAATGATTCAGATATCTAGGTACTATGTGGTGATAGTTACACAAAATGTGTTCATGATGTAATAAGTGACTGAAATAAATACAGTCCAATTTAATAAATTAATAGCTCTAATTTTAAACTATGTATTTAAAATGATATATGCATATTAGCTACTTTATAACTGTTTATCAGCATTGCATCAATCATGAAGTCATTTCTAATGCATTTTAGAAACGTGCTTTGCATTATATTATTAGAAACTTTGGCACAGGAGCTACAATCTGAGAAAGTATTCTGTTGTCTTAAAAGCCTATGCATGGCAGGTACTAAATTTATTTTCCTATTTGTGTTAGCAGGACAGGAACTTTCTTTAAATCTATTCTCTCTGCAGAATTAGCTCCTTATCACCTTCACATGCTTTAAAAAATGTTTTGCTAGAAGTAAAATATGGAGGAGGCAAAAGCATTAAAGGAGCAAAATGAAAATTATATTCCTATTTTTATATAATTTTAGTAAGCATCATTTTCGGTTTATCTCTTATGTGTATAATCCTGAACAAAATGATAACCCAGGCCTTCAGGAACTTGTGATTCATCCGTCCATTAATTCATTCACTCAGTCAGTCAATACTTGTTTAATGCCCATTATGTGCAGTTAGTATTCAGAGGGTTGAGCTACAATGGCAAACAGTCTCTGCCCTCATGGAGTGGACACTCTAGTTGGCAGTGAGAGAGAACTGCCAATTAAATATAAAAGACACACTTATATAGGAAAGGTATCTATAGATGTGCTGTGTTACTCTGGTTTCTACAAGAGTAAGCAAATAGTTGAAATCAAGGAAAACACTTTGTTTTACTATACAGAATAATGATGGATTGGAGTAGAAATGAGCATTGCTTTCTTACATGGGCAGTTTAAAAGAAATCCGGAAGCAGAATTTTATGCTAAGAATATCTAGGCTGGGAAGATGAGGTCATCAGAGTTTTAGTTGGATTCTCCCATTAAAAGTATTTTTTTTTTTAAAGATTTTATTTATTTATTTGAGAGAGAGGATGAGAGAGAGAGAGCACGAGAGGGAAGAGGGCCAGAGGGAGAGGCAGACTCCCTGCTGAGCAGGGAGCCAGATGTGGGACTCGATCCCGGGACTCCAGGATCATGACCTGAGCCGAAGGCAGTCGCTTAACCAACTGAGCCATCCAGGCGCCCCTCTCCCATTAAAAGTATTACAGTTTATGATTATGAGCTCTGTAGCTGGTTTTTTGGGTTTGGATTCTTCCTCTTACACAGTGTGGCTTTGGGCAAATCACTCAGCCTCCCTGTGCCTCAGTTCCCTCTTCAGCAAAATGAGGATTAAAAATAGTATCTACCAGCGCACCTGGGTGGCTCAGTTAAGCGTCTGCCTTGAGCTTAGGTCATGATCTGGGAGTCCTGGGATCCAGCCTCACATTGGACTCCCTGCTCATTGGGGAGTGGGGAGTATGCTTCCTGCTGCCCCCATCCCCCACCATGGCTCATACTCTCTCTCTCAAATATATAGATAAAATCTTAAAAAATATATGGTATCTACCTCTTGGTGCTGTTCTTTGGATTAGATGAGTTAATGTAGTACAGGAAAAGTACTTAGGACATTGCCTGGCACAATGCAAACAATATATTTGCCATTGTCATTAGCGTTCAAACCCGAGCAATAATGAGCCCTCAGACCATTTGGCCCATCATGGCAGCTTGCTGTCTAGGCATAACAAAGGGACCGTGAAACTATATTAATTGCTATGTGGGATGAACCTAAGAAGATACTGGTTTTATTCTTTTCTCTTTGAAATTTGTGGTGTAGTTTCAGCATTTTGTTTTGCTAGTTTTGGTAATTTAGGTTGTAAAAAACAAGGATTAGGTACAATAATGAAGCTGCTTTCAAGGGTGGGAGGGATGCCCAGCGACTAGGGTAGAATCTCAAGTGTCAAGCATGTTTACCATCATATATAAATATGTATAACCCGCCACGTTTCCCTGGGCCTCTGTCACAATGCCGCACCCCCAGGATTTTCACATTTCATCTAACTGTTTAAGTTTGTGTCTTAGTTTTCTCCTTCAGGAAGTAGAAATCATAATTTTTCTCCACCACATTCAAATGTTGCAGTGACTATATTTATTACTGTAAAGCTCCTTGCTAGAACAGTAGAATTAGAGAATTTGAACTGAAAAGGACTTTCGGATCATCTAGTCAAAACACTCATTTTATAATTGAAGGAATTGGAGGTCAGATAGGGTAAGTTACTTGGCCAAGGTAACACAAGTAGGTGTGAGCAAGGTGTAGCTACCTTCAAAATTGGATCTTTTGATCTCTTTTAAATATTACTCAGAAATCATGCTGCTTTCTTTAAAATGCCCTCTGTTAGCTAGTTTTTGCCCCTGAAATTTGGTGGTTTACTCATTTGCATGAGGGCTCTTGGTTGATTGTGCTTGGCGAGGCTCTGTCCGTGGTACCAGGCCTAGGTTCAGCACCATGTAGCTTTCATTCTGGGACTCAGGCCAGGGAGCCCAGCGGCTGTCTGGGATAGGGCACTCTCAGGGTGGCGAGCAGAAGATGGGGACAGAGCAAAGAAGAGGAAGGCAAACTATTCCGACTATTTAAAGCTTCTGCTAGGATGTGCCATGGGTGTGTTTGCCCCCACACCAAAGGAATCACAGAGCTACATGCTAAGTCAGTGAGTTGGGGAAGGATGTTACACCTATTGGAAGCCATGGCAAAGACCAAGAAAGAATGATTCATTGACATGCCTTATATAAATAAACGCAATTGAAGGGCTCAGAATCCAGTAGAAGAGGTACACTGTAAATATTGAAGGGGTTCAGGACAGGTCCTCCCCTCCCCTGCCCCAAATGTGCCACTTTGGCATGTGGAGTGTTTTGAGCTGAAGGCACCTTGAGACCCTGCAGGCTCAAGAGAAACTTTTATCCCTCCCTTAAGCACACAGAAGAATCTAAATTAGGGCCTTTCCGGGGCGCCTGGGTGGCTCAGTTGGTTGAGCGACTGCCTTCGGCTCAGGTCATGATCCTGGAGTCCCGGGATCGAGTCCCGCATCGGGCTCCCTGCTCGGCGGGGAGTCTGCTTCTCCCTCTGACCCTATCCCCTCTCATGTGCTCTCTCTCTCTCAATCTCTCTCTCAAATAAATAAATAAAATCTTTAAAAAAAAATAAATTAGGGCCTTTCCAGAATACGGGTTATTAACAAAGATATATTTTATCTGTGTGACCTATTTGTATGGCAGGGCAAACATCTAATTACTAAACATCTGCTCTTCTTATAACCCTGTGAAGTACATTTTTTTCCTCTGAAATCCTGGACCCCTACCCCCTTCTCTTTAGTTCAGAATGACATATATATCTCATTTAGCTTGGCTGTCTTTGGAATTTCCATGTCTGTGTGGATTCCCCATATGTACGCTTATATTAAATTTGTTTTTCTCCTGTTACTCTGTCTCATGTCAATTTGGTTCTTAGTCCTAGAAGGACCTTTGAGGGGATAGGAATTCTTGCTCCCCAACAATATATGGGGGCAACACTGTGGAATGAATTCAATAGCAGAAGTCAATGTACAGTGAGATCCGAAGGATCAAGTAAGCCACTCTGCTTGCTTAGACCAGGAGGCTTAACAGAGGAGATGCCTGGGCTGGGCCCTGAAACATGAATCTGTCTCGAATACATAAATAGAATGGCATTCTAGTTGGAGTTTACAGTTTGTACAAATGCACAGAAACGGGGAACTGTATAGTGCATTTAGGAAACTACAGATAAGTGTTTAAACCTTGAAGATAGGGTGCAGCAGAGAACTGTCTCGAGGTGTCTGAACTTAGGCAATGGGAAACACTGGAAGAGCTTTCAAGAGGAGAATGTCGAGTTCAGATTTAGGTTTTACAAGACTATATGGGTGAGTGTGGCAGAAGGACAGTGATGCTGGGGACAGGGAAAGCAGTATCTAGCTTACTGCAATAGTCCCGGAGAGAGAATTGAGGGGCACTTCCCAAGGTGGTGGTGGTAGGGAGTATAGACTGGCAGGCGTAATGCTCAGTCAGAGATGAGAATTCTGGAGGAGAGAGGAAACCAGGGTGACCCCCAAACTTCTAGTTTAACTCTCTGGGTTTCAGGATGGCAGTGCCATTCACTGAGACAGAGTATTCCAGCGGGGAGGAAACTTGGGGAATAAGATCATGTGAATTAAAATTTTGATTCGGTACATTTGAGGTGCCTGAGGGATCTAGAAGGCAAGAGAGAAGGCATCATTGCAGAGGGAGTCACCAATATTCATTATATTCATCGGAAGCTGAATGTCTGCAGTAACACCAAAAACGGGTTGTGACAGATTATGTGATGTCCCGGGTCAGAACCAGTATTGAAGGAGCAGATGGAGGTAGAGAAGCCTGAGACACAGTGAGAATGAGAAATTAGAATCATTGCATTAGATGGGGTACAATGTTTCAAGGAGGGATGTTCAACCTAAGTTTCCCTTTAAAAGATGTCAATTGCAGAAATAAGGCTTATCTGCAGCATCATCATCACCTCATGATTCAAGAGTAGCAATACATTTACTCGCTTCCAGAGCTGTGAGCACTGCCTTTAGGGAACTGTCTGAAAATACTGTTTGGCAGTCGAGGGAGACAGTTGGTGTAAGGATCAGTTGGTGTAAGACTGTGGGATTCAGAGTTTCATCACCTGCTTTTGAATCATAGCACTAATATTTATCTGCTTTGTATCCAGGGGCAAATTACTTAATCACTCTATACACTTTAGTTTCTCCTCTGTAATGTGATGAAAATACCCTCAGGGTTGTTAGCAGGATTAAATAAAATATTACATAAAAAAGCACTGAGCACACTGCTTGCTTAAGGCAGATGCTCAGTAATAATCCAATTGCATTTTGTTATTATGCATAAAGAGTGCTGCCTTTTGCACAGAAAGATGAGGTGTTGGCCCACCTTGCCCTGGAACATGTGCTTTAAACTTTTTCTGGGAGTAGTGATGGGTCGTGCTGACTGTTCACAGTGGTTCACCTGCTTTACCCATGAGCTCGTGAGTCATCAGGAAGATGGTTGGGCAGCCTTCCAAGTGCAGCCTGTGACTAGGGGATGGTTTGTCTTTATGTGAAGTGTTTACCTGAATGTGACCTGAACTATGTGAGCACGGAGCAATGACAAAGGAAATGTAACCAGACAGAGCCTTGTGTAACCGTCATCAAATACTTACCTGAAATAAACAGCGGGAACATATCTTATATCATGGGTCTTCATTCAATATAAAGCAATTTCCAAGAATGAGAGCTATTGCCTCTTGGAAATGTGAATGAATAGTGAGCAAATTATCAATAATTGTCACGCGTATGCAAAAACAATGAAAAAAGTGTAAGGAGACTATTCTGCTGTGAAAATAAATTAGCTAATACACGAGAAGTTCCTTTGTATTTTTGCAAGAAGATAAAAATTGATTTCAAGGTATTTTGATTATCATTCATTACAGTCCACAGTGACTTTCATGTTCACTCTATTTAGTATGTCTGCTAGTTACTGAAAGTGGGTGGGGAGAAGAGGAGTTCAGGGCCGGAGCTCTCCAGCATGGGGAAATTTGCTGAGAGTTTTGACAAGGAGGGGACAGAAAGATGCCATTCAGAAAGCTTTGAGATCTAAAACATTCTTCTGAGAAATTAGTAAATTATTACTTGGTTAAAACAAACAAAACCAGGAATCAGGAAATAAGAGGTTGAAAATTTTCTCTGTTCCTACTGTCATTCGCTGACACCCCAGATGACTGGAATTGGCTTCCTGCCCTACAAACAAGTAGCAGTTTATTTCAGAACTCGGGGCTTTGTTTTTCCCATCAGTAAAGGAGGGATTGGGACTAAATCACCCTTAAAATTTCTTCTTGTTCGCATATCACATTCTCTTTGTTGATAAGACTAGTAGAATTTGCAGACTGTCTAGACTAATATTGTTTTTTCTGAGGGATCTTTTATAATGTGAAAAGGAGCTGCAAACCTCCCATGGACAGAAAGCCCAGACAACTAGCCTATTCCATTGTTGGGCAGTTCATTCCATTAGGAATTCCTTCTTATGTTTAGTAGATGCACCATTTCTTTGATTATCATTTTATATGTTCATGTGTTTGCTTACTTCCACGAAAGGTTTTACGTTGGCTTACAGTGCTGAAACAGTGTAAAATACAGCTAAACATAAAAAAAAGACAAAATCAATGAAAAAGAACAGAGAAATAGATTTTGCTGAGCCTCTAATGGGAGATAATTATCACGGTTTAGAAATCAGTTTAGCCGAGGATTCTCTGGCAGACAGGGCAAAAAGGGAAGCACGTTGTGCTTCTTACTGGCTTTGTAGGAGATGCGTTCTGATTTTAAACATTAAGGTCAAAGAGAAATGGGGGTCTTTATATAAAGAATATCAAGTATCAGAATGGACAGTCGTGCGCTGAATATGTGTACCTTGTCTTACAGAGTTAATCCTTATATGGCTTCTCTAAAAAAGGTGGAAACATTATGTATTTGTTCTTATTTTAAAGTCACTGTACCTTTATTACTGTTGGTTAGGAAGACAGAGGGAGTGAAATACTCACAAATCTGCCAATCTTTTCATGTTGGCAAATGTAATCATCTTTGCCCTTATGCAATTATGGTTTTCATAGGGAACCTCAGCTGGATTCCCTTAGCGGTAAAGGGCCCCCGGATATGGGAGCCGCCAGATGCATCCTTATGTTTGCAATTATACTATTCTCTTAATTTTGTATCCCACTTATTTCCTTAACACATTATGTTTTTTCTTGTTACTACATAATTTTTATGATTATATTTTTAACTCTCAATTTTCAGATTTACTACAATTTGAAAGTCATTTAGCGCTATAAAAATGCTGCAGTGAACATCCTTATACATATTGCTTTTCCTATTTTGGATGATGAACTGTGGTTAGTTTCCCATATAAATGCCTTTATTGAATTTCATGTTGGAAATGGACCCACATTAATGGACATGATAAGAACCACCCCTTTGCAATGTGTCAGTGTATTTATATTAAGAATGCTGCTGCTGATAATTACTCATTACATTTTCTGTGATTTCTTTTTCTCTTCTTTTCTTTCTTTTTTTTTTTCATGTTCTGTGTTTTTTTTTATGAGGACCCATGTGAGAAATTTCTCGCACTTCAATTCCAGGAATAGTTGTGGTTTTTTTTGTATTTTTGTTTTTTGTTTTTTGTTTTTGTTTTTTTGGTTTGGGTGTTATTGTTTTTTGTTTTTTTTTGCTTTTGTTTTTGAGTAATGTTAATCTTACTATGTTCAGTTAATGTTATTATGTTCTTCAGGGAATCAGGTAACTGGATGTGTTTTCCTCAGGGCTTATGAGCTGCCAGAAATGCAGAGAGCCAAATCTTTGGCTTGCATCTAGGAAACCTGGATTGGAATGTAAAGAATACCTTACAGAAAGCATACCAGCCTTGTTCCTAGAGTGTCGTCCTTCCCTCTACCATTTGTCCTCTTTCCTTTACCCACTTATTCTAAATTTTCTTTTATTTTGATAATTTATGCAAGCCTTTGAGTCTTTCTGGAACAAAGCCAGGGATAGAGCTAAATAAATGCATGTCAATATTTGGATTATTTCCTTAGGGTAAATTTTGAAAAGTGGAAGCACCGGCTCTTATGTCACATTAAATCTTAGCTCAGTGAAAGATTTTCTGTTAGGAAACTGAAATAATATAATCCAAGCATGTAAATTCCTGGTGATTTATTGCAGATATAATACTGAGTGAGATGTTAGAGTCCTAAGAGGAATAAAGAGTCAAGTTGTTTCCTGGAGACTTTCTCTGCAATATTAGATGCTGTAAATGGCATTTCATGTGAAACTGTGGGAGATACTCCCAGTTATCTAGCAAAATATTCAGTGTTACAATTATGTACTATTAATTAAAGAGATACTCATTTTCCTTTTTCTTTCTTTCTTTCTTTTTTTAGTTTCTCTCTGTGTGTGTGTGTGTGTGTGTGTGTTTTGAAGTAGGCTCTTCACCCAGTGTGGGGCTTGAACTCACAACCCTGAGATCAAGAGTCTCATGCTCTACTGACTGAGTCAGCCAGGTGCCCTGAGACAGTCATCTTCTTAAGATAACATTTGTATAAACAGTAAAATTGACATTCTGTTCTGAAAATTTAAGAGCCAGCTTTGATAGGGAGTTGGCTTACTTTTAGAAAGAGTCAGACCATATGGGTCTTAAGGATAAGGCCAACATTTTTCTCAAAAATGTCATTAAGTATTTGGACAGTATATGGTTCAGGCTCATGATTTTTGTGCTATGTAATATGGGAGAGACAGTTGACTTTTGTATGTAAGGGTAACTGATTATATGTCATCTTTGACTTATAAAGGTACCTAGTGGTTAGATGTGTCCTCAAATAGTATTTTTAGTAAGTTTTTTTGAGTCAACTATTGAAAACATTCTCTTAATCAGTCTTCAGTCAGCCTACCAGTTTAATAGAGTTACTGACCAATGTCCACAGCACTCTCAAATATGCCTGGCTGGAAGGCAGATGTCCTTGGGGACCCACTAGTTGAGATGTACACAGAAAAATAGTTCTGTTTGTTCTCTTTGGTTGTATTGTGTGTGTTTTTTTCCCAGAGAAGGAGATAACAACTCTTCTGCATGATACTGCTTTAATATTTTAAGACAGATGTACTTTCTCCTTTCAAAACGATTCATACTGGGATCCTTCTGTATCTGCTGTAGAACAAAATAGAGTGTAAAATGAGTGTGTGTCTTGAATTCTGTTTTAATGGGGATACAGTAGAATAACTCAAATGTTATTTACTTATTGGTGTAGACCAATCTTAGTGTGATTTCTGAGGCAATGGTGTTGGAGGAGTTATCATGACTATCTTCATAATAGTTTTGAAAAGTACTAATAATAAACGGGAGTTTACAAGTGCAGGGGCTCTCTCACACAGAATTAATAGCAATTTCTTCATTTAATAGGTTTGGTGGCCACTATGTTATATAGCCATTATTGTGCAAAGAGTGGGAAATTCTACTTTGGGAGTGGCTCTCTTTTGTTGACAAAGCTATTTGATAATACTGATAGTCTAATATAGTACTCACACATTGCACATTTAGATATATCTATCATCCTTTGTGAATAATGACACTCAAACTATCCCTGGGGGGGTATATAGATAAGATCATTATTTTCATTTTCTAGATAAGGAAACTGAAATGAAATTCCTTGCCTAAGGTCAAAGAACAAATCACTGGTGGAATAAGATTAGGGCAGTGAGTTCTTGATTTTCAATCCTTTGTTCAGTCACCTAAGTCATAGTGTTTTACTCGGTATGGGAACAGATTATTATCAGTCAAGAGGAATAAGGCTGTGCCCAGATGATGCCAGCAGATCAGCTGAAAAATGAAAATCTGCTCAATCAACCATTTGTTTATCTATAAAATGCCGAGCTACTCATTTCACTGATACTTTTCACTGAGGTACTAGCTTGCCTTTGTGTCTTGCAGACATAGTCACTAACTGGACGTTCCTATTGTATTCTAAAGTTCATTTCTGGACGTTCTGTCTTTTAAAAATCTAATTGTGGAATATCGTGGAATTCATAATGCTTTAATATGTACTGAATACTATGTTAGTGGTGTGGTAGAATGGGGACAGAACTCCTTGAAAGCTCATAGCACTACTTCCTGCAGCAAACACTTCTACCAGCAGAGACGATATAAAGTAAGATCTCACCGTTAGGAGAAAGCTGGACTTCTGCATCTGCTATCAACCACCGAGAAAAGCACTGGAGTCTGGCAAATAGGACTGCAGTCATAAGATTCCATCCCTATGACACAGATTCCCCCCAGAATTATTTACTCTGGAAATGAAGGTGGCCAGATAATCACAGGACCTGTGCCACAGCCCTCACAGAAGTTCATGGGGAAAAATAGTTGAATTCTCTCAACATTCACCAGACCTTTATTGTACTCTTTCTGCATGCTTACCTACATCTCTGCAATATATCCTAATTCTTGGACATGTTCTGGTAGATTAATCTGTTGACAGGTGAAACATTTTCCCCTAGGTCAAACAGCATAAATGAGAGTCAAGATGTAAACTCAGGATGCCTGGCCTTTTAGCTAAATCCATTCAATCATGATGCTCCCTGAGTTTGTTGATGGATGGTTCCATTATATTTTATAGTTAGCCTTATGGTTTTTGCTGATGAACTACTAGAATGCTTAATTAGTCTGAACTCAGTCATTCACAATAAGAACGGCACGAACATTATCATTCACTTATAGTCTATAGAATTTGGAATAGGTTTGGTCCAATAATAAAGATGACAGCGAGGCAGAAAAGGAATAGAAAATTCATTTCTCCCTAGTTCTGAGACCCCGTCAATTCCATCTTTATTAAGAACGACAACTTGGAAATGTCTGGACTCACTACTAACAAATTAAAGCCACTTTTAAAAAAACAATCATATATTTTGGATTTGATTACTCAAAAATACAATATTAAAAGGGCCTCCATTCTGACTAAAATGTATTGGATTTCCCTGATGTAGCTTCTGTGGTCTGATTTGTACATCATATATATAGAGATAGATAGATGTCTTTCAGTCTTATTTAGGTTGAAAACTTGAATGAAGCAAATATAAATATCCGTGCTGTCACTTAGAGATGCAGTAGTTATTTCTGTGTTATGCTGCAGAAATTAAAAAAAAAAAAGATCTAAATTTGAATGATGATCCTCTAATAGTATCTATATTCTGGGGCTAAGTGTGTTCTTCCCTTTAAAAATAAAATTCCAGGGAATTTGTCTTGAAATATTTATATAATTCCCTATTTAATTTTGCAGCAGACATTTCAGAAGCTTATATGTCACTTCAAATTCAAGGGTTGGTGAATCATCTCCATTCATTTAGCAGATGTTTATGTTAGTTGTTACTCTGTGCCAAACTCTGATTAGATACTGGGTCAAAACAGCAGAGCCCCTGCCATCAGGGAGCCACCTCTACCGAGATAAATAATTTCATAGTTAAACGGGGTGATAGGAGGGAGCTGGGGAAAAGTGTATTCAATAGGGTGGGTGGAGAAGGGTGGTTCTGAGGATTTAAACTGAGATCTGAAGGAAGGGCCGGCCATAAGTCGATTCAGATTTGTAGGAAAAGCATCCAAGTAAGTGGTGCTCTAGGCTCAGAGGTGAGAATTACTTGTTTTTTGAAAGGACTACAACACATAATGGGAATTCAGGGAGAGAAAGCAACAGCCATCAGAAATGTTTGATTACTAAGGTGGAAACAATTGGAAATTTGGAAATTTCTTAAAGCCTGCTCTTTTATTTTAATGTTGGGGAAACTGAAACCAGGTGAGATTGATGTGTTTTTGGTCATACACAAGTTAAATTGTAACCTGGGTCTCCCATTTCCAGATCTATTGCTTTTTCTATTAAACAAAATTACTTTTATTGTGCTTGAGAATGCTAAATGTATTGCAAAGTATTGGTTTTTACAGTTGAGAATTGAAACCTTTACAGAGTTGGCAAACATTTATTTAGGCTTTCTTTATAATCAATAACAGTTGCCAAAGCCATATCAATCATTGAAATTTGCATCCCTTATTAAGAAAATCACAGGGAGTACTTTAACCCTTCAGTCATTTATTGATTTTAGTCTCTAGCTTGGAAATCTTTAGATCTTTTGTGGTGCATCAAAAAGGCATTCCTGTTTATGTTTAATTTCCACACCATCCACTTCAGTTTGAAACCAGATATTGTCCATCTTGATTAAAAGTGGGGAATTTTTTTTATTGCTTCCAATCATTTCCAATTATAACCCCATTGGCTTGCTAGACATCTCAGCTATAATTTATGCACTTTTCTGTTTGATAAATGGGAAAGCTTGAATTTTCAGGCCAATCATTTATAGAAATTGCAGGTATGCTTTCTATTTAGCTACCTTTCTACTTCTAATATTTTTATTACTTTGTGGGGAAATAAATTGGGCTAATATTGTTGACAGCTCTCCTTGATTTTTCTGTTAGCCTTTTAATCCATATATAGGGATTGTTATGAGCTTAGTTCTATATCTTGATAAAACCTTCCATTTGGTGATGATTATTCAGGGCAACTAACATTGTCCCAAGAGTCACAGTCAGTGGGAATGGTAACTTGACAAATCAGAGAGTATAAGAATATGTTGCAGATACTTCAAAAATTGTAACTTAAGAAACTTATATGGCTTTTGGAGAATCTAAATGTACTCCCACCCTCTGTATTATGAAAAACTAAAATATTTTTCTGTGTGCAGATGATGGGATTCTTTTTTTCAGTTTTATTGAGGAAAAATTGAGAAAATTGTAAGGTATTTAAAGTTTACAATGTGATGATTTGATATACATATACTTGTGAAAGCATTACTCCCACTGAGTTA
Organism: Callorhinus ursinus; assembly: GCF_003265705.2. Lineage (NCBI taxonomy): Eukaryota > Metazoa > Chordata > Mammalia > Carnivora > Otariidae > Callorhinus > Callorhinus ursinus. The sequence goes on along the minus strand of NW_027397068.1, from coordinate 34,631,582 downwards.
ATTAATACATTCATCACCTCACATATTTACATTTTTTTGGTAAGAGAACATTGAAGTTCTTTTTTCTTTTTTTCAAAGATTTTATTTATTTATTTGACAGGGGGAGAAAGAGAGAGAGAGCACAAGCAGGGGAGGGAGGGGCAGGGGCAGAGGGAGAAGCAGACTCACTGCTGAACAGGGAACCCAATGTGGGGTTCGATCCCAGGACCCTGGGATCATGACCTGAGCCTAAGGCAGACGCTTAACCAACTGAGCCACCCACGAGCCCCTAAAAAAATTCTTTTAAATTGATGTGTGACATATGTAGCAAAAGTACACAATTTGTAAGAGTTTGGTTTGATGAGCATTCAGAAGGTGAATACACCCATGTAAACCAGCACCCAGTCAAGAAAGAATCTTACGAACATGCCAGTCTGACTCCAAATGTCAGTAGTTTTGCTAGTTTTTAAATAATGGTTTTAAATAATAGTTTTCAATAATATTTGTGAGATTCATTCATGTTGATGTGTGTATTTATAGATTGTTTATTTACATATCTGTACAGTATTCCCTGGGCAAACATAAAATAATTTCTTAGTCTGTTCTATAGTTGATGGACATTTGGATTGTTTCCAGGTTTAGACTCTTACAAACAATGCTGCTAAGAGCATTCTTGTACTTGTGTTGGGGTGCATATATTGTGCATTTTGTTGGTTACATACGTTGGAGTGGAATTACTATCCTATAGGTATGATTATGTTCAACTTTAGTAGATCATGACAGTTTTCTAAAATGATTGTGAAAATTACACTTCCATCATCTGTGCATGAGAGTTCCAGTTACTCTTACTTCCTTGTCACCACTTGTTATTGTCTGTGTTTTTTTGTTTTTTTTTTTTTTTAATTTTAGCCGTTGTGATGTGCACTGATTATTCTGTGAGGAAAACATTGTCCCTCCCAGCAGCGTGCCCTCAGTAAACCTCAACGCTGGGATTGAGCTGTCTTCTACTCAGTCTTCTTTCCTTTCATGAGAGCATTGCTCCAGCTTGACCGATTATTGGAGCACAAGTTTCTATATTTAGCAGGGAATTCAGAATATCTGTATCCCTGGTAAATGCTGCTCAATACTTACCAATAACTTTGCTAAATGAAAGACAAGCTTATGAAATGTATTAGGCAGTATTCTGAATGCAAGTGCTTTAAAAAAGCCCCTAATTCAAACTAGTTTAAATAAAAAAGGTGACTGATTGATGCTTCTAGCTGAGAAGCCAAGCTTGGGGGGCTCCGGAGGCTAAGCTTCACTTCCCATATCAAGGGAAGAGCTTCTCAGGCAAGCTCTCTCCCTGCCTGGGGGCAAGATTTTGCAGGGGCTCCAAACTTCCAGCAGTTAAACAGAAACCAAACCAAAACAACCACCATAACAACAGACTTCTTCCTGTTTTCCTCCTGGATTTGAGGCTTATTGGCTCTGTTCATTCCTTGGCTCAGGGTTGGCACCCGTACCTTTGGACCACATGCTCTTAGAGGAGCAATGATTCTCTGAGGAAAATTGGGGTGCTATTATCAGAAGAAGGGAGGATGGTTGGTGGCAGGCAAAAGCAAAAAAATACTCTAAGTCAGATGATTTGAAAAAGGGTGTGCAGTCTATTCATTCCTTTAGCTGTTATAGGACTTGTCCTTGGATCAAGCTAATAGTGCTGGAAAGTTGTATACATGGATTGCATTATTTGAGGCCCTATGGAATTGCTTTTATTGAACTGTGCTTGGACATTCTGTTATCGGCCTGCATTTAGAGACAGTATAACGAGCTGCCCTGCAGAATTCCTTATATTATTGTTGGGTAGTACTGAGGACACTGTTTTATTGTTGGGTAGTACTGAGGACACTTTATAGGATTTCATGGGAGAAAATTCTCCATGGTCTCTGTACCAGGAAGAGTTGAACTGTTTCTAAACAACTTTTATGATTTCATCTTATGGTATTTCTATAACTGATAATGTTTGCTTCTTGGTATTGCTAGTATGAGAGTCAATTTTTTTTTTTTTTAAGTGAGCTCTACTCCCAGTATGGGGCTTGAACTCACGAACCCGAGATCAAGAGTTGCATGCTCTACCCACCGAGCCAACCAGGCACCCCTGGAATGATAGAGTCAATTTTATGTCTTGTTTTAATTGAGTCAAATAGGCCTCAAAGCCTGGCTTTTTTTAGTGGTTACCTCACTCCTTTATTTTTATTTTATATTTCCTTTAAACGTGATTTCCCAATTCTTTTTCCTCTTTCTTCTGCTATATATCTTTTGTAAACTTCCTGAAGTCTTTTCTGAAACCAAGTTGTGAAATAAATAGAACTTACGAAAATTTTATTCCATGCATTGAAACTATTACTGCAAAATAAGTAAATCTGCTTGGTTTTGGCAAGAAGTGTATTAATAGGACTTATTTTAGGTTCTAGTTTTAGATGCAAGGTTGTGAAACACTACAGAATCAGAAGACTGGATGAACCAGGTACCCCTAGAATGATAGAGTCAATTTTATGTCTTGTTTTAATTGAGTCAAAGAGGCCTCAAAGCCTAGCTTTTTTAGTGGTTACCTCACTCCTTTATTTTTATTTTATATTTCCTTTAAATGTGATTTCCCAATTCTTTTTCCTTTTTCTTCTGCTATATATCTTTTGTAAACTTCCTGAAGTCTTTTCTGAAACCAAGTTGTGAAATAAATAGAACTTTCGAAAATTTTATTCCATGCATTGAAACTATCACCGCAAAATAAGTAAATCTGCTTGGCTTTGGCAAGAAGTGTATTAATAGGACTTATTTTGGGTTCTAGTTTTAGATGCAAGGGTTGTGAAACACTACAGAATCAGAAGACTGGATGAAGGGGGTTTTTTCCTTACCCAGAGAAGAACCTTTTCAACACTGAATGAATTTGTGAGCTACTACACCAAGACAAGTGATGGCCTGTGTGTCCTGCTGGGAAAACCATGTTTAAAGGTGAAATGCTTTCAAGCTGTGTTCATTTTGAAGTTAACTTTTTTCCTTCAGATATTGGAGTATCTCTCATGTGATCTGTCTGTTCAGAAAAAAAAAGGTCATTTGATTACCTGAGGCATGGATAGACAAACTATGGCCTATGAGCCATACTGTCCCACACTTATTTTTTAAATACTGAATTTTATTGGAACATAGGCATGCTCGTTCATTTACAAATTGTCTTTGCTTTTTCTCCATATTAGCAGAGTTTAATAGTTGCAACAGAAACCTCATGGCCCACAAAGACTGAAATATTTACTGTCACATTCTTTTCGGAAAAAGTTTGCCAACCCCTGACCTAAGGCACTCACTCAAGACAGAAAATATTCATTCTTTGCCCTAGGAAATTAATCTGATATCCTGCCACTGGAGCACTTAATGATATGGCTGGAGGGGAAAAAAGTGCCCAAATATAATTCTTATTTAGATCTGTATTCAAGAATATTAATATGAAATTACTAGACTCATTATCTGGTCTGCATAGAGATGTCATTTAACTAACTTTTCTAACAGTGTGACCAGGCCAAACAACATTTATAGAATTTATCTACATCTATCATTATTCAGTTGTTGCATGTTTTACCTAGACTTATTTAAAGTTATGGAGTGGTCTTTCACTGTCGTGGGGCAAAACCTCAGCTCCTCATCAGAGTTCAGGTCTCATGTCCTGTCAGTGGGACAGCCAGCCCTGTGGTTTATGTCTGGATGATCAGTGAAGGGTTACTGGTAACACCTGACCAAAATTTTATGGACAAGTAGAAGTTGAAGAACTTTGTCCCATATGTAGGGAATTCATTGACTTAAATCTTGCCAAGTGAACATGCAATTTTGGTATAACTATGTGCATCTTGGATGGTATAGGCCTGACCCCACAAGAATATGTAAGCTCATGTTAAGAATAGCTTACCTGATGCAAAGATGTGGCTTAAAAAATACTCAGTTTAACCAATATTGTTGAATTCTGGTGGGGACAAGTGTTCACAAAGAAGCCTACACCTTCTGTGTACTCAACGTGCTGATGATTTGGCAGAGGAGCTAAGATAATTTCTGATGGTCAATAATGAACTAGATGATGAACTCCATGAGGGCAGGGATCTTGTCTGTTCTGTTTACAGAACGGCACCTTGTTGGTGCTTGAAAAACATGTATTTACTAATTGAACAAGTACATGAATGAACAAATAAATGAATTTGAAACAAGATGAACATTTTAATTATGCAAAAATATATGATACATATGGTAAATGCTATAGACCAAAGAATTTGGGAAGTAATTGCTAATGAGGTGAAACTTCAAATGGACCTTAAAATTGGGAGGATTTGGCTAGGCAAAAAGTCAGAGGAAAATCACACCAGAGCCATGTAAGGGTAGCATTGGATATGGGGTGGGACAGATGGACAGCAGGTAGCCTGATGTAGCAAGACTTGGGGGGAGATCAGCTCAAAGAGGCAATGTTACAGATTCTACCATGATTGCTTTTCATTTTAAAGTAATTAGAATAAAATGTACAATATTTTGGTTTTAAAAATGGTGTCTTTCTTAAAAGTGCCTAGACTATTATTTTCAACCCCAAAAATTGTTAAATCCTTTTCTTATAATTATTCTAATTATTCTGTGAAACAGATACAAGTGCCAGTGCCTTTTGATTTGTCGTATAAAACCGTGGACCAGTGGGAGATAGACCGCGAGTCCATACAGCTTCTGAAGCGATTAGGATCTGGTCAATTTGGTGAAGTGTGGGAAGGCCTATGGAACAATACCACTTCAGTAGCAGTAAAAACATTAAAACCAGGTATGAGACTGAGAATGGCAAAGTTTAAATGTCAGATGTCGATTTTTAGAAGCTCAGCTTGCTACTGTCAATGTCCAAGGGGTCACAGGACAGCCAATGTAGGTATCACGCAAGTGTTGTGATCACTTTTTCTGGACCAGGTGACAAGAAAGCAGAACATCTTGCTTTGGACTGTAAAGGCAAGAGCAAGTTCCTGTGATCAACTAATGCTTAAAATAGTCCCAGTGCAAGATTTCAACAAGGCATCTCTTCTTCAGAGTTCAGATTATCCCTCTTCCCATTTTTTTCCTAGGCTTCATGAAAAATACTGACTTTACTGAAAATACTTAACAAATCAATGGAACCTTGGAGATCTTCGGGGAGAAACAATTTTATTAAATACTAATTGTTTATGGTTAAAAAGTAAAAGTGTCCATCTAAAAGCCCTCACATTTGGAAATGTAGGAACTAGTTTTTTCTTCCATTTTCCTTTTTCCTATCATGGAAATTAAAAGTACACTAAAATCATATTTATTCTGCCGGGCATTATCCCCTCCATTTTAAAAGCAGGATAAGAAAATTTAGAAAGATTAAGTAACTTTCCTAAAACTTACTAGTCCTATGAACTTGGGTAAAGTTTTAAACTACTTTAAGTCTCAGTTTTATCATTTGGAAAAAAGAGGGTCATTAGTGCAAATGCTTTGAATAATGTCTGGTTCATAGTAAGTGACCAGGAAAACCTGTTCTTATTTTGATTATTATTATTATTATTATTATTATTATTACTGTAAGGTCAGTTAGTGGCAGAGCTGGAATTTGAACCCACATCTATCCCTATTGCATCACCCCAGGGAAGTAACATTCCATGACAGTACAACATTACTGTAGTTGCCTCATATCTACTTCTAATAACATAGGCAAGAATAATAACCAGAGGCTAGAGTATAGTTCTCTGGGGGACCTTCCTTCTTTACCTAACCCAGAATCTTAAGGGTTCAGAAAGCCTTCTGGTGGCAGAACTTGAGCATCTGGATGCTGCTGGGTAGCAGTCTTGTGTAACACCATGGTTCCCAAACTGTGTGCCAAGGCACATCGGGGCACCACAGTGAATTCACAGGAGTGTCGTAGGATATTTCAAAGTTTTGGGGTAAACAGCTTGAACACAGTTCAGTATTAGATCATGTCACATTCCCTTTGCTGACATCATATCTTTGTGAAAATGGGTTTTTGGTGGGGACTGGGATCACACTCAAGATCCAAGCAAAAATCAACATGGGGCAGGAAATGAGGGGAGCAATGTTCTCTCTGCTTCCAAGACTTCAGAAATTGTACTGTGCCCCATAGATGCGTGTATCTCTTTAGTAAGTAATTGCGATTAAGAATGAAATAAAAATTATTTTTTCTTTTGATTTATCTGTATTACTTTTTAAAATGGATATTAATGTTGTTGGGACACAAATACTTTTAAAGTTGCTTTGATTTAACCAAGTAATCAATAGAACTGTTGGATATTGGCTTAGGGGCATCATGAAAAAAGTTCCTGAGACAGTGAAGGTGCCGTGAAGCGAGAAAGTCGGGGCTGCTCTGGTGTAATAGTAGGAGCATAAAGTTTGGTCTAAGATAGACCTGAGTTCAACCTTGGCTCTGGCCTCTGTGACATTGGACAATTTATTGATCATTTGAATCTCCTCATCTGGAAGTGGGAATTATAATAGTTCCTACTTCACAGGGTTTTATGAGGACAAATTGAGTTAATGTATATAAAATATATGCAGTGAGTTCTTAATAAATGTTAGCTTCAGTGGGGCTGCCGACAGCTGTCCACTGAGGTGCAGATTCGCTAGTGCAGGACTTCGGTCTCAGCATCTACACCTGCCTTCTGAAGTGATGGAGAAGCACTTTTGAGTGGCCAGATGTCATGTGAACACTCCAGGGGAGGACGATCTATTCCAGCACCTGAGATTTTCCCAATCACTGCATATATATTATTTTGAAACCTGAGCTTGTTGACAATTGAGCCTAAGCTTTATTTCCCAGTCTAATCATTCTTTTCCAAAAACAAAGCAGCCAGCTATTCATCCTAACATTGTTCTTGAAGGAAAGCCTTCTGGAGGTCAAAAGAGAACAACAACAAAAAAATCGCATTTCTTATATTAAAAAAAAAAGCCATGATAGTTTTCTCTCCAACAGGAATAATTATTATTGATTTACAGTGTAATAGCAGCAAACAGCTTTGGTGATTGGTTAAATGTCTTCACTTCACCGGGGCCATTAATCAATCTTAGCAGCTATTTATTGCTTAGCAGACTACCACGCAATAAAGACGAGCCTGAAATCAACTCCCACAGTAGCTCTGACAGGCAAAAATTAATATTTAATGTTGCATTACTAGCTGAGTTGAAATTGGGTCTCTGCTCTGCAGCTGGTCAGCTATAACCAGCGATGCAATGGAGTGCTCTGAGCAGACGTCACCTGCAGAGGCTCCTGATGTCCCGTGGGTCCAGCTCTTGTGCGGAGTCTGATTTGGCAATGATTTGAGTGTCCTGCATTCCACGAATCTGATGGCTACCAAAGCATTAGGGTAGAAACATACTGTATATATAAATTGCCTGAATGGTGATCATAATTGCTTTTATCACTGGAAGCTTCATGAATCAGATTATTTTGGGGGTGGGTGAGGAGAATTCCACTATATCCATATTTGACCATAGGCCAGACTAATTGTAACAAGAAGAAAGTCCTTTATTATGTTTTGGGTGCCTCTTTTCTTCTCTGCTCCATTTTGCCACTCTTTGATTATATGGAGCAAACCAATGGTACGGATGGAATGAGGAAGCACAGAAAATCATGATGGAAATGAGAACAGGTCATTTTTCTCTATTCCCCCTCTTTGAGTCCTTGCCCCTTCTCCTCCTCAGTCTGTGAAAAAATAGAGTTGATGTGTTTGGTTTTTCCTAGAGTATGCATATTAATAATAATACAAATAATGGCCAATAGTCATTGAATATATATATATATGCCAGGTATTGCTGTTTCCTGGTGATGATATTGTGATATCAGTCGGGTTTTTAGCCATGTTTTACAGGTGAAGAAATTGAAGTTCAGAGACATTTGGTAACTTGCTGAAGATCACACAGTGAGCTAAGATTTGATCAGAATCCAGAGTTTGACCAAGCTTGTGTTCTGAACTTCTACTCTCAAGGGAATACCAAAGGATAGACTGCCTAAATGCTTTATGTGAAATGATCTGCAAGTCACATGTAACTCTTCTTAACTTCATATCAGTAAACAAGTTGGAGTGTTATCTTAGAATGTCAAAGCTTATCCATGCCTGGGTTCAAATATCAGTCATGAAGTCATCATGCAACAGATGAATGGAACAGTCTCTTTGAGCATCAGTGGATATGATATTGCACTATCCATTGTGAATACTGAGATGTGAAATGACAGTATTCCTTCAGTTACAGTAATGTCTCTGAAACATCCTATCCTAAAAAAAAATTGAAAGATTTTTAAAAATTACTGATGAAATATAAACTCCAGGTATCTTTCCTCCTCTTAGACTTTATTTGTTGTTAACTACTTGGCACTTTGCATGGTAAGAGTTGAGCCATTAAAATACAATTTAATTGAGGCAAGTCTTCATAATAGGTCCCAATACTGTCTCCTTATCACTCTGCTAAGCTCTTAAGAGTCTGACTACAGAAGTATTAATATAGGAGAAAATGTTGAAGATCAATTTCAAGTTAGATGTAGAAGACTGGTAAAAAAAAAACAACCCACTAAGTTTTGGGTGTAGCCCTTGAATGTTTTCTCCTCGGCCTATACCAAATATCCCTACAGAATGAAGGACATAAATATGGCAGAATGTCATTGCTTTAGGATTGTTATGCAGCTGTTCCCACAGTGGGTACCAGGGACAGGGCAGCTATCAGTCTTCTCTGGATCCTGGACCAAAAAGCTCTGGCTGCAGTAATTAAAGATTCAGTGTCCTCCAGCATTCATGGTAATAGAATGTCTTCTCTGTGTTCTTAATTTGCCGGCCTTGTTTTATCAATTAGACTGTTAGTCACTCCTTTTCCCTTCATTTTTCATATGGACCAGCATCAGCCTCTCTTCACCTACAGGTCATAACACATAAATTACACCCCCTTGATGCACCAACACGTCAGCTTTAGGTTGCCCTGGTTGGGCTCATTCTCTTCTTTGATAAATCTGAAGATTTGTGACACCGATGCTCTTACTTTACTGAGAAGCAGGAAGCGGTCTTAGTGATTCCCACCAGACTGCTGTGAGGATAGGAATGCCTCAATAACGTAAAGTGATTCCCTTCTTTTCTTGTTTCAGGTTCAATGGATCCAAATGACTTCCTGAGGGAGGCACAGATAATGAAGAACCTGAGACATCCAAAGCTTATCCAGCTTTATGCTGTTTGCACTTTAGAAGATCCAATTTATATTATTACAGAGTTGATGAGACATGGAAGTCTGCAAGAATATCTCCAAAGTAAGCTAAAGACTTAATAAAAGGGGAAAAAAATGAGGAATTTAGTTTAGCTAGTCCTATAAATGTCAATTTAGCAAGCCTTCTATAACCCAATGTGTGTATCTGTGAGAATGAATGTCTTAACAGTGAATGGCTCAACTACATTTTAATAGGATATATACTGTGTGCCAAAAGGAGGAAAAATATTTATGTAGCGAAGAACAAGTTGTTCACAATAGACATACTGGAACACATAAATGTAATGTAGAAAACTGAAGACTATGAGATGCCATGTTTTACATGATGCTTTGTTTCCTATAATAACTAATGGAACATTATCAGTCATGGACCAGTTTGTTCTATGGCCCAGAATTAGGGGACATGGAATACTTTTGGGGAGATAGAGGGAGAGGTACCCTCATTCTTTTTCCTTTGCCAGTGTTTGACAACATCATACTTGTTGGTATTTAAAAAATACTTCCACTGCTAGGCAGTGTTAGAATTTTCAGACTAAAAAGCAGAAATATACTATTGCTTTATTTCTACATCTGCTTCCTGTAGTCAGAGAAGACTTAAGGGCATTGTGAAATTTTGATGTTTATTACAAATGAATAATTTAATATGCAAGAATATAATGAGTATTAAAATGAGATGTTCAAAGTAGTGGAGATCAAGTACCGAGAGAATAATTCATGCTTAAAAAAGAGACTTTTTCTATGCTTTCTTGAAATGTCAGAGTGGGATTGATAGAACGTGTACAGGTAAAGGGAGGTGAGACTAATAGAACAAAGATATTAGAAAGATAAGAGTATTCTCTGATTTCAGGGTGACTTGTGAAGCTGGTGGTATTAAATCGCAAAAGTGGAAAAGAGGAACAAAGAACATGGGCCTGTTAAATGCTGTTAAAAAAATATGCCTAGCTCCTTTGCATGAAGATAGCAAATTTAACAATTATCAGAATATATTAGCCACCAGAGTAAGACTAACCTCAGCCATTGACCCGCTTTGCCTTATTCCCAGGGACAAAAGTACAGTAGCCATCTTGGGTCATCTTTAACAAAAATGCTTTGTCAAGGCCACTTGTAACAATCATGGTGGTAGATCTAATAGTCAATTCTCAGTCCTCAAACCTATCCATAGCATTTATTTCAATGGACTTGAAATAATGGAAACACTTCCTTCATTTGGCTTCCAGGACACTTCACTCAATGGCTTTTCCTCCTCTCTTTTTTGTTGGTTCTTCTCCCATCTATGTGGTTTCTCTCATTTCTCAGACCTCTCAACATTTTGGAATTTTGCAACATCACTAGTTCCCTTGCTAATTTCAGTCAGTCTCAGGGTTAAATAACATTTATGTATCAAAGATTTCTCAAATTACATCCCTCCATTACTTCAGAATCAGAAATCCAACTGCTTTCTTGACTCTACTTGAATGCTTCTCTGGATAACATAGATGTGATGCAGCAGCACCCCCTCTCCCAAATCCCAGAGGCATTTATTTCTTGCTCATATTATGTGTGCAAAATAGATTGGTTGGTGGCTCAGGTGTTTTGATCACCTTGGCAGGGAAAGGGGATGAGACTAATCTCGTTCTGGCTCTTAGAGCTCCAACTGGCAGATGCAGAGATAACTTCTGTGCCTTTTTATTTGGTCAAACCAAGTCAGAGGGAATAGGGAAGTAAAATCCTCTAACATGGTTGAAAGAAGAAAAAAATAAATGTTTGTGAACAGCCAGAATTTCTACTACATATGTCCATTAAAAATCTCAAAACAACATGTCCAAAACTGATCTTATATTATCCTCAATAATTGACTGCTCTTGTGGTCTTTCCTTCTTTGATGATGTCAACACTCAGCCTAATCCCTTGGATCATCTCTACTTCTCACAGCTTCCATCTAACCAATCAGCAAATCCAACTGACTTTTTTCAAAACATATCCAGGATTTTGCACCTCTCTGCACGCCCACCCTGGTCCAAGCCGTCATCAGCTCTTTTCTGGATGGTGCAGCAGCCTCCTAAGTGGTCTCCTTCTTTTGGTTCTTGCTCCTCTCGGTCTCTTCTCAACACAGGAGTTGGAGAGATCCTGTTAAAATGTAAATCAGATCGTGTCCCTCTTCAGCTCAAAGCCTCAGTGACTCTCATTGGTTCTCTGTGTACAACCTCTAAAGTCCTACATGGCCCAGCTCTCCATTACCTCTCTCCCTTGTCTCCACGTCTCCCCCAACATCTCCCTTATCTCCCTTGACTCTGTGTCAGCCGCACTGCCTTTTGCTGCTCTTCATATCTTCTACATGTGCTTTGCTTCAGGCCCTTTGCACTTGCTCCTTCCTCTATCTGAATTTCACCCCCATTAACATCCATGTGGCTCACTTCCTCACTTCTGCAGTCTTTCCTCAGATGTTTCCATTATGGTGAGTCCTTCACTGGTCACCCTCTGAATTCTAAAATTTAATCTTCTTCTTCTGTCTCTTTGTATGCTTCTTTCCTGCTTTTTGTTTTGTTTTGTTTTGTTTTCTTAGCTGCTGATCATCTTATAATGTATGACTTTGTTTTGTGGCTTATTGTAAGTATCTTCTAAAATACAACTCCAGGAGGTTAGAAATTTTTCTTTGTTTTAGTGATAGAACAGTGTCAGGCACATAGAAGGTGTGCACTAATTATGAATGTGTTGCCTGACTGAATGAGAAAATTAATGGATAAACTAAGTGGGGCTATTTTGAACCTAATATCAAGACTCGGGGTTGAGCTTGTTTTGAGACTCTTTGTGTCAGCTTGACAAGATCCACTTATTAATTATGAACTCCTTTGACATTGAGGATTTTTGTGGTTTGTTGATGTGTTTTACACAGGGGTCAGCACAAACCCTGTCATATTGTGAGTTGGGCCTTAAGGGTCAAGTTTACCAAGGCCTTCATTTGTCAAGACACTTAGTAGCCATGAGGAGTAATGAAGAGATGCTCATTACAGACAATCCCTTCCCAATCAAGAGGGCTTAAATTCAACAAAGTGATCTTAAAATGAATCTACCACTCTTAAACAGTCCATCATGATAACTGTTATAAGATGAAAGACTCTTGAGTAATGGAACATAATTGAAAATATTTTCTTGCAGCAGATGTAAATTGTAAATTGAACCTTTATATCAGTTTTGACAACTGACTGTTGTACCGGAAGTGTGTTCTGAGGTTTACTTGGGCATTTCCTAGGCCACTGCAGTCTTTCAGGGTAGAAAACGTGTTATTCCTCAATTTTCTTCTCTATTGTGCCTGTCAGTGAAAACTTTTTATATCCACTGTAATAGGATTAGATGTCATATTTCATAGTTGAAATGACATACATATTTTTCCATAGAACCATCTTTGTAGTCCCTAAGCTTGGCTAAATATTTTTTTGTAATAAATTTCTCCAAAGTGGAAGAAGCTTGTCAAAAAACTTTAGCTTTGAGGGCAATTGATGTCAGGTATTTCCTATTGAAATTTAAAGAGAATAAATACCTGCATTTTTTTTATATACGTACATATTTTTTAAAATAAATAAAGTCCTAGCATGTTGTTAATCAATCTCATGGACAGTTCACTTAGATGGCCTGAAATAGACAGGAGTGTTTTCATTGAGATACTCTTTAGCTGACTACAACTGTAGCCCCACCATTCAGGTGCTCAGGAATCATGTGTAAGGTAAGTTTTAGGAAGGAAGGAGTATAGAATAGTTTTTAAGAGCATGAGATTTCAACCTCAAACATGCCCGAACTTGAATCTCCACTCTACAACTTATTACCTGTTCTTCTAAGTAGCAGAAACTGCTGTGGAAGGGGACAAATAATAACAATACTTACTTCAGATAGTTCTGAGCATAAAATGAGGTGATGTAGTGAAAATCAACCATATGGGATAGTGGTAGGAGAAGTGCATATATATTCATTTTTTTTCTTTAAAAAAAAAAAAGCCACTGTATAGTATTTACTATGTGCCAGGCATTTTTCTTGCTTGCTTTCTTTTTTAAAGATTTATTTATTTATTTGTTTATTTATTTATTTATTTATTGGAGAGCGCGAGAGAGTGATCGCATGAGTGGTGGGGGGAGGGGGGGAGGGACAGAAGGAGAGGGAGCGGGACAAGCAGACTCTGCACTGAGCATGGAGCCAGATGCAGGGCTCAATCCCATGACCCTGAGATCATGACCTGAGCTGATACCAAGAATCAGATGCTTAACCAACTGATTAAGGTTAATCACCTGTTTAACTACCCAGGCACCCCTGCCAGGCATTTTCTAAGTGTTGTACAAATATTAACTTAGTTCATTCTTCTAACAACCCGATGAAATGAGTATTATTATTATTATTATTATTATCGTCATCATTTCCACCTTACAGTGGAAGAAGCTGAGGGATGCAGAGGTTAATAACTTATCCAAGGTGGTTGAGCCAGAATTCAAACCCAGAAGTCTGGCTCTGTATTCTATGCTTTTAACTGTATGCATAACACTGGCATTAGTTTCTTAACGTGAACCTGTATTCATTATCTATTGCTGCACAACAAGTTACCCCGAACTTAGTGGCTTAAAACAGCAAGCATTTATTATCTCACAGTTTCTGTGGTCAGGAATCCAGGTACAGCTGAGCTGGGTCTTCTACGACCAGGTTTCTCACAAGACTGCAGTCAGGTGTTGGCAGGTGCTTCAGTTATCTGAAGGCTCCAGGGGAGGTTGATCTATTTCCAAGCTCACTCATGTGATTGTTGGCAGGAATTGGTTTCTCCAGGGCTGTTGGATTGAGGAAGCCAGTTTCTTGCTGGTTGTTGGCCTGAAGCTGCCCTGTGATCCTTGGTACATGGACCTCTCTATAGGGCAACTTACAACATGGCAGTTGGCTTCATCAGAGTGAACAAGTGAGAGAGCAAGAGAGAGGAGAGTGCCTGCAAGATGAAGCCACAGTCTTTTATAATTTATCTTGGAAATCATACCCCATCACTTCTGCTGTATTTTATTTGTTAGAAGTGAGTCAGTGGTCCAAACCATTTAATGGAAGGGACTTTCATAAGAGCACAAATACCAGGAAATAGAGAATATGAGAAGCCATTTTAGAAACTGTCTATCACTTGACCTGGGACTAGTCACCAGTTTATCTTGACTTTTTTACATTTCTTTTCATATTGAGTTAATTTGGTATCAAAAGGCATAGCTATTTTGGCCAATGCAGCAGCAATACTTTGCTATTATGCTGCACACTAAGTTATGCTTTGTCTTCAGGGCACCTGGGTGGCTCGGTCAGTTAAGAGTCTGACTCTCAGGCCATGATCTCAGGTGTGAGATCGAGCCCTGTGATGGGCTCCATGCTTAGTGTGGAGTCTGCTTGAGATTCTCTCTCTCCCTCTGCTCCTCCCCCTGCTCTCTCTCTCTCTCTCTCTCAATAAATAAATAAGTAAGCAAATAAATAAATAAATAAAATCTTATTTATTTGAGAGAAAGAGAGGGCCCAAGCAGAGGAGGGGGACAGAGGGAGAGGGAAAAGCAGACTCCCCGATGAGTAGTGAGCCTGACTTGAGACTCGATCCCAGGACCCTGAGATCATGACCCAAGCAGAAGGCAGACACTTAACTGACTGAGCCACCCTGGTGCCCCAATAAATAAAATCTTTTTAAAAAAAGTTGTTTTGTCTTTTTGCTTACATCTCATTTTAGACTGAATAATCAATGTTAGCTGCTGTAATACACAATTCAAACATTTTAGTGACATAACAAAATATGCATTTTTGATAGGCATCAGACTTGCTCTGCTACATGGCTTTCTTTAAATGGTGACATAGGGATTTAGACTCCTTTCATCATGTGGCCCTGCCATTTCAAAATGTATTTCTTCTAGCTATAAAATGTGGGAGATTTTAAGGATCAGGTCTGTAAGTGACGAATGTGCTCTCTTGCACACGTTGCAGTGCGCAGAATTAGTGACATGGCCCAATTTAACTGCTAGGGAAGATGGGCAACATAGTCTTCTATGTTTGCCCAGGAAGAAAAGGGCAAAAGAAAATGGGTCAGTGAGCACTTAGTTTCACCACACATCGTATTTAAATATGCTGCTTGCATTAAAAAATAAATATATATGTATGTACGCATACACACACACTGCTTAGATCTATACCATTAAAAAAAAAGTCCTCAACTCTATTTATTTCATTATTTTAAAAGATTTTATTTATTTATTTGACAGAGAGAGAGACTGCAAGAGAGGGAACACAAGCAGGGGCAGAGGGAGAGGGAGAAGCAGACACTCCACTGGGCAGGGAGCCCGATGCGGGGCTCGATCCCAGGACTCTGGGATCATGACCTGAGCCGAAGGCAGATGCTTAACCAACTGAGCCACCCATGCGCCCCTGTTTATTTCATTTTTTATTGAAAAGATGGCATGCATAAAGAACACACATCATATAATTTATCGTTAATTAAAAGTGAGCAATAAACAACGGTATGGCCACTGTACAAATCAAGAATGAGAACATGGCTAGCACTCCAGAAACCCCCTGAGTGCCATATCATTGACAGCCCCTCACAATCATGAATTTCCTGCTAATTGCTTTCCCTTGACTTACTCTCCTCTGCCAACTCCCTGTTGTCTTCCCTTCTGGACTAGGGTTTGGAAACTGCTGTCTCCACATCCTCAGCTCCCATTCTGCCCTCAGCCCTTTATCCCCTCTCTCCAGTGAAAGTGCTCTTTATGCACTAAGGTCACCAATGACTGCCTAGTAATATTTAATAAATACCTTTTAGACCTTATCTTGCTGGACTTGTGGAATTTGACAATAGTGGTGCCTTTCTCAAAACCTTTGACTGTTAGGATGCTCTCTTCTGGCTTATCTTTCATTCTTCTGGCTGATTTTTCTGTCTTCTTGTAGGTTTATCTTCCTCTGTCCACCCGAAATGTTGGTGTTTCTCATGATTCTGTCACTTCCTAACCGTCTCACCCACTTTTAATGTTTAACTCCTACCCACAAACTATGACTATTAAGTTGATATCTTTAGCTGCATGTGAGCTCCAGACCCATATGTTTGTCTTCATTTAGGCATTTCCATTTGGGTAATCCATATGCATCTCTGCCTTAACAATTCCTAAACTGTTTAATTCTGCTTAGGCAGCAGCAATGATAATAAAAACAGGTAGGATTTACTGAGTTCTTTCTAGGTGCCAGGTTCTGCTTTAAGTGCTTTACATGCATTAACTCATTTTAATTCTCATTTTAACAACTAATACCATAAGGGAATTACAATGACCACTATATAGATGAAGAAACGGAGGCACAGGAGTGTTAAACAGCTTGCCTGAGGTCAGGAAGAAATGTGAGGCAAAGCTCTGATCCAGATCTTGGCAGTCTAGCCTCAAGCCAGTTTTCTAACCCCTGAGCTAGAGTTGCCTTTCAAGTCAAGTTGTATCTAAGACTCTTGACCATGAATTCAACACAGTTTTGGTAATATTTGGCTTATTGAGTCAGGGATGATGATAGTTTGGATTTATAGGAGACCTTTTTAATTCTCCAGAAATCTGAAGACATCTACTAACAGTATGGTAGCTAAACAGTATCCAGGGATGGCTGACCCCACTGCACAGAGTCAGCACAGAATAACCCTAACCTCTCTACTAATGATCAAACTGAGTCTACTTTCCTATACTTAATTATATAGGCTGAGTCGTGGTAGAAACTATGTCCATGCCTGGAGAGATGAGTGAACGATTTCTAAGAATAACAGGCTTAAAAAGGGAAATTAAAAAAAAGTATATCAAGCTTAATGGAGTACAAATGTAACATACACATTTTATAAATACTGATAGACCCTTCATTTTTGTTAGTGAGCTTGTTTTTAAGAACAATACGATAGAAAAAAAAACCCAATATGATGGAAGAATGACAACTTTTCATTGGCTCAGCCATGCAAATTAGTATTATTTTATAGCTTCAAAGACTAAAATTATGAAATGTTTGAAGGAAATCTAGAGGCAACCAAGTAACCAAGTAACTCTTCCATGAAGAGATGAGTCAGTGATGCATGGTGTGGGAAATGGCAATACCTGGACACTTTCAGATCTTTAGAGCTGTGTTTGAATTACGTGATACTGTTGTTTCTTTCTCTGTGGAATGTTCCTTCAGGGGAGAGGGGGCCACAGCCTTGGAATGTGTTTGGACTCTGAAAATTGTTGCCTCATTGACCCTTCATAGGAAATGAATGGTCTGTATTAATTATGTTTCTTTGCTCAACAGATCAGTGCTATGGCATTTAATCCCACTGACAGCTCATTCATCAAAATTCTCAGAATTCACTTCAATAATTCACATGTTCTCCAAAGTCAGTCTCTTACTTTCTCTTATTGCTCAGATGATGCTGGGACAAAAATCCATCTGACTCAGCAGGTAGACATGGCTGCGCAGGTTGCCTCTGGGATGGCTTATCTGGAGTCCCAGAACTACATTCATAGAGATCTGGCTGCCAGAAATGTCCTGGTTGGTGAACATAATATCTACAAAGTTGCAGATTTTGGACTTGCAAGAGTTTTTCAGGTGAATTTTGTTTTGTTTTAACTAGGTTTTGTCACAGGTCAAAAGTCTAACATACCAGCAGACTAACAGATTTACTGTTGTTCTTCAAAATAATGTTTCTCCAAATTCTGTGGTCTGTAGAACACTTCAGTAGCCCAAGGCCTTACTGATAAACTACCTCCTGTTTCTATTTCTTCACCAAGGAGAAAGAAACAGAGAAAATGATGCCTAACCAGATGGGAAAGTATGTGATTAAGTTTGTGGTTGGATTAATGATCTGCTTTTCAGTACAGTAGCCTCTGTTGGTTTGCCTCAATTTTCCTTACAAAAAGCAGCACATTTTGTATAGTTACCCCATCCACCTTTGCTCACTTTCTGCCAGATTAATATTCATGCTGCCAGAACTCTTCAGCAATCACTGACTTTTTTTTTAAAGATTTTATTTATTTATTTGAGAGAGAGAATGAGATAGAGAGAGCATGAGAAGAGGGAGGGTCCGAGGGAGAAGCAGACTCACTGCCGAGCAGGGAGCCCGATGCGGGACTCGATCCCGGGACTCCAGGATCATGACCTGAGCCGAAGGCCGTCGCTTAACCAACTGAGCCACCCAGGCGCCCAGCAATCACTGACTTTTTAATTCCTGCCCCTCTCCCCATGTCATGACATCAGGCCAAAAGACACTGATATTAGTGACATACTATTAGGTGTTTTTCTCTGAATTTAATTTTTAATTTCTACATTATGCCCTACAAATATGGGTGTGGAACATGAAACACAACATATAAATGATTCTCTTTTGATCTTCATGAATTCATTATCTTTTTTAAATAAGTTAATTAGAACCTCAGTGACTTGATATATTATTTTAAATCATTTGGATCCTACTTTTCAGTATCAGAAAGTGGCAACATGGTAATTATTAAAGTCGGTGGCTCTCCAATACCAACAGTAAGTCTGGAAACAGACAGACTTTGCTTTCATTTTTTTTTTTTTTTAATTTGCTGAAGACCATCACACGTGAGTTCTCCCATATGCAGTAGAGTACTCCTGTCAGTGCTCTTTTTAGCACATAGTAGGCTCTTAAATAATATTTTATTAACAACTTCTCATAGATTTCTCAGTCTTATAAGCCAGATTTGGAATTTGTTACTATAATTATCAATTGAACTAAGCTCATTTTGAAACTTTTCCCTCTAAATTTTAATGTGAAAGAGGTTACAGATGAACGAGGGTAGCAAAAAAATATATATATATCACTTGAACTTGGCTTGATTCCTTAATGCATTAACAGGTAGATAATGAAGACATCTATGAATCCAAACATGACATAAAGCTGCCAGTGAAGTGGACTGCGCCCGAAGCCATTCGTGCTAATAAATTCAGCATTAAGTCCGATGTGTGGTCATTTGGAATCCTTCTTTATGAAATCATTACTTATGGCAAAATGCCTTATAGTGGTGAGTAATTAATTCTGAAGTGGGCCTTTCTGCTGCAGATCACTTACTTAGGTGTGACTTTAACTACTTTGCCCAGACTTAGAGGGCAGAGTTATGGGGCTGACCATACCATGTGCCTGTAGGAGCATAATAGATAAAATTTGATGATGATGATTTGCATTAATGAGGTAGTTTATTGCCTCTTTCTCCTTTGCTCTTGAATTGCACTCTTATGGACATTACTTGCTGCAAGATGTAGTTTAATCTCTGCAGCCTGGGAAGGGGATGGTAGACCTCATAGCTCCACCAAGGAAATCAGTTTGCTTTATAATCTTTAATATAATTATCTATGAATTTAAGACCCTGAACTTTAACTTGTTTTTTGTTGGTTCCTTTCTATGTTATTTAGGCATGACAGGTGCTCAGGTAATCCAGATGTTGGGTCAAAACTATAGACTCCCTCAACCACTTAACTGTCCACCACAGTTCTACAACATCATGTGGGAGTGTTGGAACGCAGAGCCTAAGGAACGGCCAACATTTGAGAAACTGCATTGGAAACTTGAAGACTATTTTGAAACAGACTATTCATTTTCAGATACAAATAACTTTGTAAGATGAACACTGAAGAAGAACATTAAATAATCAAGTAACAAAAGAGTTCAATAATCAGTCCAGAAATACAACCTTATTAATCAACTGCCAGAAGAGCTTACCTTGACATATTCAAGTGATAGGGTCAACTTACCCGTGTATTATGAAGAAGATTATAAGTGCATTATATGTGACTGGGCAACACTGCACGACAGTCTAAGATGATATTTTATCACTGCCTGGCAAAAATCAAACACATAAACACAGTTATTTTTCTTTTTAAAAAATACTTAAACATTTCTATTTATTGTTTGAAATACCGATCAAGAGGATCAACAGATGATAGTCAGTTTTTACTCAGTGACTGTTGTAGCATTTTCCTGTTTACTGATTAAAGTGGTTATTCATTATTCCTCGGATTGCTGAATCCCATCAGGCTGTTATTATGAAGGAATCTGATTGCTTTGCTGCACAGCAGGACCTGTGCTTTGAGATGTTTTTTTTCCTCTTTTAAAATACCCTGTAACTACAGTGATGGTAAAGCCATGTGAAATGACTTGATTGTACTTGGAGTAATTGCACATATTTTTTCCTATGCATAAAAAAATGAAGCAGCTGTTGAAAAAAGAATTAAAATTTCTCTCCTTTTGTAGAAGGAAATGATGGGATTTTTCTGTACCTCAGTATGTGTCATCTGAGAATCATCTACATTAGTTTTAATCTCCTCATGTTAAGAATTAGATTGCAAAGCAGATGAGTTATTATCTATGGAAGTCTGTGAGAAACATCTAGTAGCCTGCAAAATCTGAGAAATAAGTGTAAAATAGTTTAGGAACAGGAGAGGAGAGCAGTAGGATTGCTATGGCTTAGATATCTGAATAATTTTTTAAAAGATGGACCTTTGGCATATAGGCCAGAGTTTTAAATTGATTACAGTACAGGCCAAGCTCAGTTTTAGATCTAGAGGCTAGGAATAATGTCTGACCCTGGTTATGAAGCTGTATTTTCCATCTGGTAGGACAAGAGGGTTTTTATTCATCTTAAATGTGCATTAACCTTTGTAAGAATGTTACTGTCTTCTTAAGCAACGGGTGGATCAAATTTTGTGCTCCATTAGATGATTTGGGAAAGTTCTCAAAGGTAGTTTCAGAATCAAGGATATATTGAAAGATCTCTGCTGTAAAGCAATATGAATGAAACAAGCCACGAAAAGACGGAAGATTTTGAAGTATATTCTCTCATCTTTAAAGGAGAAGAACATATCTAAACAGTTACAGAAACCCGAATTCAAAGTGGATGAAGTATTAAGAAGTAAATGTGTGAGCTCTGCCTGGAAGGCTAGAGGTAGGGAGGGCTTCAGGTACCATATCATTAGCACTTCAGTGATAGTGACGGGGACCCACGTGCCTTTCAGCTATCTTCTCTGTCGCCAGCATTGTCCTCATTCTCAAATCACAGATGGCTCAGTAGCAGCTGGGGCTCCCTTTTCTTTTCTCCTCATCTAGTAGCAGAAAATGGGAAACCTCTCTCTCTGCATTTTCAGCTTGCATAGGAAGCATTCTTTTTGGGGGTGCCTGGGCAGTGCAGTCGGTTAAGCCTCCGACTCTTGGTTTCAGCTCAGGTCGTGGTCTCAGGATTGTGAGGTTGAGCCCTGTGTCGGGCTCCGTGCTCAGCAGGGAGTCGGCTTAAGACTCTCTCTCTCTCTCTCTGTCTGGTCTTCTCCCCCTACTCTCTCTGTCTCTCTCTCTCAAATCTTTAAAGAAAATCATTCTTTTTTCTCGTTAGGCAAATTGGGTCATATGCTGATGAATAATAGACTTGCTGATTGCTGATTGGCTTAGAATAAGTTCTGCCACTGAAACTGGAAATGTGGCCATTTTTCCTGGAGACAAGTTGGGAGGTTGGCTTATCAGAATAAAATTAGATGCTGGATAGGTTTCCATTAAGGAGAAAATCCCAGTTGTAGGTAGGTGTGTGTACATACATTCAGATTTCTCTGAAACTGAAATGGGTCATGTGGAGCTATTGATAATAGAGCCCCTTGGCTTTTTTTTTTTTTTTATAAACAGGAAAGATGTATAAGATAAGGTCAACACTAATTGTTTAAGTCAGCTGACTATGTAGAGGACAACTTCATTTGTTTAAAGTCAGAGTCTAATTGTGAAAATTCAACTACTATATAATCTTTTTTGTAGCAGCTAATAATAATAACTTTCTTAGTAAGATCTGATTTTGAAATGTATAGAGAAGGTTATCCTTTCTTGTTTTAATAACACCTGAAACCGGTTTAACTTACTACGTTTGATTCTTGGAGACGTTTATGTTCAAGGTTCTGTCAAAGCAATCTATTGTTCTTGTTTTTGCCTGATGGATCATAGAGAAAAATAATGGATTCAGTTATGAGAAGCAGTAATAGATTTTTTTCAAGCTGACATAAATTTCTTTCCCTGTATAGAATAAAAGGATCAGGAAAAGATAAGTTGAATTTTCCTACAATGAGCCAGCTCTTGTTAAATTTACCTCCCATAAATTGTAGCAAAGCTCTTTCTATGTAATGTTTTATTTATGTAATTCGGTTATTTGGAGGTGGTGGTGAAGGATGTGAGTACATCATTTCATGTGGTATTTCAAATCTCTTTTGACAAAAACCTAAGAATTTTTGCAATAGGAAAAATTCAAAATTCCATTAAGCCTCTTTTAAGAAGGTTAGGAAGAAAATAGGTTTACATTACCTAAGGTCGGAAGAGGCACAGAGTGTGTGCCTAAGAGCTGTGGAACCTGAATATTGTATCATGGAAAACAAAGTAAAATCGAAGTGACTAGCAATCTGCAAACTGGGCCGTGGGGTGGGTGGGAGGGTGTCTCAAAGGACACCAAAGGATGGGCGTGGGGAAGTATCAGGCTGAGCACATTCACATCCACTCACAACGCATGTCTGCATAGTGACTACATGGATCAACTGAACCATAAGGGGCCAAAACTCTTTCGATTCTCTGATGGCCCAAAAGGAACCATTGCCCTTGGAAGGATGCCATAGTGTCACCCAGCTGGAGCTTCCTTGAGGAAGCAGTGCCCAGCTGGTGATCCATGGCTTTGCCAAGCACATGCCCTGTCTGCAATAAGGTTTTTCATAGTCTAGTTGAGCATATGGTTTCTGGACCAAAGTGCCTGTCTGAGAGTGTGTCCATGGCGATTTTTAAGGACTCTGCAACGAAACATTATGTGAACTAGAATGGTGATACTACGGGTACTTATTCGCCTTGTGTTATTGTGTTCTCCCATTGAAAACACCTAGTCTCAAAAAAAAAAAAAAATAGTAAATGAGGTTCGAATACCTGGGGATTGGAATTGCCTGTGGGCTCATCTGGAAATGTTCAATTCTCTGGTATTTCCTTAGCATTGTTATGGAGACATTTTGGTCTATAGTCGCCAACATGATCCAAAAATGTAACGTTGTAGCATTAAAAAAAAGAAAAAAGGCCGGGTAGTTTGGTGGAGAGAGAATACTTAAAATCTTTTAAATTCATGGCTCCAGTAATATTTTAATTTTCATAGTGTCATCTTTTTACTGCCTACACTACACCATTAAACTCCTTCAGATTTTTCCTTTTTTTATATGAAGGAAGTGATGGTAAATCTCTTAAATTATTTATTACATTTAGACATAAACTGGAGAATAAAAATAGCATGCAAACCCTGAATTTCAGAGCCTGTTAAAAGTTTAGCTTCGATTTGCACTCGGCTGGCACTATCTACATAGGAGTTATAAGATTCAGTTATAAGGAAAGAAACACCCAATTATTTCCATTTACTCTTCTTGCCTGAGTAGTTTATCCATTAGTTATGTGAAGTAACAGGCTTCAATGTAACATCTTTTTCACCCTCATGGAATATAATCAGCTCTTCCAGAAAAGGGTAACAAATCTCAAACTTGCGTTAAGTATCTAGTTATGTATATTTCTGTGCAGGGGATTCAAGTCATAGAACATAATAACCCTGAAATCATATGTTAGGGGAAGATGGCTAAAAGCAACTAAAATTGCTTGTTTTGGAAGAAGCTAAACATCGTCTTGTAATAATTCTCTGGGATTTTAGAATAGAGGTTTGATTGTACTATATGTGAAAGGTAAGATTGCTTGATATCAACCAAGTTGCTTTAATGTTTATGGTTCACACAATTTCAGGGTAAAGGATATTAGAGCTTTTAATCATTTTTCAGAATCTGCATTTAATTATAGATTCAGAAAGTGGGAAACAAAGCCAATTAGCCAGATTCTATACTTTAAAGGTGCCACAATGAGATGTTTGTCTCTAAAAAATGAGTATTTCTATGTTATATGCTTTAATAATACTTACATTGTACAACTACATGCGAGTGTATTTACACATGATTAGAATGTGTATCAAAAAGGATAAAAAAAAAACCACTCCTTTTGGGGTGCCTGGCTGGCTCAGTTAGTAGAGCATGCGACTCTATTTCAGGGTCGTGAGCTCAAGCCCCACGTTGGGTGTGGAGCCTAGTTAAAAAAGAGAAAAAGACTTCTTTTAATTGTACCATTTGTTACAGTGCTATTCCTTATCTTGGTTTAAATGCAACTAATATTTGAAAAATTTCTATTTCTGGGTACTTTAAAATACTAAGGTAAAGGCTTTTCTTGAAAATACATTTTACCCTAAGTGTTCTATCTTTATTTAAGATGGATTTTTTTTCATTATGCCAGTTATATCAAAATGATTACTTTTAACTTGACTTTTAAAAGCTGACTTCACTGTTTCAGAGGTCAAGTTGGTAGTGGACCCATGACATAAATTTGATATATTTTATGGTATTTAAAATGTTTCCTCAGTTGACTACATTAAAAAGGCTTACATTTGTGTAATGGGGAAAGTAAGTTGGTGAATCCAGGAAACAGACCTTGCTACATACTCACTGCAGGTCACCTGCTTCATGTCCCCTTTATCAGAGACCCAAGCTGATGGAGAGATCCCAGCTCTGACATTGTCAGTTGCTGGAGCAGTGGGAATGAGAGCCCTGATGGGTCTCATGTTGGCAACTGAATCCGTGGGCCCAGAAGACACATATGTTGCTTCTGCTCACAGCTAACTCATTGACCGTAATCACATGCCTTCACCTAGACAGAAGGAGCACTGGATGTGTAATCCTACCATGTACCCAGAGGGAGGGCACCAGAAATACTCAGTGAACAGCACTAAACACTATCACACCACATTAGAACATCAAGTAAGTTTTACATGATGCTGAGTGTTGGAAGGCCATGTATACTTATTTACCCATCTTTTCCCCTTATTTATTTTATTCATTCATTAAACAAATGTAGATTGCTAACGAGTAGCAGACATTGGGCTACATAATTGAATAAAATTGTGAACAAGGGAGAAATGGACCCTGCTTTCTCTAAGGTTACAATCTATCCGGGGAGACGGATTGGCGTGTGTGACTCTCAGCTCACAAATCTATCTATGTGCACAATTTTACCTTCCCATTTTCTCCCTAAGAATGAACTTACTGTCTGTAAGCTACTATCCTGTGTCCGTTCTCTCCTTGCTTCTTAATAGAAGAAACTGTTTTCTTGGAGCCCAGCTAAAAAGATCACATTTTCAGCTTTTTTTGTAGCTAGGGGTTACCAAGGAGATGTAAGAGAAAATTGCTCAGAGGGACTTCTAGGAAGACTCCATAAGAGGTGGACGGAGAACTGGAATGGGCTTTTTCTTGTCTTTTCCCCTTTTGTACTGTTTTAGGCCTAAAATTCAATACCATCTTAGATCATCAAGAAACCTTATAGATGGAAGTCACTTCTCAGTAGGGTCTGGGTTAGGGCAGCTGCCATACTTGCCATGGATGGCTGACCTCAGAAATTCTACTACAGGAGAGAGAGAGAGAGAGAGAGAACATTATGCTATGTAAGCAGATATTATTTCCAATTTCTCTCTCTAGAGATTGGAATGGCCAATTTCTGAATGGCACATTATCTACTTAAAACCTCCCTTCCACCCGGTATTGGAAAATAACTTCTCAGGTATTGCTAGGATTTTTTCCTAAGTACTGGGTGCTCAGGATATGATAAGATTTGGGAAGAGTTGTAATTGTTTAGTGCTGATATCAGATCATCAGCTGTCCATGTGGCCATCCCCTGAGATATCTTTTCTCCCATCTGAAGTCACCTCTTAGTCTCAGCTCTTTCTCATCTATTTTCATGCTCCTTCTGGGTCCAAAAGAAACTCTTTGACCCATCTGTCCAGATGCTCCCACCAGTAGGAGCTTTTCTCTCCTTCACCAGGACATGTGTTGGGAGGTACTTCAATGCTTTCCTCTCTTCCAGGCTCTACTTGGGGATTCTGCTCTCAGATTCTCCAGACCATCCGGAAGTCCTCCCTTTCTCCCTCCTCACATATCAGAATAGGGACCTACAAAACTCATGTGCATCCCTCTGGCCCCATTCTTCCCCTGGCCTTGGAATCTTTAGTCTTTTATGGTAGTAGGGTTGGGTGGGGTGGACCAGAAGGCCGATGACTGCATTTCAAAAGCTTTGGATATTAAAAGACAAGAATTTGACTCTTGTTTTCCTGTTTTCCACTGTAATAATTTTTTTTCCAGATAATAGGTGTCTCATGGTCTAGTTGCCTGATAGGGGAGGACCAAAGCATAATAGAAA
Source organism: Callorhinus ursinus (assembly GCF_003265705.2). Taxonomy (NCBI): domain Eukaryota; kingdom Metazoa; phylum Chordata; class Mammalia; order Carnivora; family Otariidae; genus Callorhinus; species Callorhinus ursinus. The sequence goes on along the minus strand of NW_027397068.1, from coordinate 34,605,094 downwards.
ATACCTGGGAAAAAACATCAATTAATATCTTAAATAGTATCCTGCCACACATGGAAATTCAACAAAAAATACATAAAAATTACTTGACTGTGGTTGTGCTGAGTATCATGAAGGAGAAATGTGGGGTGCTGTGACAGTGAACAAATGTCCCCATAACTAGGTCTGGAGAGTTGGGGAGAAATGGAGACATGATGTTTTACTGTGGTCTGAAGGATAAGAAGGTGTTTGCTGACTCCAGGAAGGAAATAGGCACAGCAAAGACAAAGAACATGGGACAACTGAAGAACTAAAAGAAATCCAGTTTGCCTAGAGTGTGTGGAGTGAGGGGGAAAGGTTCACAAGTTAAGGCCGGCCAGGCAAGTTCTGTCCCAATAATGGGGGCTGTGTGGTCCAGGTTAGTAATCTTATTTTTAATCCTAATGGGCAGACATTGACATCTTTAAATTGGTAGCACGACCTATTTTGGATTTTTAAAATATTATTTTCACCAGCATATGGAGAATGGATATGGGGAGACAATTTTGGAGGTCCGATTGTCTGGGAGAGAGACGAAAGTAGGTCAGAGGAGTGGATGGAGATCTAGAAAACTGGACACAAGTGAGACTTGGAGGTAAAACAAGCCGCTCTTGATAACTGGGTAGGTGGACAAGGAATAATTACGTATTAAGGATGACTTCCTGTGTCCTCTAGGAGCAACTAGATGTGAAACAGTGGAAAAGAAGCAGGTCAGGGGAACAATGATCAGAGGAGCTGGTTAGCTGATCAGTTGTCATGAAACATCCAACTTGAGATGTTAATTGGAGTTGAATATTCAGACCTGGAGTCCAGAAGTGAAGTATGGAGCCAAATGTAAACTTAGGAAGACTTTGGTATAAGGGAACCATGTAAGGGAAGGGAACCCCCTCAGAGAGAGAGCAGAGGAGGAGAAACAAAGAGGATTAGTTCTGAGGAGATGGGGCATTTAAATGTGGGTGGAGAAGAAGCCAGAGAAGTGGGTGGGAAATCAGGAGCGTGTCATTACAGAAAGCCAAGAATTAAGGAGTGCCAGTTGTGCTGAACCTTAATGAGAGGTCAAAGACCTGGGAAAGTGAAGGTTTCCATGAGCTTTTGGAAACACAGCGGTCCTTTGAAAGTGCAAGTTCACTGGAGAAGTGGGATCAAAAGTGAGATTGTAGGGAGCTGAGGCACAAGAGATGAGTGAGGACACTTCGGGCCTGGACAGTCTTTCTACATAGGGCGGTGTGCACGCAGGAGGCAACAGGGAGCATCGAACAGCGAATGTGGGACTCGAGAGGTGGGTGTGTGCGTTTCTAAAAACCAGGAAGACTAGATCTTGTCTGAGTGCTGTTAGGATGGTTTCTGGAGGTTATTGTAGCAGGAGTAGAGAACATAGTGTAGGAACATTTTGCAACTGAAATAAATCTGAAAGAATAACTGCTGCCTTGTTCACTGAATTTGTATGGATTCTATAATATGGATATTTAGTTAAGGTAGATATCTTTGCCTTAAGGAAACTAAGGTCTGGAATGTAGTAAAAACATATTTGAATGGATATGTCTCCTTTTCCAGAACCATTTACTTTGTTTGAATGAAAATTTCATGGTGAAATTTTCTTACCTGTTTCTCCAAGACTGATTTACTTTTCTAGTATTCTGTGAGTAGATAGATGGCATTTCTTTAGAAATATAAGTTTTAACTGGATTGGAGAAAAAGAAAGAAAAAGGAAAAAATTTCAAGTAATCCCAAGTAAAATATCTATTCATTTTCCTTGGATATGAATGTCTGGTCTAATTGTTCAAAATGAAACACTATGGCTCATTGCAGATTAATTATGAAATCCATTTAAGAGCACGTTATAATAATGTCAGGGAGGTGATAAGAAGCTGGAGTGTTAATATTTCAGGGGGAAGACATTTGAACCACCCCCAAAGAAGATAATCATAAGAAAGATTAAAAGGGAAACAAAAAGAAAATTCAACAAAGAAAGGCAAGGCTGTTTTAAGAAAACATATCATCAAAATCTTAGGAGAAATGTTTCTTCATTCATCTTGTTAATCGGCTTATGAATAATGCAGAAATGTACTTATTTGGCTTTAAAATATCCTTAGTTCAAACCCTGGGTTTTTGGGCTTGAGTCAGACAGACGTGATTTCACAATAAAATCTTTTCTTGGGCATTATCTTCATCAACCTATTTTCATGAAGCCACAGAATTGTAGAGCTGGTAGGCACTTTGGAGGTCATATAGTTGGTCTCACAGGAGTTCTTTCCCTTCTTTTGAAATGAAAACTCAGAAGCAAAAATAATAAAAAGCAAGGGATATTTAGTCATTTGAGAGATTGTTTTCTTCAAATGAAACTGCTTCCTAGACTCTTTAAATCCTTGCAGAATTATTTGCAAATCTTCAAGAAAAGACTCGGCATAAATAAGATTGCCTCAAGTTAATTATCTTTCTCCTGTGTTTTAAAGAAACTTACGGTACTTAATTTAGAGAAAACCAAAGATAGAACTCAAGATTTGGTTTTGCGGCTGCACATTAAAAATATTTGAAAGCACGCAAGATGTGTGATGTTGTGCAAATGGGAATGGGAGCCCACATCAAGTAATAGCAGAAATCAAAGCAACAGGATAAATGAAGTTCACAAGTTCTCAAGCTGACCAGCAGGTGGGGACCCAGATCGCTGCTGAAGAGCTATGGTTGGGGGTTGGGGGTAAGAGAAGAAAAGAACCTTGAAAATAATCTAAAATTCTCATCTAATATTTAGTTTGTGTAAAAAAAAATAGTGGAGGTAAGCTCGCGTGTTCATAAGTCCCTATGCTCAGACCTGCAATGAAGACACTGATTATGGATGACAACACAGTGCCCCACAGTTTCAAGAAATGCACAATTGCATACTTCACTCCTCCCCAAACTCTAATTATCAAAGTAACTTTGAGTGCTCACCGAAGTAGAGTTAATGGCACATAGCCTTCATGAATGTTCCTTTTGTGATATATAGATTTTAATATGTTAGCTCTCATTTTTATATGTATTTTTATGATATACCCTGAATATCTTCCCACATGCCCAATTATATTCCAAAAGCATTGACATATTCTTTATATAGCATTGCTTGCTTTCTTTGCTTATTCACTCTTATAACAAAGAAGGTATGAATAGACTTCTGTGAAATTAATTTTAAAAAATTATAGGCATTTTGATTGTTATTAATACAAAAAGCAAAACATTTTCAATACTGCCTTGCAAAACTGACAACTAATCATAGTTCATTTTTTTTCAATCACAAGAGAGTTAAATTATTTTTATACCAGTGAAAAATTGCACATTTTTTTTCCCTACTGTGCTTTAGAACTTTTAGTTTAGGAAACAGTGAAAATGATACGTTGTTTGTGGCATTAACTCCACTTAATTTGGAACCTTAGAATAATTTTATTTTCCTCCCATTAAATCTTTAATGCACTTTCAGCATAAAATTTAAATAATATGTCAAGTATTGATTTTGTGTTCGCATTTTAAGGCTATCTAAATCAATTGATACTTTTTGGTGGATGTGAAAAACAGTTGATGTATACTTTATTATCTGCTCAATATTATGATTTTAAGCTCATTTGTTGACTAAAGAAGATTTATGTCCTTCGGGTTCATTCTATTATAATAATCAGATTTCTAATACTGTGAAGACTTAGAAAGATTCATGCACTTTTTCTGTGTAAATGATACAATTATATTTTCTTTTTCATTTTGACATTACTTGGTTAAATTCTGGCAGCCTCTTACACAATGAGAAGGTCTTAAGAAAGGAAAGCATTACTTGATTAATGCTGGAAGAATGCCAGTGGAAGGTTGACTTCATATCTGGTTGGTCTTATTGTTTCTGTGGTAAGATGGATGAAAAAAATATAGAATGTTAGAATGCCAGTATGGTTCTGACAGACTGCTGTGCTAAGAGAAGATTTGCCTCTGGGACCATTTAAGAGAACACTTGGTTTACCCACAGAGCAAGTTTTCAGTAACACCTTTATAAAATACTAACTCGTTCCAGGAAAAGACAAGGAGAGCAGAAGGGAAAAGGGTGAATGTTCTCTGAGAAATTTAGGAATTTTCTTCTTTATGCATTCCATAGGGGTTGTCCTATTTTTTCCTACTTCATACTCCCTAAGTTTGGCAGAGGGTACAAATGATATAAGAGGCAAAGAACAAAAGAAGGGAACTAGAAAGAAGAAATAATGTAGTGAAGCATTGAGATGGTGAGCTAGGGGGAGAAAACCAGCTCTTCCCTCTTGAGACTACATAGTCAGATTTATAGCATCTATTTCAGTCTTAGCGAGAGATTTACTGACAGATCTTTGCCAAATCAAATCACTTAATTCCAGAAGCCCTCTCCCCGCCTTTTGGCTCTTTTAAAGATATTATTGTTAGTATTTATAAATTGCACTGAGGGTTTCAGAAACATAAAGCCATGAATATTTCATGAAGATCTTGAGATATTTGGATCTAAGTATGGCTACCAAATACAGCCAACTCTCAAATCCCACTTCGTGGGTTACGTGTGGGGAACTTAGTTCTGGACTGAAATCCTCTTGCCACATAATATATTTCTGAGCTGTCTCCTTTTACAAATTTGTCAGTGTGTAGTTAAGGAAAGCAATCTAATTTCATTTCAGTCTGGACAGTAAATCTTCTGCCATGAAGGTTGAGATATAAGGAGGTGGGCTGGGGAGTGAGGAGGAACTGCTGTGGGCTTTCATCCAATCATCATTTCAACACTTACTGGGCATCTGCTCCACGCTAGAGACCAAGTTAGGGTTTGGAAATAAAAATACGAGTAATAGAGGAAACCTTGTGTCCTTATGTGATAAGGCTTTGGAGCTAGGCTTTCTGGATTTGAATTCTAGATTTGGGTTACTGGTGCTAGCCTTGAGCATGTTATTTAATCCCTTTCATCTGTTTTCTTATCTGCAAAATGGGGATGTTACCTAGGTGACAAACTTGTTTTGAAAATTAACTTGAGAGGAGCAATTTGAGCAGTATCCGATACATGGCTGTGTACTCAATACATGTTATCTGTGAAGATCCGGTCTCTGTCCTCCAAGACAGTCATCTAGGGGGGGACTGTGGGTAAGGAATGAATCACTATAACATAGTGTGGTAACCCAGACTTGCAGGGGCCTTTATGAGGGCTCAGGAGACACATAGAAATCAGTCTGGACGGTTGGTCCAAGTTGGAAAAGGTTGTCAACACCAGGTTTTGAAGAGAACTGCATGCTAAGCCAAAGACCTAAACTGTAGTCTGAAAAAATATTGGTATACAGTGTATAGGCTTCTAATCAGAGCTTTCAACTCAGGAGATCTTTGTCCAAGAAACTCTAATTAGGATTTTCAACCTGGGACCGACCCCTCTCTTAAGACACGAAAGAACTTAGTTTTACATCTTTAGCCTTTGACCCTTTTTGTCCATCAGAGATTTGGCTTAGTTCTTAGGGATCTCCTTACCTCATCAAAATTTTAAAAATTAGCTTTATGTTTGGGCGCCTGGGTGGCTCAGTTGGTTAAGCGACTGCCTTCGGCTCAGGTCATGATCCTGGAGTCCCGGGATCGAGTCCCACATCGGGCTCCCTGCTCAGTGGGGAGTCTGCTTCTCCCTCTGACCCAACCCCCTCTCATGCTCTCTCTCTCTCTCTCATTCTCTCTCTCAAAGAAATAAAATCTTTAAAAAAATTAGCTTTATGTTTAACTTATTTTTATCTACCTTCATTAGCCGTATTTTTCAAATGACTACTTACTCTTTGCATTTTATTCCTATGTTAAAAATTTAATCTCTTTCTTTAGAGAATTTTGGAATTTCTTGGCCCTTATAAAATATGGTTATCTGCCTCACATTTTTCTTCAAGTCTGGCAGATATTATAGAAGAGAAAGCACCGACTTAGGAGAGCAGGTTCCAGGGTAGTAACTGCAGTGCCTAATGAGGTTTGCTAGAGCGACCTCTGTATGTACAGGACGAGGTCTGTTCCTTAACTCTGTGACCTTGAGCTGACTAATTAATTACTCGAACTCATTTAAAAAGCTTTCTAAAATATGGGTATCACATGGAATAATGAATATGGAAATGGCCAGCATACAGAATATTCTGAACAGTCTAAGCTAAACCTAGTTCATGCTCATGAACAGAACCCACCGGGTGGTTTACAAGGATTTGCTTGTCCCAGGGGGAGCGGGCTTCTACATCGCAAATACTTAATGTGAGCATAGTGCTGGTACATAGTAGGCAATCAAAATACATTATGTGCAGGGATAAATCAAAGAACGGGATACTACAAACCTCCACAACTAGAATCACAGCTTCTGGCTTCTCACCAGTTAACAAGTTAAACATTCCCCTAAGAGCACACTGAAGATTGCATGGTTTGCTTATACCCAGATCAGCTGGTGCCCGGTGGTCAAGTGGGGTAACTGTCTGTCTCCAGTTAGGAGGTAGACATGCAGACGTGCAACTGCTTTTGGCTCCATCATGCGGCTGGAGCCATACAGTAAATGGGAAGAATGAGCCTGAAGCCAAGTCCAAAGATATTCTCCACTAGTCATCTCCTCACAACTCTGTTTCTACAAAAACTCACGTGGTGCTGAATCTTTCCTTGAAAGCTTGCTGCAGAGAAGCATGGGATAGGGTTCCCAATTGATTCATTAGGATACCTGCTTCCAGAATAAGCAAAACCAAGTGGATTAAATTTATTTTCCTTCAGGACTGAATTTTTAGGAATTCTTTATCTCCATTCTCTTCTCTCAATGCAGAATCAAAGAGGTTACCTGTGGCTGGGAACAATAGAGACCAAATTTAGTATGAAGATGGATCATCTCACATAAACCATATAGAAGACGAGTTTTTATTGTCTCAATTTGCATCTGTGCTAAGACAAAAATTAAGTACATGTGAAGCCTGCTATGGTTGATACCTCAGTTTGCCGGGCTTTTGACTTAATAATTTGAGGAAACTTGAATGTCAGGGCAGGAAATGCTTTGGCAAATCTTGCACTGAGAAGTTTCCACACTAAGGGCTGGTTCTAGAAGAAGAGCTTCCTGAACCATAAAGGAAATTTTCAGGTCAAACAGATTTCAATATTATAGGCTCATTGAGCTACCCTCAGGCTAAGTCTTCATTCAAGGTCCCGGAATGATTCACTATTACTGCTTTTCTCCATTCTGGAGAGAGATGTTTTAGATCAGGTTAAAGTGATCATTCATTTATTCATATTCGGCCAACAACTATATATTGAGTACTTATTATGTGCCAGGTATTTTCTAGGCCCTGGGGATAATGGGGCAAACAAATCAGAACAAGTCTCTGTCCCATATTCTAGGTATGATTTCACCCTTAATCTTATTCTGACCCAGTATTCCTGCTTGAATCTTGCAGTTTCCATAACCAGAAGGGCAATATTATGGGTATATAAGGATGAAATAGAGCTAAAATGCTTCTAATTATGTAGTTAATCTTCAAAGTTTTAAAAGAGTCCAATTGTCTACTTAGACACTGCCATATGGTTGAGCTTTTTTCCAAACTAAATACCAAAGGCTTGATGATTCTTTGAAACCAGTCTCAATTGCCCTATGCCTGGAAAACAGAGAATTAACAATCCCATCTCTTAGTTAAATAATAATTCCGGGGCGCCTGGGTGGCTCTGTCGGTTAGGCGGCTACCTTCGGCCCAGGTCATGATTCCAGGGTCCTGGGATGGAGCCCCACGTCAGCCTCCCTGCTGAGCAGGGAGCCTGCTTCTCCCTCTCCCTCTACCTGCTGCTCCCCCTGCTTGTACTCTCTCTCTCTAATAAAAAATAAAAAATCTTTAAAAAAATAACAATTCCTAGATTTTTTTTTTATTCTAAAAACTTTGTAGAGACATTTTAGGTAGAATTTATATGAAATGATCTAAAGTGCCCATGTTTATTTTTTATTTCTATTTTTTTAAAGATTTTATCTATTTGACAGAGAGAGACACAGCGAGAGAGGGAACACAAGCAGGGGGAGTTGGCAGAGGGAGAAGCAGGCTCCCTGCTCGGCAGGGAGGCTGACGTGGGGCTCCATCCCAGGACCCTGGGATCATGACCTGAGCCGAAGGCAGACGCTTAATGGCTGAGCCACCCAGGCGCCCCTAAGTGCCCACGTTTAAATATTTTTGCAAAAAATGTAATGTTTCAAGCTTAGATTATCATTGTTCGCATTAGGGGAATGACAACAGGGTACTGTTGGCGACGGTAGATCTTTTTAAAGAGAAACAAAATACAAATCCCGTTGATGTCTGGACAAACACTTCCCTCAGTTCTGCTGTGAAGAGCTATCTGAGTTTCGTCAATTGCAGTGTTTCTGTAGCTATAACAACAATAACAACAGCCATAAAATCCTTGTGTTCTTTTAAACATCTGATCGGTAGACCACAGCTTAGAAGAGCCTTATGACACTTCTTGTTGCCAAGAAACTTCAATCCTACCTTGGATTGTGGATCTTCAAACCTTTGCGAAAGTTCTAATTAACCCTGTGTAGGTATTGTACTCCAGATGACAACTGTACTCCGTAGGTATGATTCCCTCTGAATGACTCAGTGTATAGCTTACTCCATCTGGAAGTGGAGAAGCATCTCCTTTCTGAAAATTAATAAAAAGAAACCTCATTTAGAATGGAGTCGAGAGGCCAGCAGGGGGAGCTCTCATCCCCTATCACAAGTCAATTGCAGCTCCAATGGGAAGAGAGGGGCCTTGCTGTGGAAACTACTTTATTATCTCAGCAGGAGGAAGGAAGTTTGCGGGGCCACAGCCCAGCCCGTGAGAGACAGTCACAACTCAGCCAATGAAAAGCCACTCTACTTCAGCTCCTAGTTTACTTCACTGGACTTTTCGTTTCTAACAGCCCCTCCTAACTCCCTCCTTTCCTCTGTAAAAGAGTGGTCCTCTCTTTTGGCCTCTGGACGTGATTACAAGTCTCTGCTATTCCCGAATACACCCATTTTTTGCTGGCAAAATAACTGGCGGTTTTCTTTTTAAGGTTAACACCTTAAAATTTTCAGACTTAAAATTGATACCCATTTTTTACCCTTTATGTCTTTCATGATTTTTCACTGCCCTGCTTTTCTGACTTCTTTGATAAAGCAGGATATGTGGCTGTGGACTTATTTCACCTTTCCAAGTTTGCCTTTAATATTAGAGTAATTTGCTTAGCATGATGGTGATTGCAGCCAGTGGACTTTTGCCCCTCTTTTTATCGTATTTATCATGTATTTTCTTACCAGTGATCTCAAAAACAGAACTCTACATTCTTTTTTTAAAGATTTTTATTTATTTATTTTAGAGACAGTATGTGTGTGCATGTGCATAAGCAGGGGGAGGCACAGAGAGAGAATCTCAGGCAGACTCCCTGCTGAGCATGGAGCCTGATGCTGGGGTCGATACCACAACCCATGAGATCATGCCCCGAGCCCAAACCAAGAGTTGGATGCTTAACAACAGACTGAACCACCCTATTACAGTCAAATGAACACCATAAGCCTCAAAATGGATGAGAAATTTGTCTCAGCTGATAAGTGGGATAGGAAAGCTGGCTATTGAAAACATTCATTAGCAGCATTATAGAATCAGCGCGTTCAAAAAGAGCAGTGAAAGAGTGGGGTGGCCCTCAGCAAATGTCATATTCCTTCTTTTAAACTCCCCTTCCTTTTCTCGTTCCCTAAATGCAGGCATTCCATTTGCTCCTAGACTTTCTGTTCCTCTCTTGAAGGCACTTCTGCTAGCGTTCTGGGTCCAGTCTTCTGGCTTTAACTATCATCTCTGTGGAGAGTGAACAACTGTGCATGCTCCCCGAGCCCTGGGCTGGTTAGTCTCTGCTTGCCCGCTGGCTTTTCTCTGCCCTGCTTTGTGCCATGGGAGACTGATTTCCGTAGACTGCATCATTGCCCTGGCTCCTCGCTCTGGCCTCTGGTTGGATTGAGACAATGGGAGGCTGGGAGGAAAGGGAATTTGGGTAATGATTTCTCTTCCCCTCTCACTGCTGAATGGTGATTCTGGCTTCAGCTCTTGCCGGCTAGCCCCTTCCCTGCCCTGGCAGCCCCCACTGGGCTCACGTAGCACTTCGCTTCCTCCTCTTGATTCTTTGTGTCTGGAATTACTGTAACTTCCTCCCGTTGCCAGTTTGTGGGACTCTATCTGTTGAGTCCCTTCATCCTGCCCACACTTTGAAGCCCGACAGAGACAGCTTCTGACCGGGTACCAGGAATCATGTTAAGTGTTCGAGATGGTGAACAAAACAGGTAATGTTTTTGTCTTTGTGGAGCTTACATCCTAGCGTGTGGGCATAACCAGTAAACTGGTAAACTAGTAAAAAGAAAAAAAAAACCCAAATTATTGTTTGTGGTAAAATTTATGATAGCAAGAGGGTGGCTTCAAGGACAGACAGGTGTGCGGATTTGGAGAGTTGGCAAATTTAGACGTGAAAATCTGTTCCTGTGGAGGTAGCCAGTGAGGGACAAATAAAATAGCCATTTGAAGGACAGGAGAAAACAATCAGCAAATAAAAAGGGCCTGAGGCAGGCAAAGAGGTTGGTGATACTTCAATCTCTACGTAGAAGGCCTCATATTTAAATTCTCTTCTGACATCCGAAACTGTTCACAGATACATATTTTTATGTATTGAACTAAGACTTGGATCGTCGCCCTGTGCCAGGCACTGTTGTGAGCGCTTTATATGATCTCATTTAATCTTCATGAAGATCTTAAAAACAGATGCCATTTTCTTCACTTTATAGAGGGGAAGCTGTGGCACAAAGAAGATACGTCCTAGGTCATCTCAGACTTGGCAGAGTCAGGACCAATTTTACGACTTCGAATTCTATCAGTCTTATTTATATCAGTGGAATTCTCATTATGTCAGTCCCACGGGGTAGAAACTTTGATATTGCACTGATTTTTTCCCCTTGTCTCTCATTCCCTTTATCGGGCAGAAATCCATGTCAATTATCTCTTCAATACGTCTCTTCCATGTGTCACTGTCTTTCCATTCTCAGTGATGTCCTGATGCAAGCCCTTTCCTCCTACCTGGATCAGTACCTGGCTGAAGCATCCTTTGACTGCCCTCCTGCCTTAGATGGGGAGAATCTGAAGAAGCTGCCAGATTAGTTCTTCCTAAAAAACCAATTCGCCATGTTTTTCCCCTTTTTAAAAAACCACTAGGGGCGCCTGGGTGGCTCAGTCGTTAAGCGTCTGCCTTCGGCTCAGGTCATGATGTCAGGATCCTGGGATCGAGCCCTGCATCGGGCTCCCTGCTCGGCGGGAAGCCTGCTTCTCCCTCTCCCACTCCCCCTGCTTGTGTTCCCTCTCTTGCTATGTATCTCTCTGTCAAATAAATAAATAAAATCTTTAAAAAATAAAATAAAATAAAAACCCACTAGAGTCCTTATAATTCCAACCAAAAGGACACATCATTAGAGTGCTTTACAATCTAGCTCGGTGCTCTTTATTCCTAATCTGGTTTTTTTTTTTTTTTCAACGTAGGTGTTCTGTACCTGGTTTTCCCATTTCTCTACTATTTCCGGCACATGGAGGAGTCAGAAATCGCATGTGTACCACTGCCCCCAAGTATACATTAGGTGAACATGTTAGTTATGGGGTAAAATGTGTTAATTCAGGAATCTATATTTAGAAGATTCAATTGCTATATATTATAAAGGGATTGTGCACATGTGACTGAAACATGTTTATAAATGTGAGAACTTAATTCCTCTTCCCGCATCCACCATACTGATTAAATAGCAAGGTAGAGTGGTTTAACTGGTCTTGTGTGCATGTGTGTGTGTGTGCATATGTGTGATTATCTATCACAATTTCATTTTCTTTACAGCAGTTCTTTTGCTCAGTTGAATGTTATATTCAACCATGAAGAATATATTTAAGGACATTCATTCAATTAATTTAATATATATTTATTGAGCCACTATTATGTGAAAATCCTGTTTTCAGAGTCAAAGGGAATATAAAAATATGATATGCTTTTCCCCCTAAAAAGAACTTAGACTCCACCAGCGTTCAAAATTAAGCTTATCCTGGGTTACCTGGACGGTTCCTGGTGAATAGTGGAAGGAGGTTCTAGAGGAACCCAGGTACTTGGGTAGGTAGAAACCACTCATTCATTGATTCACTACTTAGATTCACCACTTTGTATTGGAGTTTAAGTTTCTCGTTAGTCCAAAGCTGCTCTCTGGCTCAGCGCTTAATCTTCACTTATGCCTCTTGGCATTAAGAAACAGCCAATATTTGCCTGAAATTAAGGATTGAGAAATCAATATTTTTAAAAAGTGCATAGTAACCAGTTTCCTAGGGTATTCACTCACTTTCAGTATCACTTCAATTTCAATCAATGCAAAAGCTCTAGGACAGATTGTCCTGCCTCAAGATGGAGTCCCTTTTCCCCAACATGACATGTTCCTGTGTCTGCATAATTCAGTCTAGAATAATGCCCCGGGAATTCTAGTAAGACAGCCTGCGTTGTCTTTTGTCACTCTCTGCATCTCAGGGTAGTCAGGGGAGGAAGGGTTCTTGGTTTTTCAAATCCTTTAGAAGTCATGGGTATGGCCATAGGCACCCCAATTTTGTTCTCTTTTGAGGTCTCTCCACTAATGTAAGTTGTGTATATGCCTCTTAGTTTTTCTCATTGTCTAAAATAATAACTATAAGAACACACACACACACACACACACACACACACCTGTCCCAAAGACCAACATCAGTTCTCATAGATAATACAGTTTAAGCTAGGGGGTCTCAAATTCAAATGTGTGCTGAGGCCAGCCAGGAAAATCAAGTGAGGGTGGGGGCACAATGTCACAGGGAGAGATAGGGACTGTGACAACCTCTACCTGGGAACGAGTCCCCATTGTTGCCAGATCACTGAAATTATGTCTGAGGAGTCAGAGATCCATATTTTTAAAATGCAAATAAATGAATCTTAAGTATTGTGATGGTTAATTGTATGTGTCAACCTGACTGGGCCACGGGGTGCCCAGACCTTCGGTCAAACATTATTCTGGGCGTGTCTGTGAGGGTGTTTTAGGACGAGATGAACACTTGAATCAGTAGACTGAGTGGGGCAGATTTCCCTCCCTAATATGAATAGAACAAAAATACTGAGTTAGAGGGAATTCTTCCTGCCTGACTGATGGAGCTGGGACATTGATCTTTCCAAGCCTTTAGAATTCAAGCTGATAAATTAGCTCTTCCTGGGTCTCAGGCCTGCTGGCTTTCGGACTGGAACTTATGCCATCAGTGCTCCTGGTTCCAGGCCTTTCAACTTGGACTGCAACAGCGCCAATGGCTTCCCTGGGTCTCCAGCTTGTCTCCGTAATTGCAGGAGAAGCCTATTCCTTTCTTCCCCTCTCAGTCTCTCTCTGTCTCTCAGTCTCTGCCTCTTCACCCTTCTCGGTTCTGTTTTAAATCAAAATAAAACAAAATAATGGCACGAGGTCCTTTGTGACATGCCTGAAGGCCAGTACCATCCTTTCATATGCTGTATTAAATCCATGAGTCCCCATTAGAGATGGTGTTAAGGAAGCTGGGGATGGTAGTTTCATTATTCCGGTTAGGTAAGTAAAGAGACTATTTTAAACACACAAAACCATATGCATTAAAAAGGTGGTTGATCTTCAAGCTAGTCTCCTTTATAAAACTACGCATATTTTAATAAGGGTGATGCCATTTTTCTTTTCTTTTTTTTTTAAGATTTTATTTATTTATTTGAGAGAGAGAGAGAGGGAGAGAGCGCAAACAGGGGGAGCAGCAGGAAGAGGGAGAGGGAGAAGCAGGCTTCCCGCTGAGCAGGGGAGCCCCGTGCGGGGCTCGATCCCAGGACCCTGGGACCATGAACTGAGCCGAAGGCAGACTCTTAACTGACTGAGCCACTCAGGCACCCCTCCATTTTTCAAATAACATTTTTTCTTCCTCTTTCAGAATTGCCTTCTAAAACAATTTCACAGGAAAATTTTCTAGTGTTATGTACTTGCTCTTTGTTTTTGAACAAAAGCATGATTAGCCAAATTAAGATATGTGCCTTTTCAGGGGCGCCTTCCCCTGCTCCACGGGAAGCCTGCTTCTCCCTCTCCCACTCCCCCCTGCTTCTGTTCCCTCTCTCGCTGTCTCTCTCTCTCTCTCTGTGTCAAAAAAATAAATAAAATCTTAAAAAAATTTGCCTTTTCAAATAAATTTTGGTTAAAAGGTGAATTTAAATATGCCCTCCAAGGCGGAAAAAAAAAGATGTATTAGCACTAAGAATACATGGAAGAATGCACCATAAACCGGTTGCTAAAATATTGTGAGCAATAGCTGAATCACTGGAATAAATGGGTAGTATGCCAAGCTGACTGCTCTGAAGAGGTCACAGGGAGTGGTTTTGATGTATTTATTCAGAACTCAGCTAGGGGGTCCTTAGCTCATTGAGCGACTTGGGTTGGGAAGAAGAAGATGGGAAGTGTGGTGAGTTTAAGGACGAGGCTGTCAAGAGCAGACAGCTACTACTCAGCAACAGCCAGATGTTGTCAGGAATACTTCTGAGCCCCGTGTTGCCAAACGACTAATATTTCAAAATCTGTGGAGGAAAGGGAGTCTGGAGGCTCGGAGGTGACTGGTACCATCGACGGTCACGCTTCAGTCATATGGCGGCCAAGAGAAGAGGGGAGGAATTAAAGATCCCGAGTGCTGATTGTGCATTTGAGAAATTTGCCCGTGAAAGGAAGAAAATAAATTAGGATGTTTGCAAGGTCCAGTGGATTTTCTTTAAGGTGGATATAAGAGGGAAGGGAAGGATTCTGAGGGTACGATATGAATAGCGTGAGTGGAGAGGAAACAGTGAGGATGTTGTAGAAAACAGGATTAACTAGGGAATACGGAACCAGGGAACTTTGAAAGAGTGAAGCCAAGGGCCCAGGAAGAAGGGAAAGTTGTGGGAATGAGGAAGGAGATCGCATCCTCTGGGGAAGAGGTTTATTGTGGTAGAGTGAGAAGATAAATTCTTTGGATAAAAATAGAAAACACACTTATCAAATTTGTGCATGCTCCTAATCTGCAAGGAGTCACTAATATGATTGATAATAGAGTTAAGATTCAAGAAGTCATATTGGAATGTGGGAGTGATGAACTGAAACAAACAAAATGAAGTTTAGTGGTGATAAATGCAAAATTTTCCCTTTATATTAAAGTAAATCATTTAAAGTACAGAAGGGAGGAGAAAGGCCTAATACCACTTCATGTGGAAAGGACTGGCATTTTACTTGATAAAAAGCTTACATACTAATGATGCCAGGAGGGTAACATGCTTGCCTTAAAGCTAATACAAACCTAGTTTAATGAATTGGAAGAATAAAGGGTCCAGCTCAGGAGAGTCTGTAATTTGATATGTGCAATGTGTAAAATTGAGACAGAGGGAACAGCCCATAACTAGGGCACTAATTAAATAAATGATGATAGATTCTCATAATGGAATACTTTGCAGTTATGAAAAAGAATACAGAAGCTATCTGTGTGTTAATTGGGAAAGATTGTTAGGATGTATTGTTAAGCAAAAAAAAAAAGGTGTATAATAGTATATATTGAATGCTATCTTTTATGTATGAAATAGAGGAAATAAGAATATATAATCATATTTGTTTTTATTTGCAAAACAAAATTCCAAAATAATAAAAAAGAAATTAAAGGACGTGGTTACCCATTGTAGGCAGAGTGGGAATGGAGTAGGCAGGGACAGGAGAGGAATAAGGGTGCTCAACGTAACCTTTTACATTTCATTTTATTTTGACCACGCGAATAAATTGCCAAATTAAAAATTATTTTTAGAAATGACACTGGTGGTTGGTTGAAATTTACAATGGAGAAGTTCCAGAGACACTATCCAAAATCATCTTCTTCCTAATGATAGGGTTTGCATTTCATTTCTCTGTTCTTTTCCATAGGTATCTTCAGTAATACTTGCCATGTAGAAGGCTATCAAATATTTACTGGTCAAATGAAGAAATGTATGAATATGTGAATGATATGACATGAGATGACATCTCTCCTCAAATGTATGAGTGACTTGTTTTACAGAGGAATGAGCCCCGTTTTCAGTTCCACGTGATCAAAGTAGGAAGAATGAATGATGGTTACAGGAAGGCAGAAAAACCAGTTTGTTCTTTGAAGAAGCATTTTGGAGAGGCTATTCTGTAGCAGGTACTGGGATTATCAGGTGGAAAAAGAAATGGCTTAAGCTTTCACGCAGTTCACAGTTTAGGAGGGTATCAGGTACAAAGATCATGGCAGTTATAAGGAAATGGTCACAATGCTGGGGACAGAACGTAAGTTTGGAGAGTGCTGAACACACGTGCATAAAGGTGTATGTGTGGGTTCGGGGAGGTCAGAGTTAGCTTCCTGGAGAATGGCAGGCTTGAGCTCCATCTTAAGATGAAGAGGGAAAGGGAAGGGGAGAAAGGAGGGGTAATGTGGAGAGGAACAGCAAGAGCAGGGACTCGGGGCAGGGAAGAGTGGGGTGTGTTGTGAGGAATATCCAGCAGTTCATCCTGGGGGGGGCAGAGACGTCAGGCAGCGATAGCAGGTCATGTGACCAGAAAGGTACGCCAACAACCTTGAACTCAGTAGAAGAAAGATGTATCTAATAGCCTGCCTCAGCTCAAGAGGGAATGCGCCTTGATGAAGGTTTTCATGTTCAAGCCCAGGCAGGTGACAGGACCACTTATGAGCGCTATAGAAAATAAAAGAACAGGGGCTCAAAATTTAAAATAGAACCTTGACTTTAAAAAAGCTGCATTGCAGTAAAAAAGGAAGGTGGGACCATTCTGAGTTCCCTGACACAGCAAAAATGCACATTTCCTTTTCTACAAGTGCTACTTCAAATCACCTCCCCCCATTGCCTGCTGGTTAGCAGGGGAAGAGAGGCGCCATGACACTCAGGGAACAGACCAGGAGTCTTCATGACACTAAGCAGTGGGGAGAAGGTGGAGCTTGAAGCGGGTAAAGTTGAAAATGGCTGTTTGCAAAGGGTGGTGATAACACACATTTGAAAACGGCCTTGTAGTCAGCAAAGCATCGAACAGCTATTATTTTGTGGAAGCTCGAATTTTCCCTAAGGACTGCCATATAGATCTGTCTTATTACATAGGGGCTGAGTTTTTGTTGTTCAGTAAGGATAGTAAAGAGAGAGAATCTAAGCATGCTCTAAGGGGTTGCACCAGATGGTCATTTATGATACTTTATAGTCCTGAGTTCGGTAATGTGAAGGATTGTTGTTAAAGTCTGCCTTAGGACGATACAGCCTCATATCACTCCTGTAGAAAGAACCTCTTGGAGAGGAAGGAAGGTTTTTTGTTTGCCTTTGCTCCCCAGGACTTAGCATAGGGTCTTGCTACCTAGCAGAGACATTGATAAAGTTCTTTTAATAAATATATGTGGTAGAGGAGCATTGACGTTTTTCTCTGTTTATGCTAATGTCTAACAGGTCTATGAATCTTGTAACACACACGCGCACACACACACACACACACACACACACACACACACACACACCTTTTATAGATGCAAAAGCTGAGGAGCTGCAAGGTGAGGTAACCTGGCTGAGATCAGACCGCCAGTCTCAGTCAATGATGGAACACACAAGCCTTTGTATCTCCCAAGCTCCTGGTCACAGACTACAGTAGCGAGAGATGTATTCGGCTGGTTCTATGATTCATTCTCTTTCTATGTTTTTTCAGATTTTAATTATTTTCAAAAGCTACACAAAGGAAACAAGGTAGGATACTTTCCCCTTAAATTAAACCACAAGGTCCTCATGCTTGTTAAGAAGGATGCTCACGGTAGCAGCGTGCATTTCCCACGGGAAGCCCGTGTCCGCTTTAGAGATTTGTTGTGTAATTTGGAGAACCGGTAGAAGCTGACAGTGTAGTGAAAAGGGGACGATCAGCTTCCTGACATGGGAAGAAAGCCTGTGAAGAGGTCAATTCCCTGGAGCCCCTGGGCGCCAACTGTGGGACAGAGCTAACAACTTCCAGAGGGAGTTGGGGCCAGCTTTTCCTCTCCAGATGGCTCATTGCAGGATGGAGGGCCCCACAGTGGGGGGCTGTGGAAGGAGCTGTCCTGGAGGCAGGGACAAGCACTAACAATGAGGAACCCTTCTGATACCAACTGGGGCACAGCTATCCCTGAAAAGGAAGGATCCAAACTACTGTCGCTTCACAGCAGGATGTTGTCTCTCACACTGCTCAGCCGACTCACCCGGCACTTCCTTTGATGTGAATAGTTATAAATACACTAGAAACAATCTTGCATGTGTTTCATTTTTGGCAAAAGTGATTATACTAATTACTAGCATTTTTGAATATATGTCATTATAGTCAAACACTTGAGGTGAATGCTTTTTTACCTCCTGAGAGAAGCGGCGATACCCTGCACATATGGGACTATATTAATGAGGTTCCAAGAATGTAATTTAAGCAATTTTGGGTGTTTTCCTCTTATGTATATTATTTCCTCTCTACTCACCTGCGTGATGGTGCTTGCAAATTCTGCAGCAACATCACCCTGTAGCCATCATTTCTTGAAATTCTCTCTCAAACAAGTAAGTAGAAAAAGCAAATATAAAACCCACAGGCGCCTGGGTGGCTCAGCCGTTGGGCGTCTGCCTTCGGCTCAGGTCATGATCCCAGGGTTCTGGGATCGAGCCCCACATCGGGCTCCCTGCTCCCTCTCCCACTCCCCGTGCTTGTGTTCCCTCTCTCTCTGTCAAATAAGTAAATAAAATCTTTGGAAAATAAATAAATAAATAAATAAATAAATAAATAAATAAATAAATAAATAAATAAATAAAAAATAAATAAAACCACAAAGGTGGTTTCACTTCATATAGCTATAATTTTTGGCTATCTATCTTCCTTCTACAAATAACGTCTGAAACATGATTTTTCAAGAACTTTTATTTTAGTTTTTCTGAGATTGTAATGATGATAACATTCAGTTTTATCTCTTCTCGTGTTGCTAACCTCAAAGACCTTATACAACTGCTAAGGGATTAAATGTCACGCATTTGGAAACCACTCTTTGACTCAACGTTTCATTTTTTCAAATCATCAAATTGCGGTAACATTATGTACTTTTTTTTTTTTAAAGATTTATTTATTTGAGAGAGTGAGAATGAGAGAGAGAGAGTACATGAGAGGGGGGGAGCGTGAGAGGGAGAAGCAGGCTCCCCGCCGAGCAGGGAGCCCGATGCGGGACTCGATCCCGGGACTCCGGGATCATGACCTGAGCCGAAGGCCGTCGCTTAACCAACTGAGCCACCCAGGCGCCCAACATTATGTACTTTTAAAAGAGCTTTGACACGGAAGTTATTTGCTTGTTAAAATAATTAGTCTCATTTTATAGGTATAATCTTTGCTCAGGGAAGTTGAGTGCCTTGCAGGTTGGCCGGTGGTGGATGGAAGCTGGCCTCTGATTTTTTTGTCTGGAGCTTCAGTCATGGTGCTATCTCGCTTTTCTGAGGGGAGACATTTATCTCAGTTACTAGGAACACTGACACAGGCCACTTTCCTCCCTATTTACAGCCGTTTCGTGTATAGCTATTTAAAACTAGGGGGAGAAGACGAATGGAGGACTCTAGAGGACGATGGGAGTAGATGAGTATCTGGAGGGGGTGGGCCTGGACCGATTTCTTCTGCCTCCCAGGAATCTTTTCTGCTCACTGCTGTTCAGGTGGAAGCACCATTTCTCTGAGAATTGGCGTTTTGGGTTACTCTAGAAGACATGGTAAGGATCGGGAGAAGCTGAAAGATCAAGCAGCCCACCTCCTAAATGGAGTGGGGGTGCGACAAAAAAAGTTTCCGGAATCCCCCAGAACTCCCTGGGTCTCTCCTCCCATCTGCCCCTCTGCTGGCTCTCTTCCTCACCCCTCATTCTCTTTTGCTTTTTCCTCAGCGTCCATCTCTCCCATCCCTCTCCCCTCACCGGTTCTGTGGATTTCTTGCCCTTTCCGTTCTCTCGTCAGTCTCTCTGAGGCACAGGGAGAGTGTATATCCTTGGCTCCAGGTGGAATAAAGGATCCTGGGCTTTGTTTAACAAACAGTTAAGAAGCCAAGAGATTAGTGGCCACAATGTCATGTCGTGCTTGTCCGTGTTAAGTAATCACAAACAGGAGTACCTTTTTCTTTTCCCAACGGCTTGTTTCACTAGCGAGGGCATGCAGTCAGGGTTCTCCCCCTATCTCCATCTGCATGTCTGCTGGCACCTGCATCTCCTTCATCTTCCTTTTTAGTTCTCCATCTTCATCTACGCATCTATGTATCCCTATCTCTCTCTCTTTCTCCTTCTCTGGCTCATTTGTTCGCTTTTGCTCTCCTTCCTCCAAAATGGTAAAAAGAAAACTATGAGTTTTCTTTTGGTTTTACATACCTAAGTAACAATTTTTTTCTTATTTTTCCCAAGGACCTGCAAAACCAGAGTCACGTAATGACACTTACAAATAATAGGCCAACATAAAAAATTTAACACTTAATAAGAAAATTAGAAAACACGGCATTCGGGCTGGGGATGCTGAAAGATGTTTGACTCCCGTTAGACAAAATTCATTTGAGGAGATCCTTAATTATAAAAGTCTGGATATCTGGTAGTCACTAAACTTGGAACTTTGCCCCATTTTAATAAATTTTATGGTAAAATTTATGGAAAATGTCCACAATACACAGTGATATTTGTGGTTAAAAATCAGTATGGAGTTTCCTCAAAAAGTTGAAAATAGAGCTACCATACAACCCAGCAATTGCACTACTGGGTATTTACCCCAAAGATACAAATGTAGTGATCTGAAGGGGTACATGCACCCCGATGTTTATAGCAGCAATGTCCACAATAGCCAAACTGTGGAAAGAGCCAAGATGTCCATCGACAGATGAATGGATAAAGGAGATGTGATATGTATATATATACAATGGAATATTATGCAGCCATCAAAAGGAATGAAAGCTTTCCATTTGCAAGCTTTAGATGGAACTGGAGGGTATTCTGGTGAGCAAAGTAAGTCAATCAGAGAAAGACATGTATCATATGACCTCACTGATATGAGGAATTCTTAATCTCAGGAAACAAACTGAGGGTTGCTGGAGTGGGGGGGTGGGAGGGATGGGGTGGCTGGGTGTTGGACATTGGGGAGGGTATGTGCTATGGTTAGTGCTGTGAATTGTGTAGTTGAATCATAGACCTGTACCTCTGAAACAAAGAATACATTATATGTTAAAAAAAAAAAAGAAGAAGATAGTAAGAAGGGAAAAATGAAGGGGGGGGAATCTGAGGGGGAGACAAACCATGAGAGACGATGGACTCTGAGAAACAAACTGAGGGTTCTAGAGGGGAGGGGGGTGGGGGGATGGGTTAGCCTGGTGATGGGTATTAAGGAGGGCACGTACTGAATGGAGCACTGGGTGTTATACGCAAACAATGAATCATGGAACACTACAGCAAAAACTAATGATGTAATGTATGGTGAGTAACATAACATAATAAAAGAAAAAAAACAGTTATAAATTCAATAGTAACATGACAGGTCCTCCCATGTTTTTTACTCAAGGAAAATACAAAAAAATTGTGATAGTTAAGCAATTAGGAAAAACCAGGAACAAAATGCCAAATGAGTAGAATAAATTTCAACAAGAAGTCAACCAGCCATGTGAGTGAGAAAATGACTATTTAGGTTCTTTGTGTGAATGTTTAAGGCAATAATTAGAGGGGAAAAAACCCCAAGTACTGAACACAAAATTTATGCTATTAGTTTAAGATTCTTTTAGGGGAGGCTAAGACTAATTACAACTTTATATTAAAACTATTGTGGCAGAAATTGTTAGTTGCCTACCCAATATCCACTTGTCCTTTCTTTTTTTTTCACTAGAAGAACCTCCATATCAATGATTAGCTATCATCCCAGCTAAAAAATATTTCCCAGTCTCCCTTTAGATATAGGTGTTAGTGAGATATAAACCCAGGTCTCTACCCAGGGGGCTTACTCAGCTTTAGGTGCCTTTCTTGTGCCTCTTTTCTTTTGATTTTGACTTGGAATGTAGACATGATGAATGGAGGACAGTGACTATTTGTGACCACAAGGTGGCTTCGAGAACTGGGGCCATGAACATGGCAAGCAGAAAGAGCGAAGAGCCTCGGGAATTGATTACACCTTAGAGCTTCCACACCAAATTTATACTGATGCCTTCATCTGCATGACAGCAGAAACATTATACACTTATACATCTGCGTGTATATATAATATGTGTATTCCATATATCACTTATATGGTATCAATCCAGCCGATTCCCTCAATATTTCTTCCCCTGCTCTAGCTTTTCTTTTCTTCTGTACATTTATCCCTTTTTCACTACTCTATAATTTCTTTTGTATTATGTTTATAGTCTGTCTCTCTTGGCTAAAATATCAGCTTTGCTAGGGCAAGGATCCCTGTCTCACTGATGTATCCTGAGTGCTTAGAACAAGGTCTGGCACATCGTGCTTACTTAGGGAATACTCACTGGATGAATGGATGTGTTGCTACATACAAAAAGTCAATGAAGTGCTTGGCAACGCCTGTTAGTAAATTGCAAGCAATAGAGAACATAATCTTCCATGTGTACGTGGAATATCTGTCCTTGGATTTTATGTATAATGTTGGTTATTAAAACTCAAGGAAGTGTAAGGAGATTGGATAAAGACTGCAAAAGGGCAGCTAGAGAGGGCTGGGTGTAGGGGTGGACTTAGAAAGAATTAGGATTGTTTAGTTTGGTCAGGACAATTAGCTAACATCCAAAAAACCTTAAAGGACATGAAGAGGAATTGTTTATCAGATTCCAATCCCGAGTATCAGGGGTTGTCAATTTTAAGCTGATAGAGAAGTTTCATATAAATGTAAGGATGCAAAGTATGGATATCAGTGATGTCCATATAGAACTCATTGCCCTAACTAGCATATGTGTGTCAGCCCCAAATCTGAGAAGGTTGGAACTCGGACACCAGAGGGTTCCTCTCAGCTAGAACAGAGGTGAGAGTAAGGTCCAGCAGGATGTACCAGGTGAGACTGTAGCTGGGTGACCTCAACACAACTCCATGGGGCTACCGGCAGGGGAGATGCAGAGAGTATTCTAAGAACTGGAGTTAAGAAACAAGGCTTCAGTGCTGGGACAGAATTGGGAAGGGGTGAAGAGAGAGAATGGAGAGCTAGGGGGGAAAGAATACGGGGAGACCCAACCTTGGAACTGGAGTGCAAGGCAAGTACATACTGCTAGTGGAATGTGCTGTCCAAGAACAGGGTGGGTTAGCTAAGGATCTGCATATTGGTGCAAAGATCATGTCATCCTTCCTGCTTTGGGCTTAAACTATTCCCAGGGCTTGAGCAGGGCTGAGCATATAGGTGTGCTATAGATGGCCCCAAGTCTAGTTCTTGGCGTGCCTTTGTAGCAGGAAACCAAATGCATGAAATGACAGAGAAAACAATCTTGAATGAAGAGCATGGCCTGCGTCTGCATCTGTAATTTGTGAACATTTCTGGTTCTTTACCGTGTCAAAGAAAAGAGAAAACTTGAAATATAAATAACTCCTCGTAAAGTCTAAATATGTTAAATAATTTTGGATACCTAATAAGTAATTTAAGGGAGCTGAGACTATCTGGAACATATCAATGACGTTTTTGGGGCCGATATATATGGAACAATCATATCTCCCATGAATCTATTTTGGTGTCACCCTCAGAAAATTATGCCCAAATGGAGAAACCATGAAACTAATTGAGTTTATCAATTTGTGTTTTTAAGTGAGCTAGTAAAAAAATCACACAAAAATAAAATAAAAATTTTTCCTCTAGAGTGTTAGTATTCAGTGTCATAGTCACTACTAACCCACTTACTTGTAATTTGACTTCTCCTTCGGCTTACCTTTTAAATTTGTATAAGGATTTGAAGAATCGCATTGCCCTATTGCCCGTTTTAATGCCAACGTGGCAAAACATTTATCTGCAAAATCATTTCACCACGTGTCTTTAAGTTTGTTTCTATAAATGCCCTGACTTGGCATTTCTTATAGGCCATATTCTAAAGGAAGATATTTTGGCATTAATAAAACTTTCCTTTGAGAAACCATAACATGATTGGTTTGTGCGTATGTGCATAGATTACTTATACAGAAACGGGCCTAGGGACCAATGAATTCATACTCAGAGCACTGTGGTATGTTTTCTACAATAAATATGTTATCGTTAAAGATGGGGATTTTTTGGCACCTGGGTGCCTGGATTCTGGATTCTAGGGGTGATTATTTGGTGGAGGACAGACATTTCTCTGGCAGGTGGTCCTACCAATATCCTTCCCGATGGCCTTCATGCGAGTTCGGGTGGCCCTACCTATAAGCCAGTACTGTGGAAAAATCAGTATTAGAAAAAGGAATGATCCTTTTGCCAGTCAAGGAAGCAAATACTTTTTTTCCTTTATCTCCCTCTGGTCACGATGGATAAACACATTAATTCACTGTGTACAAAGGACACGCAGCTCAATTATTTACTAGAGGCATAAATTAAATGCTGAGCATGGTCCAGGCAGCAGGGCATCTCTCGTTCTTGAAAAAAGTAAAGAGGGGAAAGAAAAGCCTTAGATGCTCCTAATCCTGCCTGTTCATATTATGGTGAACCAATCAAGTTTAATCCATTTCAGTGTTGGGCTTTACATTTTCATGTTCGCTTCCTGTTTTTCCGCGGAAGCTCAACCACATTGCCTGTTTGTTTTTATCTGAACAAATGTCTCCATTCTCACCAAAGGAATTGTGTATTCTTTACCCTTTCTCTTCCAAACGACCTGTCAAAGCTCAGAAGTGTCAGGTTAATGTTTTATGGACAGACTACCCCAGTTGCTTCAGGAAATGGCAGGACCATGTCAATAATTTACATTATGTTTCTGCTCTACTTTTCCTGGTGTCCGTAAAGTTTCGGCAGTGAAAAACCCAGAAAGCAATAGGGCTTCTAGGCAGCAGATCTGTCTCTAGAGCTTTGTCCACTTCTAATCCTATTTTCCTCCCCTTAAATGAAAAAGTCAAGCCACTTCCATTTTCCAGTGCTGGTGGGAACCATCAATCTGTCCACACACGTGGGGGGCGATGCTTCAAGTTTATTCTGTGGTTCAACTTTCACACTTGTTTTTACCTATTGGATGTATTCACTGTGCTTTATAAGAAGCAACATGTTTCATATTAACTTGTTCATTAAGGATTCCATTCATAAATGTCTTGATTTCTTACCTTGATGAAAATGTCTTGGCCAAGAAGAGAATGCATACCTCCCCTGTGCCAGTTGGATAGATTCATATAAAATCTGGCACATTAAAGCCTCAGGTATTTTTTAAGATTTAAAAATATTATCATGAGGCGTGCCTGGGTGGCTCAGTGGGTTAAGCGTCTGCCTTTGGCTTAGCTCATGATCTCAAGGTCCCGGGATCGAGCCCCACATTGGGCTTCTTGCTCAGCGGGGAGTCTGCTTCTCTCTCTGCCCGCCCCTCCGCTTGTGCTCTCTCTCTCACTCTAGCTCTCTCACAAATAAATAAATAAAATCTTTAAAAAAATATTGTCACTAATCGAACATGATAAAAAATAAATTAACAAAAAAGACTATCACAAATAAAATTTGCCTTTGGTTTATACATGATGTGGTATAAAGAAAAGCTTAGCGGTCAGGAGGCTTCAACTCGAGTTCTCGTTTTGTCCCTGACCTTTTTTGGAATCAGAGTCAAGGATCTCTGTTTCTTCGTCTTCAGGAATTCTAATACTTGCCTGACATCTCACAGGAACTGTGCAAAGATAAAATGAGATGCTGTATGTAAATGTTTCATAAATAGAAGATCCTCTCAAGTCTATAAATGACTCTTGAATCACACATTTGGGTCTCTATCAACCACCTTTCCAGGCCTTTGTGCTCTGAGTGAGCAGAAGTCCAAGTGGCAGGGCCTATTGGAAGCAGCACAACTTCATGGCTTTTGGAAATGTTAAAATACCTCCCAAACAAGGACGAACACAGTTTGTTGCAATCTTTTGTCAGAGAGCATGAAAGGGATTCTGTAAGAGAAACCGTTTCTGCTGGTTTCCTTCCCATAAAAGGATGCCTCACACCAAGGCCTGGTTACCTTTTTCTAAACTCTCATTCTGACATATTTAAAGGCACATAATTTTTTTTGAAGAATCTTAAACTTATAGGTCTTTTGATAAAGATTTTTAAAATAGGAGCATATACTTTTCTTTAGGGATCAATTTCCAGGGCAGGTTCACTTCTGTGCAGAATCGAAAGCCTTGGAGTTTACAAAACAAAAATCTAGCATCCACTAAGAGGGGCATATTTTCCACTTTGAGAATGTATATTTGGAGTTTTACTTTGCATATAGATTATCTTTATATATGGCACTAAGTATCTATAATGGAAACAGTATATAAACTTGAATATATAAACTCGAATCTTGTGTGTTTAATTGACCTGAACCTCAATGGTTTGTATATAGCAGAGTCTGAGGGATTTCCCAGCGTTATTTCTTATCATGCTATTATCTCCCTTACTAAATGGGTTATTGCCTTGATGTGGGGATGGTAAGTACTGAGGTTTAACTTACGTACATCCTGTGTTTATAGTCTGCCTTATGTACGGTTCTTTCTGGGCTTATCTCTCCTTTGATGCAAGAGACTCAATCATGTTTTCATAAGCCACATAATTGCTTGAACATATGAGTTACTCAACAGATACTTGTACAAGGAACTGTACTACGTACTGTCTTGACAGAATGATTTTTTCATGAATGATTTTCCAGAATATTTTCCTTTCAGCTGATATGATGGCAAGACTAAAACAATCTAAACTCTTGAGCCTGTTCGGTGTGAATTCATGAGGCAAAGGATTTCATGTCTGCAGGTGTCCATTTCCTACCAGTAAAGTGAAGATGCTGACATGGACAATTCCTAAGTTACCACAGGTAGATCCCTTTGTCTTTCTTGTCACTCAGCTCAGTGCCAGCTCCCTGATTTATATGCCATCACTCCTACCTGGAATCTCTCATGCGCATTAGCACTCACAAGCAATCATAGGGAAATTATGCCATTCTCATTCTATTTTATCTCATTTCCCTGGAATTTCCTTGCACCTTTGAAGTAGAAATTAAGCAGAGGCAGGAGGGTGTGTATGTGTACAGAAATGGAAAAAAAGATATTTGTAAAAATAGACCTTATGTGTAAGTGGACAGAGTTTGCTTATCTAACTGAAGAAAAGGAAATGGGTTTATTGAACCAGCGAAGTGTGATTTGCAGAGCTTTGGAGAACTCCCCTATTATCAGCAAATGAGGAAGTTGAGACATGGGAGACCCACAGTATCTTGGAGAAGCTAGTTACAGAGAATAGGGAAAGTACATACAATTTGGGGGCGGGAGGAGGGGGAAGATGTCCTTCTTAAAAATTAGGGATGCAGGTATCATTCTTTATTCCAAGGAAATGACTTTTATCAGCTTAACCTAAATAACGTTACTAAGTAGATGCAAGTGCCGTAACTTGAGTTTAACAGTTTTGTAATGGAATATGTGATTATAAATGGAGTTTCTTATATCTCATTGATGGTTATTTTTCACTCATAGAGTCCACGCTGGTGTCTCACCGCACCACCCTCCTGCTCACATTATGGCGGAGAGGGAAGCATCCCTGGCAATCATCACAAGGATGTTTATCTCGCAGGATGTGGACGCCAAATCTCTTGTGCTGCAGAGTTCCAACTGTTCACTCTCAATTCTGATTTTGGCTTAAGGAAGCCCCCCCCCCCCCCGCCGTCTGCCACTTGCAGAAAAAAGCGAACCACTTTACCATTGCTGCAGGTCCCCAGCCCGCAGATGTTACTACTGTCTTTAACTGAGCATGAGCCATAAAAGTAATTTCACTGTAAAATAACCTATTGTTTAATTTTCCATATTGTGATTTATTAAAGGCAAACAAACAAGAGGCTTTGCCTTCCCAGAGGGAGGCAGAAGGGATACGGTTACCAATTTGGGTATCTGTTATAATTTTAAAAAATTAAACCTAGATGAAGAATATTAATGGTTACAGTCACAAAAAAATTACAACGGGGTATAAATATAAGGTATCGAGGGCTTCTTGAATGCTAAAACAAGAAGTTGTGACATCTCCCTCTTGAAGGAAGCCGGGCACTAAGAAATGTGCTATGCTTTTGGCAGGATGTCGCTGGCTCAGTCACCAAGCGATTTGGTCCCAGCTGTGAGTTGATTGATGGCACTGCATCAGAGAACGCTCTTAGGGGAGCTGTTTACCCCCATCTTCCATCTGGAGCTGCTGGGACATAGTTCACCGTGATGATGGCTACTGAATGAGCTGCACTGGCAGGACCTCAGTGACAAGGAAGGATGGTGGCTGGGGAACCAGCCCAGAATCAAAGAATGTCAGGGAAATGAATGAAGCTAAGCGCAGAACAGCCAACTCTTCTCAAATATGATGGGGTGGCAATTCCAAAAGAAAGACGGTGCACAGCTTTTAAAAGTACGAAATGGGGAAATATGTTCTTTTGTTCTCTCCCTTAGAGGTTACTTTCTAGAGATTTATTTCAGATCAAGGGAACAGGCTACATATGACTGAAATATAATGACTTTGTTGACAGCCATCTATTGTTTATAATATATTTGACCACATTCAATTATCAACTTCTTTTAGGGCAGGCATCCAATATTTATCTGGGCACATTAACAACCAGTATAGGAGGTGCAGGTTTTCTAGGAATCTGCAGTTATTATGTATTAGATACAGGCAAAAGAGGTATCTATAGTTGTATAATTTAAAACGATTTTTTCCCTATGTTATGGGGAATAGTCCAGAAAGGTCTGTAAGAATAGTGTAGAAAAGATAGTGCAGAAAAGCACCTGCAAGAGCTGGCCACATGTAAACTCACAGTCCCCCAACCACAGATGTAGCCAGAGTGAGTGCTAAGTATTGCAGGAGTGAGAGGCTGTTGTAGAGAGGGGGACACGGCTGGGAAAGAAGCCAGCAGGAGAGTGTCTTGAAAACCTCCGTGGAGGAGGGTTGTAAGCAGAGCTTAAAAGGAGCAAGAGATGTGATTTTCTATTTTGCTTGTTTTGTTTGAGGGGGAGGTTTACTCTGCTGCATATGGGCATGTATTATCACTTTGGCATTCTAGTTTTGCCTAGTGCTATCATACTGCTTCCACTTTTTATAATGGAATCCCTCTCCTTCACTCTGGTGTCAGGTACAGAGCATGGGATGTGAACATCCCAGAGATGAAAAACGGATGGCTTTCAGGAAGAGTGACCCCTTAGGCGAGATGCTGAGTTGGGCTAGAATTGAGGCAGTTTGGCTGGTGGAATAAACTTTGTGGGCATTACTTGTCATCCGTAGAAGAAATAGTCGCTGCAATGAGAACGAAGTGATAGTTGAGAAAGGTGGAGTCAGCTGCATTAAGTTGCTTAGAATTGTGGCTGGGAAGAGGTCTGAAGGAGGGAAAGGTCAAGTTTGAGAACACAGATGAAGTATCCAAGCCTTTGGTTCTAACGCAAGCAAAGAAGGAACCATTCTGAGAGGACATCCTTGTTTGGTGGCACATTCTCTTACAAAAGTCTTGTTCATTTTGCTACATGGAGTTCAAGGACTGATTCTGTGATTCCTACTATCCTGGGTATGCCATGTATTATCACTTTGCTCCCCATTTTTGCACACGGTGAATATGATACTTTCATTTTTTGCAATAAACCTCATTTCTTAAACTATGCTGGTTGGATAAAAGAAGGTGCTTTTTGGAAGCAAAATTGCATCATTGGCAATATTTGCTTTATGGGCAATATTTTTAAAGGCCTGCGCTGATAGACATGAATATTCTCATTAACTGAGGCAAGTACAAACAGGCTTGAAATAATTAACACTTGAAAATCAGTAGAAGGCACCAACCAGGCACTTAACTTGTGTCCATTGCTTTGTATTTGCTTGCTCTTTAATCTCTCTGCAGTCTCCCTGTGATGTAGGGATTAAAATGAATTGAGTCACTTGCCTGAGCTTATGTAGTTAATAAAAGGATGAGCAGGGATTTGCACTCAGCTCTCTGAGTGGACGCCCCCCCTCCCTTTCCCATTACTCAATTTTGCTTGGATTTTTACTACGCTTGATTATCTAGAGCTTGAGTTTCTCATACTTTTGACATCCTCAGAGCTTCTTGTTAGTTACCTGCTTCAGGGAAAATGAAAGAAGGCAGAATATAAAATGTATCTATCTTTTGCCTTAGTACAGCTTTTGTAAAAAACTTTGCTAATGAGGACATTGAAACAAATGCCTGAAATTAGAAGTGTGGTTAATAACTGTAATTTTGATTTTTAAAATTCTCTCTCTGATCTAGAAAATTGTGACTCAAAAGCAGGAGTCACTATGGAAAACCTATGCACTTGAAGTCAACATTTTAAGGGAATGGAGGTTTTCCATTTTTCTTCATCCTCTCATGAAGTGTGACCAACACTATTTTTTTTAGCTACAAATATTACTAGCTATAGTAAACAGTATTCTGAAACACTTAGCTCAAATTACAATGCTTTTTAACTTTTTTATTGTAATAATTTTACTTAAAATTTGGTATTTATTAATTAAAATTTATATAATGCCCTTTATTTTTAATTGAAGTATAATTGACACATTAGTTTCAGGTGTACAACATAGTGATTCTACAAGAATATGCATTATGAAATGCTCACTACACAGTAAGTATAGTTACTCTTTATCACTATACAAAGTTATTAAAATATTACTGACTATATTCCCTATGCTGTGCTTTTCATTATTATGACTTATTTTATTTTATAACTGGAAGTTTGTACCTCTCAATCCCCTACCTATTTTGCCCATACCTTCAACCCCCTCCCCTCTGGCAACCACCAAATTTTCTCTCTCTGCATGAGTCTGTTTTTTTGTTTGTATTTTAGATTCCACATGTGAATGAAATCATATGGTATTGAATTTTTTCTGTCTGACTTATTTCACTTAGTATAATACCTTCTAGGTCCATGCATGTCATTGCGAATGGCAAGATTTCATTCTTTTTTATGGCTGTGTAATATTTCATCACACACACACACACACACACACACACACCCCACATCTTTATCCATTCATCTACTGATGAACACTTAAGTTACTTCCATATCTTAACTACTGTAGATAAATGCTTCAAGTTACATTGAGATTATTTTTTTTAAATGAGCTGCTATTTCAATTAGTAAATGATTTCTGAAAAATTTATGGAAAAGTATTTCCTCAGAACGATTATGGAAGAGTTTAAATTTTGAGTCTATTTAGTATATTTGAGTCAGATATTGTTGTGGGCTGAATTGTGTCACCTCAAAATATAAGTTCATGTCCTAACTCCTAGTACATGTGAATGTGACTTTTTTGGGAAATCACATAATTGCACATGTAATCAAATTAAGGTGAGGTCATGCTGGATTAGAGCAGACCCTAACCCAATGATGATTATTCTTTTTTTTTAAGATTTTATTTATTTATCTGAGAGAGAGAGAGAGAGAGAGCTGGAGCGGGGGGATGGACAGAGGCAGAGGGAGAAGCAGACCCCCTCTGAGCAGAAAACCTGATGCGGGGCTTGATCCCAGAACCCAGGGATCATGACCTGAGCTGAAGGCAGACGCTTAACTGGCTGACCACCCAGGCGCCCCTAATGATGGTTATTCTTATAAGAAAAGGAAAATTTGGGCACAGACACATAGAGACACCCAGGGGAGAGGGCCATGTGAAGATGGGGGCAGAGATTAGAGTGCTGTGTCTACAAGCCAAAAGATATCAAGGATTGCCAGTAACTACCAGAATCTAGGAGAGAAGCACTACCAGAATCTAGGAGAGAAGAACAGATTCTCCTTCAGAGCCTCCAGTAGAAACCAAACTTATTGACACCTTGACTTCAGACTTTCAACCTCAGAACTGTGAGAGAATACATTTCTGGTGTTTTATGCCACCCAGTTTGTGGTCCTTGGTTCCAGAAGCCCTTGGAAATAAATACAGATATAAAAAATCAATGACAACAACAAATAGTGCATCTTTCTCCACTGGTGGCCGTTTTCTTTTTCTAGCTTACAGTTTTTCCTTATGGATTTTGATAGACTCCTAATTAAGAACAACCAAGTGATATACACACAATTTTTAGTTTTGTATCTTTTTTGTCAATCAGTGACTGCTTCTCATTCACATTAACCATCTGTAGATTTTTGAAAGTGGTGACAGGCCCATAGGTAACCAACGAATAGAGCTTATTTGTGAATCTTCATCCTCATATGTTTTCCGGACAACCGCACATGGATACGGTGTGGAATATTCCTTATTCCTTTGGCCCAGACAGCTTTGTTAAGCCTGGTGTCAATGCGCACATCTGGAGTTCCCATCTCCTTCCTGGCAAATTTCTGGATCTCTTTGAGTGCCTGAGGGGTATACTTCTTGAAACCCACTCATAGATGCACTTGTGAAAGTGGCTGGTGTATTCTCTGGTCACTACCTCGTTGATGGCAGAACGACCCTTCTTCTCCCCACCCTTCTTCATGGGAGCCATTCTGCTGGGCCCTGGTTGGAAAGGAAGCACAACGTACATATAGTCTTAAAAATTTTTTTTGGAAGTCAAAACATTTCCAAGTATGAAGGCATGTCCAATTTCATGGTTCTGAATCCAACTAAAAAATATTTTAATAGTTACAAAGGTTTTTTTCTTGTGATGAGAACTTTTTAAGATTTGCTCTTTCAGTGAATTTGAAATATGCAATACAGTATTATCAACTATAGTCACCATGCTGTTACATTATATTTTTATTTAGGAATGGCAAAGGAAGATGTCTGTTTCAAGATAAAAGGAATCAAACAATTTACTTTGATTCTTGGGCATCAGTTAACATCTGCAGAGTAAGATGTAGTAGATGTATTACTATTATGAATCAGTGTGTGGTCCTACCTCTGGGAAGACAAGAATTTGTTGAGAAAAGGGGTGGTGGGCACATACCAACAAGGAGACACACTTATTTCTAAGATTTTGAGTCCCTGCACTTAACCAGCCCTGCTCATACTTTTCCATTTATAAGTGGGAAAAAGACCCTTCACTTGAAAGTTTGTTTCGGCAATTAAAAAAAAAAAACTACAAACAAAACTCAAGATAACTATTAAAAAGGACAAAGTCATAAAAATCATTTAGAAAACGAAACACTAATAGAGTATTATATGTACTTGGTGCTTTTGCATACATGATCTTGTTAATCCCTCAGTAAGCCTCATTAGATATAAAGGTCATGGACAATTTCCCCAATTTTTCTGTCAAGGAAACAGCATCAGGGATGTTTAATGACTTGCTGAGGCTGCACAGCTTCTCATTTGCAAGGTAAGAGTCTAAACTTCTAATTCAAGTGTTCTGACCAGTTGCCTCTCTTACGCTACACGGCATTGAGATGACAGGTCCACTAATCTAGACTATAAAACGTGTTGCAGAACACACCCAGACTGAAGTAAAACTCAGTGAAAAAGGTGTAGAAATGGTTTCTTACCCGGAGACTAGAAGCTTGACTGCAGAGTCAGATCAGGTCTATGTAATTCAGACATTTATGTGTATCAACGTGAGCACTTTACAAAAGGATCCTTTTTGAATGCCTGAGCTTACATTCAACTATGGAGAGGTGGAAATAATCAACAGACATATAAAATGAACAAACATGCAGTAGGTTCTGAGATCAGTCTTCAGTTTTTCTCATAAAGGGGTTACTGATAATTTGTCACTTGTGGCCGAGATTTGTCAGCAGCTGGTCCCGTGGACCCTCCGCAGTGTACTCCAAGGAATTCCACTCCTGGCAGTGTGGTCGGTACAGTTCCAGGGCATTTGACTAAGTTTCAGTATTGACTTTTGCAATGGACCCAACTACAGAGAATTGAGTACTAGGTCTTGATCAGTGGACTCCCACAACAGTGACACACACAATGGCAACATGCATTTATTCCCTATCATGCCCTAGATTGTGTGGTCTATGTTCACAAATGTCCTTCAACCCTTTAGCCAAGATAGAATGACTTATGGACCCTCTTCTCTCAGCTTGTCTGTGTATTCTCTTATATCCTAACCAAAGAAAGCTCACCTGGGATTTTTGCCCTAGCAAAGATGTACTGACATAAAAAAATACCTCCCTTTCTTCTCTTCTTTCTCTTTTTCACATAGACTTTTTGGCTTAGCTGCGCTTATAATAGACTTCTCCTTGCTTTTTACTTTGAATACGTCTCTGCAGGAAGGATGTTTCTGGTCACTGCAGTCAGGCGGTACTGAGAAAATTATCTCTGGGGGCTCTAAGTGGGTCATTACAGCTGAGGAAGAAGTTTTGCTTTTGCCATTCTGAAGTCAGTTTGCTTTTTAATATATTTTATAGGATTCTAAGTCCATCTTAGACACTCAATTTCTATTTTTTATTCAGTTTTCCACTAAGAATATATTCGCCATTAAATAACTTTTATGTTCTCAGGAAATTTCTAAATTTCCAAAATGCCATGCTTTACAGTTAAAGATGATGTAGAAACTGAGACGTCCACACACATTTTCCCCCTCCTCAAAATGCTAGCAGGAGAGTACCCACTAGAGGGCGTCATTGAGCTGTAATGGCGCCCTATGGCCCACTCCCGCAGAGGGTTTATTGCCTGCCAGTCTTGCCTCTCTGGAATGGAGAATGTGGATAGTCCTGCTTGCCAGGGAGGAAGTGATGCTTCACAGATATCTAAGCTTCTAAGTGTCCGGATGGAAACAAAGAGAGGGGTTTGCATATATTTTAAATTTGATGAAAAAACTCAGAAGATAAATTATTGTTCACAAACAAGCACACACACACCCAGACACACATTCTAAAACAAAACTTCACAAAAATTGAAAGATATTTGGCTTTAGTAGAGATAATACTTTCTCTGGAACTTAATGAACTTAAGACCTGAAGTATTGCTTTTGGTCCCGCAGACCGATGCACGTTTTACCAGGAAGATTCACGGAACGAAACATTTCCCTGAGCTTTACTGTGTGTTACTTACTGTTACATCACTGGGTTTGAGTGTAGAAATTCCAGTCTAGATGAGCAACAGTGTCAGATCAGCCCAACACTCAGGGGACACTGAGATGCCATATAAACATTACCACAGGCTCTTTAAAGGTTTGCATTCAAGATGCCAGTTTGTTATTTTTCTCTTGATCTTCGAGGGCTGTTGAATGTTATAATGATTCAGTGTCAATGCAGTTAAGTAGGTGCTAGCCTGAGCTCTTTAAAGCATCTTAGCCTGCTTCCTTTCATTATATTTTCAAATAAAATGAAGTCAGCTGCTGTTCTTAACAAAGGTGTCATTTTTGCCCACCACTGCTTTTGCATCATCAGTGCAAATACCAATATAGTGAAAAAGGCAATTATGTTCATGTCTTAGCGATATTATTTAAATAGACCTTGTGAGTTTCCTGAAAGTGTCTCAGAGAACACTCGAGGTCGGTGGACCACACTTTGAGAAGTCTTGCACTGATTCAAAACCCTTTCCTGAGACCTAGACCCATATATTCAATGGTCTACTAGATATCTTATAGGCACGGTGAACTCAAGAATCTTACTTGGATAGTGGCCACATTTCCTTCCTTTCTTCCAAGCTGCTTCTCTTTCATTCTCCAAGTCACTTAATCAGAAACCTAGGAATCCTCCTTGATTTTTATTTCCCTTTAACCTCTTTGTGTTAATTAGTCACTAAGTCCAATTTCTCAAATATACTTCCCGTCCAACCACATCAAGATTGTGTTAGTTCAAACCTTTCGTAACTCGGACAACTGCCTGTAGCTAGTACACCCCTAAACAAGTCTTACTCTTCTGTCCACCCTCCATATGCCTTCTAGAGTTAGCTTTGAAAAAAATAAAACTAGATAATGCAAACATGACCTTGGCTCTCTGTGTTAGAATAAAACATTGTAAAACAATTTTTTTTTTTACATTTGGCTGAAAAGATAGTTGGATCACATAGCCTGGCATATAGCAAGTTCTTAATAAAGATTTTTTAAAGCAACTCTCCTTCCAAAGCCCTTAACATTTTACTATAAGCGTTTGGTGATACAGTCATTAACTTATTTCTTTGTTTTATTCCCAGGGCATAGCACAATGTCTGAAACATAGTTGTTGATTAATAATTATTGGCTTGGGCGCCTGGGTGGCTCAGTCCGTTAAGCGACTGCCTTCAGCTCAGGTCATGATCCTGGAGTCCCTGAATCGAGTCCCGCATCGGGCTCCCCGCTCAGCGGGGAGTCTGCTTCTCCCTCTGACCCTCCCCCTTCTCATGTGCTCTCTCTCTCTCTCTCA
Organism: Callorhinus ursinus; assembly: GCF_003265705.2. Lineage (NCBI taxonomy): Eukaryota > Metazoa > Chordata > Mammalia > Carnivora > Otariidae > Callorhinus > Callorhinus ursinus. The sequence continues at coordinate 34,568,650 of NW_027397068.1, read as the reverse complement.
TTCTCTCTCTCCCAAATAAATAAATAAAATCTTTAAAAAAATTGTTTTAAAAAAACAATTATTGGCTTAATGAAGAAAAGTTTAATCGGAATTATCTGTAGATGTAGACTTTCTTAGTTTTATTACCTTTCGCATTTTCGGTGTCTTAATTCTTGAAGATGCTACTAATTACCAGATGAAAATATACCATAGTAGTTTAAAATATATTATCTAAACTGTTAAAAAGGATTAACCTGTGAACATATTGCCCTCAAGTTGGCAAAATCCCTAGCTCATATTTCTTCTGAGGTCCTAAAGGAACAGAAGTCTTAACTTGCCTATGGGTGAGCATGAGGAGGAGTGGGCAAAGTCCCTGAAAACTCCTGAAATTAGTCACCATATTCAGTGTATGCATTTTTTTTTTTTTGGCAGTAAAAGTAAGGAGGGAGGATCCATTGCTTTTGTCAGATTCTCAAAAGAGATTTGTGGCCCAGACAAGTAATAACCACTGTTACAGAAGAGGGTAAGCAGCATAGTACCAGGGGCCACCAGGTTCCAGCAAAATCTACAGGGATGTATCTTTCAGCAGGGAAAATTTTTAGAAGATGTCAAATCACACAATGAAGGCAATTGTCCTATACTTAGGACTGAACTTTGAAAATAAATTATCTGAAGTCCATGACCTTGAACTCAAGTACCTGACCCCTGAACAAGAGCCAATAAATAAAATCATTAAGTCACAGTCCAGATTTTATTCATGCTTCTTCAGAGTGTTCCCTGGGTTTGCTGCCAACACTGCCAACAGAACCTGTCATGATCATAACCTTGGGTTTCGTTTCTTTGGTGTAAGTCTCCTGACTTTTTCTTTCATTCTTTACATTGTTCTCAATGTGATGCCTTTTATTTTTTATTTTTAGAATAGAAATCAGAATAGATCTAAAAGTGGAACATCGTGGCTTCCCCTTTTTATAAAAAGCCTGAGTAGAAAAAAAGGAGCTGTTCTGTGACCTTATGACATCTTTTAAAAACATGTTTGTTACTAGAATTTTTTATGATGTTCCTTTTGAACTTTGAATTGACTATGTGGATAGTTTAGCTAAAACTTAGTAAAATATTGTAAGATTCCCTTGGATGAAATATAGAGTCTAAATATAAGATCATAGCCAGAGGGGACAGGAATGTGTAAAAAGCCTAGAAACAACGAGGAGAATTCCCAGACTACCCAGAGAGGAGGTTTTACCTGGTGCCTTTGATCTGAAGTTTCATATGCATTGTTTGGGGGTACCAGGCTGGGTTAGGATCACGGATCCAGTCCCCTCTATATTGGGTGACCATATGTCTCCATTTGCCCAAGACAATTCCGGTTTCTACCCACTGCCCTGCAATCTTGGTGGTTCCTTTTACACTCTCAAAAGTACCTCAATTTGGACATGCTCTCTATCGCCGACAGTGTGGAGTTGACTGATGCCTCTAGAATTAGGTCCTGGGTAAAACCAAAAGTGAGATGTGGAGATGGCATTATGCCCTTTTTTTTTGTAGAGGCACAGACTCTTAGCCTAGGGAAAAGGCCATAGATTGTGTTGCCTTAAGATTCAGCATTATGTTGGAGACATGAAGCATGACCGCACAGAATAACCCGACCTCATCATTCAGTGTGTTTTTGGTGGGCCGCCCTTGGCTCAGTGGTCTGTGCAACAGGGTTATGATCAAGATCTTGTCAACAGAAAATGGAGAAATGCCTCAATGGATACTATGGTCGGCCTTTTCTCATGTGATGTATTTCATTACCACATGTGTGCAAGTTTGCTGAATCAACCCAGACGAACTGAATCTCTGATAAGGATGTGGGGCTACAGGGGACCTCTGGTGCTCTGGGCCATGTAACTGATAAGGAGCATGTTTTAATCTAGTTATCCATTTTTTCATTTTTATGTGTAGCCTTTGTAAATAAAAAGCAGAATCGTCTGTTAAAATGTATCAAAATGTAAGGATTGCCAAACACTTTAAAAATAAGGCAGGTCTTGAAATAGGCTAATGAAAACAGTAGCCTTTGTCTAGTTTGTTGCCTTTCTTTCTGACTCTACTGTGGAGATTTCTGGTCATCTCCTTCTCCGCTTATGGCTTCGAAGAGAGACATTGTGGGCTTTTTTCTTTCTTGGTTACTCTGGTTTGTGAGTGTCCTTTGTTCCACTTCTCCCTCAGCTACTCCTGCCCCACGAGGCAGGCAAGTAGGTGAGAAAGAAGGATGTGGCTTCTCCTCCGCTGAAAACTCATTCTAAGACCCACTTTATGTGTTTTTTTTCTCCCCTGCGAAACTAGAAACAAAATGGATACTTTACTTCAGTGGAGCTCTATGTCTCAGAATATCAGGCAAGTTTTCCTCCCTTCTTTTTTATTTTTTTGAAGAAAGAAATATCTCTAGACTCAGTGTGTGTGTGTGTGTGTGTGTGTGTTTTACTGTCTGTCACTGGAGTTCACGTACACTGAAATTTAGGTTCTTTGCAATAAATCTTAGTCACAGACTTTTCAGAAACAAACTGCTTTCTGACAAAGAGCTTCTGGTTATAGGACTAGATTTTAAAAATAGCTTTTAAAATGGTTTGATTTAAATACAGGTTTTGAGCAGATTTAATGCAGTTTTATGGAAAATACTTTGTTTTCTTGAGGTATTCTGTGTATACTTCATACCCTACCAAGAGCCAGGAGTATATTCCTTTCTTTTCTTTTGCTTTGGCTCCACTTATTCATTCTATGCAATACGTTACAGCTGTAAAGCTCACGACTTAGCATTGTCCTCATATGCAAAGTGTTTCAGGAATAGAAGAATCTTCAGGAGAAGAACAGTGAAATGTAGGAGATATTGAATGATACTTAGTTACATGTGTTCTTTTAGTGAAAGACCAGTTAATACACATTGAGAAACACAAAGAGGTGGGGGGACACTCCTCGGGGTTCCCTCGTATATTTGCGGATAGGAGTCTTGTCCATGGGATATTTCTCTGGCTTTATATATTTCATGAGAACAGGGGCCCATGGTAGAGATTTTGGGAAATGCTGTGTTTGTCCTATTGGTTGAAAACAGATGTGGTTGCATACGTGTGACTACCTCTGCATGTATCAGTAGGTGACCGTGTGTGTCCGTGTGTGCATATATATATCGATAATAAATGTCTGGCCGTGGGAAGCACTATTGTATCGGCCCCCTATCTGTACATGTGGATTGATGTCTGCGTGCAGTGTGTGTCTGTCACTCCATGGGGTGGGGATGCAGGTGGGTGTAGATGAATATACTTTATGTCAGTAGTTCCTGGGTAAGACAAGGTGAGAATCAGTTTTCAGCGTGACTGGTTTCAGGCCAGCATAAGATGGTGCCTGGCATTTGGCCAAGATGACTATTTCCTTACCAAATTATATGTACAGATCGGCTGGCATAAAGAACGTGCATTTAAAAAATTGCCAGAAAGTTAACTGTGAGCTCAGAGTGGAAATTGGAGCTGTGTTGAAGGGAACATATGTAATTGAAGAGCCGGGGGCTCCAGTACCGTGGGTAATTGTAGCTTCATCGCTTCAAGTATGTGAGATTTGTATAAGCTAGCATGGACTCAGTCCTATTTATGTATTCCCTTTTGCTTATATGGGGCAATGACACACCAATTATCACTGTTCAAATCACTTAGTGTTCCAATTACCATTCACTCCAAAGTGGGTGCTTTTGATTTGAGCACCTAGATCAGAGGGTAACTTGGAAAATGACGTTTGGCTAATGGCTAAGAGCCCTCCCCTACTCTCCCTTTTGATAACAATGCTGCCCTGATTATATGCTTTTGTCCAAGAATAAAAACACAGAATTTCTTCTAAGGGGAAGCAAGTCAGTTATTTGACACAAGGGCTCCCAGGGCCTTATCCCTGGTGAAATCTCCGTGTCCTCCTGTATTTAGAACTCCTGCGGGTCGATGACAGATTATATAATCACAACTGAATCCCAAGAGGAATGCTTCCTAGATTATCACCGGTTTAAAAGCAGATCCATGTCACGAAGGAGGCAGAGTTAAAGTGACCTGAGTGGAAGCTGACAGGTCGTGAAGGTGAATTAGCTGCTCTGGTGTCAGTGGGTGCAAATCCCTGCGGGGGGCGGGGGGTGCCGTGACCACCAAAGGAAGGCTTAGCTGCTGGGTTGGCTGCTGGGCCAGTTAGGTGCTAATGGCGGCAGAGAACTATCTTTTTGGGGGCATAAGAAGCCCGCTGAGATCAGTGGGATTGCAAAGATGAACACTTTGTCCTGACGTGGAGACAACAGATGCGTTTTAACCGCTTCCTTTTACAACACGCTACAGAAGCAATAAGCCCTCGCTGGTCGCTGGAAGTTTTACTTGCCTAAGGACCTCTGCCTTCATTAAAAACAGTGTGTATCACCTCTTTCTTGTTTTATCTTTGCATGCTTTCCTTCTTTTACCATATCTGATTCAGCAACATGCAATTCAGATATGCCCTTGAAAGATTTGCTTTATAGTGAGATTCGGGTTTTGAATTCTAGTTTCCCCTCCCTCCACCCTTAGAATATTGGATGTGAGTTCTTCTAAGAAATAGTTTGTGCCCTAATCGTAAATAAATAAAGTAGATGTGATTAAAATTCGGCACCTCTATTTTAAAATCACACATTTTAAAAGGCAGATCAATTATTTTATCTTATTACATTAATGTCTTACATGTTATTCAAATAAAACGGTAATTACGATGCTATACACAAATTCCACAACAAGACGCGATATTTAGAGTAAAATGTGTGTGGCGTTGCCCATAGGCTAAGATTTAATAACATACGTATAGAATCGTGAGATGTTTGCTTTTAGGTAAAGCCCTGGCCAAGAGAGTAAACTTTTTACCTTGGATTTCTTTATCTATTGAATGTCTTTTGTTTTTGCATCATCTTGGCACTAAACGTTACAGAAAGGAATCCGATAAGGACACGAATCTGACAAGGAGTTACAGGCGGTATGAAACAGATTATTTTGACTGTTAAAAAGGACCAAAAAGAAGACAATGCTTAGGTAAGAGGAATGAATCACCGCCCCCCACCCCCCCCACACATGTACACACACATGACACACAGAAACAGATCCTGTGGTGGTGGGAAGGGAGTGGGCCTTCCTGCTACCTTACCAATTTCGGGAGCACACAACGTACTCCATGTCCTCATTCTGGGCGCACATTTTTGTAGCATTTAAAAAAGAATACTTCTTTCCTTTTGGAAGCTCATAAAATATTTGATAAACATGTGAAATCTTTTTGGTTAACTGGGTAGAGATTGTTTAAAAAAATTCAAATTCTTCAAAAATGTCTATCAAACAATATATGGAAACACTGTTGAAGTGGGAAAGCTGAAGGGACTCCAAGAGTAATGGAGAACTTTTATTCACTTTTTTAGTTTATTGATTGATTTTTTTATTGAAGTGTAGTTGACACACAATGTTACATTAATTTCAGGTGTATGACACAGGGATTCGACAAGTCTATGCATAACGCCGTGCTCACCGCAAGAGTGGCCACCATCTGTCACCCTACAATGCTCTTACACAGTTCTGTATCACTCGCTGTTGTGAAGGACAAAATACAAATCGCCTCAGATTTAGCAGCTCCACTGCAGCAGAGCTTTTTTCCTAGCCCTGGCCTGAGCCAAACTGCATTCTAATCTATTGTGGTTAGCATAATGCAACACATCCCTAATTAATCTCTTCTGTTATATCTAGTCCTTGTTATGAAAATTTAAGCCAATAGAGAGAGAGACATCTGGTTTTGTTTTTCTTTTTTCCTTTTCTTTTTTGAAAGGAGAAGCAAGTTTTCATGACAGACAACATGTGGTAAGTTGGGTCATTCCAGGAGATACAGACAATCAGGACTTGGCAAAGACCGCTAAAGGGATTGCCAAACTAGACTCCAGAAACTGCTAGTCTATGGGCTCTGGAAGGAGGAAACCGTTGATCTCCTTCATTTCTGCCCTTGCTTTCATGGGCGCTGTCCAGAGGAGGGCGTGTGGACTTCCCCTGAAGCTTGGGAAGGAGCATCCAAAGAGCACAAAGAGGAAAATGAGAGCAAATATTGGGGAATGGAGACATTGGGAAGAGAATTAGGGATGAACAGAGGTCTGGGAAAAAGAAAAAAAACCCCAAAGCAAGGTGTGATTTCCTGTACATATTGTGGTGAAGAATTTGGGGCCCTCTTGTACTCAACGCATCGCTTACTGTCTTTGGATGCTCACTCCTTTTATGTGCTTTTGACAATTTCATCTTGAACTTCCTGTCTTCTTTGTTGCTGGAAGCTGCCGGGCCCCCTCTGTGCTGGTCAACACACAGTCTGTTGCAGTTGTCACTTGCTTGTCATCTTCATGTGCACTGCCATGGGCATTCACATCTTGTCAGCCTCGTCACTCCTCTGCACCTATCAACATTACACTTGTCACCTCCTTGATAGACGCTTTTGGAAATTGGTTAACATTTCACTTTTGCTTTAAACCATGTAAGAGTGTCACCTTATGGACCAGGTAGGAAAAAGAAATGAATTAAGAGATTAGGGAACAGGGAAAATGAAGACCGCTAGAAATAAAATTTTGCCAGGAAAGGGCTAAGTTTGAAGACTATTAAAACTGAACTAGATAGATGTAAAGTGACCCCAACTTATCTTTTCATAAAAATTACCATCTTGAGTATATTCCACTTCATACAATCAAGTCATAAAGTTCAGTCAAAAGTCTTGTCCACCGACCCAGAAGACAGAAGGTTAAGTATGAACAGTGATTGCCTCCGGATGGTAAAATTATGGGTAGTTTTGTTGCTTTTAGAAATATTTCTGTCAGCTCCAAATTTTCTACTCTATGAGCATTGAAAGATGCTACTCTATAGTTATAAAAGAAATACTTTTATAATCCAAAGAAGTTTAAGAAACAAAATTGATAATATATAATATATAATTGATATACAGAGTGGTGTTTGTCACATGCTGTCGTCTTCCTATTTTGTCAACCGTATCACTACTCAGTGCTTTGGGTAGGGTTGGGGGAGAGGAATAACACGGCAGTAAACTCTTTTGTGACTAGCCTGAACGCATCGTTATGCCAAAGATGTTGCCACCATAATATTTATTGAGAACCATCAATTTTCCTTCTTCTACAACTTGCTATTGACTAGACTGTTATCCCCTTTGGGCCAATAATTATTTTATTTATTTTCACTTTCAAGGCTCTGATACAGTGTGTAAGATAATAGAAAAAATGGTTGTTAAATAATTTAATGGGTGATTTAAAGCATTTGAATTACTTTTTAGGATTTTGGCAATCTAGAGCACTTTTATAAAAAGAATCTGTATACTTGAGGAATGTGAGCCACAGATTTTTTAGTATTTCCACAGAATTTATAACCACCTGGATACTATATATTTATCCTGTATGTTTGTTGTTAGCTTTTTCCTTTCCTACCCAGGGCAAGTAGAAATCAGTAAAAAGTGAAGTCCCAAGATGTCAGGGACATCTTTTTTTTAATGCACCAGGTTTGTAGCCCTTATGCTTCCAATGGTGCTTACTAGGTATTCAATAAAAATTTGTCGGATAAATGAATAAAGTATCTTTCTTTAAAATTGTAACTGGAAAGAATGTTTGCAGCAAGAATAATTGGCATATATAAATTGTACAGTAAAGGCAATAAAAATCACTCACAATTCAATCACCCAGAGAGAATCACCAATAAACATTTAATGTATTTCTTTCCAAGGTTTTCCTATGTATGTAATATAAAAAAGAGATTATAATTATAAAAAATGAATTATTATATATACATACATGGTTATGTAACCTAATTTTTCCCATTTTAAACATGAGATGGACATCCTCAGTTGTAATGGTTTTGTTAGGAGTTATTTGGACAGTTAGGTAGTCAAGGCCAGGGTCCCCAGCTAGAAGCCAGGGAGTCAGGGCAGCTAAGATAAAACAGCACTAACACCCTGTTTTGCAGCTTCGACAGGATCACACTAGCATCCTGTTTTGCAGCCTTTGCAAATGTGACTTCTGTAAAATTCTCTAAAATAAGACACGTAACCACAAGGTATTTGTCCTTATCACGGGCAAGGGACAGTTAAGACATAAGCCCCAGATGTCAGCAAAAAAAAGACCATCAGCACAGAGACGAGAACCTAATAGGTAGACAGATACGTGACCAAAGCCCTGATTGGCACGACTCAGCACACCCTGATTGCTTAAGATAGTTCGCGAAAGAGCTCATAAAATCCCTAAACTTAGAAACTCTGGGGGCAACCCTCTCGGGCCTCCTTCCCTCTCTGGGAGCTTTGTACTATCACTCAATAAACTTTGCTTTGAAGACCACCACTCTTCTTCTGGTCTACCTCTTCGATCTTGGAAGTGGCGGGACTAGGAATCAGGGGCACTAAAGGCAGTGAATTCTTGCAACAGTTGAGCATAGTTCACTACAAGTTTTTTAAAGTCTGCAACATAGGTTTGTATTTTGTGGAAAGAGCAGAAGCTTTGGGATCAGTCCAGTTTTGAATTCTGGTTCTTCTATTTACTATCTGTGTAATCTTGGGTAGGTGACCACCGTTTCTGTAGTTTTGGGGCATAGAAAGGATGCTAGAGAAACAAGGATGAAAGGAAAGGAGACAGTCCTGCAAAGGCGGGAGGGGGAAGGCTGGAGACTGGATCCAACTGGATTCCAGCGCCACACCCAGCTTTTCCAACGCAGGGTCTTTCTCCTCGGCCCAACAACCCCAGCCCCAGGCAGGGATGCTTTCTGCTCAGTCTCAAAACCTTTTGGGCTCTCAGCTCTCATAGCCAGTAATAAACACATCACAGATACAGTTTTAAATACAATCATATTTCTTGATAGAGCTGTGTGTTCAGAGGGTTCTGGTGTTGATATCTCGCTACACTGGCCTTGTGCTGGGACTATCAGGTATCATTATCAGCAAAGAGTGATTTATGCTCCCCCACCCATGAATGCCTTTTTTTTTTTTTTTTTGGCACCAGTTGCTTTTCTGCCTTAGTTATTCATATTTTTGAAGGAGTTCATTATACGTTATTTCATTTGTCAACGGCTTCATCATTTCTTTCTTGTCTTCTCTCTTCTCTTAAAACCTTTATCATCTAGGACCACATAACAATTTTCAAATGTGTTTTTCTAGGGCATTAACTAGCAAGCCATTTCTTTGGAGATATACACACTTCCTAGTAGGTATAGCTAATAGTGGTGACCTTTGCTGTGTGTTTTTTTTTTTTAAGAAGCTCAACCCTCACCCCTGAAACAAATAATACATTATATGTTGATAAAAAAAATTAAAAAAAAAAAGCTCAACCCTCCCCTCACCTCCACCTTAGTCCAATCCCTAAAATATCCCTCTTGTACCTTGGTCATCGTAATTTAGGATACTTTCTGAATATTCTTTCCTTGAGATCAATGTTATCTTAAGCAAATAAATGTCTACCATCCTGGGGCCAGGATACATTTTAGAGCCATTACTGTTTGAATGATTCATCAAGAAGCAAGTTATTAAAGTAGACCTTTTATTTTCAGGTCTATTTTATGTTCAGAGGTCTCACTGAAGTTCTTTTCCGATTGAGGTATTAGGTGGTAATAACCTCTCGAAATAGTTTGTACAGGGAAAATCTTAGGGAGACATTCTACTTGTGCAAATGTTTCAGAGCGATTGAAAGGCCCCCCAACAAAGAACACTGACTTCCAGTGGGAGCCACATGCCAAGGCTCTAAAAGGTTAATATTTTATTTGGTAGAAAACATGGATCCAACTCTCAAACTTTCACAACAGAAGCTTTCTCTCTCTTGGCTCCTTTGTTTTGTCTCCATTTTCAGGAAAGGGGAATTCTTCCCAAGAGATGACAAAATGACAAAATGGCGACCAGTGGCTCCAGGCTGACATCCTACCAGCTTAGTGATTCCAGTGGAAAGAGAAGACATCTTTCTCACAAGCTCCTATAACAGTTTTGGACGTACATCTCATTGGTCTAGCCTGAGTGGTATGATAAACGCACACAGACACACAGACACAGACACACAGACAGACACCCCCAAAATCACCAGATTGCCCCCTGGTCAAAGAGAGGCTCATGACTCAAGCTCAGCCAACCAGTTTCTTTCCTAGGAATCTAAATCATTTTGTAGAGATACACAAGACAAAAGTAGGAAATGATTTGGGATGATTCCCTTCTTGGTGATATGTTTTTGGAGTAGTGTTGTTGGGGTCTGGAGCCAATGGCCAAGAAAGAATTCTAGAGATGTCTTTGGTGCCAAAAGGTGGTTTTATTAAAGCATGGGGACAGGACCCGTGGGCAGAAAAAGAGCTGTGGCACTGCCCCAGGATTGTGAGAGGCAACTGATTATACGCTTTGGGGTTGGGGGTAGTAAGATAAGGGAAGTCCCAAAAGGATTTTCATAGGCTAAAGAAGACTTACAGGATCCTGGAGGTCTTGCTATTATCAAACTAAGGTAGTTTTCCTCTCTAGCCAGGCATTAACATTAAGACAGTTGAGAGCTTCCTGGAGGAATGCTGTTCTCCGCCTGCCTCAAGCATTTGTCAATGGGCTGCAGGTTATAAGGATGTTCAGTTTTATCTACATCTCCTTCTGCCTTTGTTTCCCACATCAAAAGCACCCCAAAAATGGCCCTTTGGTTCCAGTTCCTTCAAATAGCTGAAGGGCTGCTTGGTGGCAGCCTTCTGGTGTTCCCTCGACAATTAAGTAAAAACAGAACATTTTCAAACTCAGACAACCAGTAGCCTTCCACTACAACAAAAAATTGTGAAAAATACCTAATTATAGTTTTTTGTTTTTGTTTTTTTAAGTAGGCTCCACACTCAGTGCAGAGCCCAATGCAGGGCTTGATCTCACAACCTTAAGATTACACTTGAGCTGATATCAAGAGTTGGACACCTAACCCACTGAGCCACCCAGGTGCCTCTATTGTGTTTAGAGTAAGAGAATGAGCTCATTAAATTTCATTAGATATACTGACAGAATCTTTTAAAAACTAATTGTTTTTAGGACTTGGGACCCAGACTGAGTGGTTACTATTATTTTTCCGGGCTGGATTTAGAACATTTGTATCAAATTCAAACCAATGTTTATTTGATTAAAAATTAAGTAATTATTACAACTTGTGAGAAAACATCTTAGATATATAAATTTTAAACATTTGCTCCAAAGCATAATTAAGCCAATTTTCGTTAAAATGGGATGATAATGAGATAAAGTATAATTCATTACAATGTAATTGTATTCCTAGATCCCTGGTTTTAAACTGATTAAGATGAAAGCTAAATGTCTGCCCACTCTGCTAACACTAACATACAACCAAACCCATTTGAAGGGTCATTACAAAAAAAGATGGTACACAGGAGAAAAACAGCCCTGAACAGAGGTTGTTAGAATAATAGTATAACACAAAATTTAAAGTGGAAGTCAAGATAACCAGTTCTCCTGCAAAGGAAATACCAAATTGTTTTATGCCATTTCTAAATTTATTCTTCAGTCTGATTGCTTCTTTCTGGGATGTTCATGCACCATCAAACACTGAGCACAGAATTGCTATACTAAGTCAAATATATTATATTCTGTTGTCAGCTGAGCAAGAGAGTTTGATAGGCTTCCCCCAGTGGCACTGGTAAAGGTGAGGCCAATCCCATCATCTTTTGGTAGTCTGTTATGTCTCACATTCATAGATCAATTCAAACTCTTTTAGAAATTACTTCAAAAACTTCCTGTAGAAAGTCATGTATATTTATGATTCTCAGTATAAAGTAGGACTCTGTGTTTTATTTTTAGTTTAGTTTAACATTATCTGAGCATCTGATATGGGCTAGGCATTGTACTAGGAGCTGGAGATGGCAACATGGGGAAGATACCCCTGCATTTTGGGGCACAGTCTGGCAAGAAAGACAAGGTAAGAGATAAATCTGGTATAGTGGGTTGAGGGCAGTAATAATAGTGACTACATTTGTGAATGTCCAGTGTCACAAAGCTGGTAGGTGACAGAGTCAGGAGTCAAACCCAGAGTGCCTGGCACTGAAGTCCATAGTCTTAGCCACTCTGATAGTCAAGGAGAGTGGGTGCTAAGACATTTAGAAGGGAGTGTGTGGGAACACAGGGGAGTGGCATACACTCAGACTCAGGAGTCAGGAGTCAAGGAAGGCTTTCCTATGTTGTTCCCTAAATTTACCTCTTAGAATAATTAGGAATTAGCACTAGTGAAAGTGGGAGAAGGGCTTTCTATGCAGATGAAAGAGCCCATTGAAAAGTATTGAAATGAAAACATATGGTGTGTCTGGAGTAGAGCACCAGGAATGATTTAGTACATTAGGAACATAACTTGGGATGGCTCTGATTTCTGCCAAAAACAATTGGGAACACTGTTATCAGTCAAGAGGAGTCAGTGATGGTTTAAACTCAGGGAAGTCTTTTATTTTTTTATTTCTTATTTATTTATTTATTTGTTTATGGAGCCCAACGCAGGGCTTGAACTCATGACCCTGAGATCAAGAGTTGGACACTTAATCGACTGAGCCACCCAGGCACCCCAGGAAGTCATGCGTTTACATGCTCATTTTAGAAAATGCAGGGAAGATGATGGGTTTGAGGTAAAATTTGAGGCAAGGGAACCAGTTAGGAGATCCCTGCTATTGTCTAGATGGTACGTGTTTAACTAAGAAGTAACAGTGGTGATGAGGGCATGGAGAAAGAATTGGAAAGATATTTAAGGGGTAGAGTTGATGAGCTTTACAAAGGGATAGTTTGATATTGAGGTGTCAGACGGGCTAGGCTCAAAAATTGATTCTCATACTTATTAGTTATGTGACCTGGGCAGCTGCTTAACTTTGAGATTCAGTTTCTTCCTCTGTCAAATGGGGGTAATAGCAGAACCTACTTCATCGGGTTGCTGTGAGGATTAAATGTGTGTGTGTGTGTGTGTGTGTGTGTGTGTGTGTGTGTGTGTGTGTATACAATGGAATATTATTCAGCCATAAAAAAGAAGGCAATCTTGCCATTTGAGACTGCAAAGACGGACATTGATGGCCTTATGCTAAGTGAAGTAAATCAGGGAAAGACAAATACTGTGCAATCTCAATTATAGTGAGAATCCAAGCAACCACAACAGCAACAAACAAAAAACAATAGGCTCATGGATACAGAGAACAGATTGGTGGTTACTGGAGACCAGGGTGGGATGGGGAGGCAGAGGGTGGGTGACATGGGTGAAAAGGTACAAACTCCCGGCTGTAAAATAAATAAGCCCTGGGGAGTAATGTGCAGCATGAGGACTATAGTTAATAATACAGTATTATATATTTAAAAGTTGCTAAGAGAGTAGATCTTAAAGGTTTTCATCACAAGAAAAAAATTTTATAACTATGTATGGTGATGAATGTTAACTAGACTTATTGTAGTGATCATTTCACCATATACACAAATATTGAATTATTATGTTGTACACCTGAAACTAACACAATGTTATATGTCACTTATATCTAAAAAATGTTACTGTGTGAAAAGCATTTAGAAAAGTGCCTGTGACGTATTATTGTTTCTGGTTGGATGCGAGTGACAGATAAGCATTCACTGGTGATTTGGGGGATGTGGTACCACTATTTGAGACAGAAAACATAGAAGAAGGAGCTAGCTAGGGAGAAAAATGTATGATTTTAGTTGTATATTTATTGGACTTTTTTGGTATGAGATGCCTTTTCTTTTCCTTTTTTTAAAGATTTATTTATTTATTTGAGAGAGAGAAAGAGAGGCAGAGGGAGAGAGATTCCCAAGCAGACTCCAAGTCAAGTATGGAGCCCCATGTGGGGTTCAATCCCACGACCCTCAGTTGGAGGCTTAACCAACTGAACTATGCAGGGGCCCCTCGAGTTGCCTTCTCAAGTAAAGATGTTTAGTAGACAGTTACATATATTGCTCTGGAACTCAGAAGAGACTTCTGAGAAGCAGATGTGGAGCTGAGAGTTTTCAGCATTTCCATGCTGGCGCCATTGGAAGCCACAGATATACTGAGATAGTCCATTGAGAGCATTCAGGTAAGAAAAAAGGAGAATGAAGAGCGATGTAGGCAAATCAACAATGGGGCTGGAGGAGTAAGAGCTGTTGGAGGGACTGAGGTAGGGCCAGGAGAGAGGGGTGCCTGCCAGTGTGGCGACCAGAGACATTTGCTGACTGCTGGATCACTTAGTTGGATCATCCCCTCTGCAAGGACTGAAAAATAGAGTGAACAGCAAGCATTCTTGTGCATCTCTCAGGAGAAAGCGGCTGATAGGACAGGAAGTTTCCGTTTCTGGGGAAGTTCTGCTATTGACATGCAAGTGAGAAAATCCCCCCTTTTCCTTCTAGCTCACTTTCCGTTTTCGTGCTCTGCCTCACTGGCAGGGCACCTCTCGTTTCACCACACCCTTTCTGAGAACGTCTGTCACAACTAACACAACTGTTTAGGTATGGAGGAACCGCAGATCCATGGAAAGAAAGATAATATTTTTTGATTATTTCCAACGCTTTGTTGAACTCATTTACTGAAGACAAATTGTTCTGATTTTGCAAGAATCTAGCTTTCCTCCATGACTCCCGGTTCCTTGACTGGATTATACAAAAGCTCTCATCTCTTTCCTGTACATGCCCTTTGCAGCCCTGGATGGAGAACAGCTATGACGAACGTTTCCTCCACTGCCTCTGAGGACAAGTTCTTCCTTATCCTAAATTTCCCTCTCCAGAGCTTCCCTCCATGGCTGAGGATGTAAAATTACCTACCGATTTGGAAGTCAGAGCAATGACCAATTTATCTCATCTTTCTTTTCCATGCCATATGGATAACTCTGAACCAGAGACAGTTTGAAGACATACATGAACAAGTGAAAGTGGTTTGATCATGCACTCGGTGGTACCAATGACACATACAACACATTATAAAATAGAACATGTTCCCATTTGCACACATATTCTCTTTGTGTAGAATTAGAGCTTATTGTTTCATTGGCATCACTAAACCAAATCTTGACTTCAGCCTCAAAAATGTTTGAATTCATTTCCATATTGACTCTAGTGCTACGAAAGCTGTCTGTAATCTTCACGAAAAGAGCACTTTAATATAAGGTAAATGTCATCTATGAGCATAAATCACTTTTTTTTCCCCTTGGGTTTTATTTTTGAGGCAAGAGTAAACCACAAAACAAGAAAATACCTGGGAAAAGCTGTAGCATCAGTTTTAGGAGAAGGATTCCTTTCACAATATAAAAACATTTTTCTTTTGTGAGAACTATTGAATCTGTGTAGTTTTCTGCAGATTATGTACACTTTCAACCTGTGATGGAAACCTTGAAATGTAGGATTGGCAGATGCTCCTTCTTGTTTACCATCACTGAGCAAACAAACACAAATACTGCTTGGCGTCTTTGAGAGACTAGCATGCATATTTACACTATAATTATTAAGGATTTTTTCCTGTGGTTTTTCTACAATGATGGGTTTGCATTTCTCCACAAGGTAAAAAAAAAAAAAATTGCCTGAAACAGAAAAAGGACAGAACAATATTTAAAGCAGATGTCACTTGTAAAAGCTTGACATTGTCTATGACTTCAGATTCCTGGATGTTATGTAAAATCTAGTATCTCAAGTATCTATTTTTTACTTTCTCTTTTATTTCTTTTTTTCCACTTTATTTCTACTTAAATATGCGGCTTCTTGCTTGTCCACAGTATTGGGACTGCTATGTTTCTCCCATAACTGAATAAAGAGGCTATGCTGTAAATAAAGTGCTCATGGGCTCTTTGCCGGGAGGCGGGGTGATAGGGATGCTAAGGTGCTGTGAAAACTAGACAAGCAGAAGACTCTGGCTGCATGCATAGCATTCAAAAGTACCATCAATTTAAAAATTGAGTTCGTCTCATCTAGGGTTCATCTCCAAGTACTCTCCTATTGAAGTATTTCATTTCATTGTTACCAATGCTTCCTCTGACTATAGATGAAAAGCTGTTCTCACTTGAACATTTCTTTTAGTATTATGATTTACCAGTCAGTTTTACTCTCCCAAATCCACTTTTAAATGATTATTGTACAAGTATTTCAGTTGGTTTAAGACCGTTTTACCCATGGCTTACACACTATACTTCGTAAATGGATAGAATCTCTGTTAGAAGTTCCCTCTTCCTACTAGCCCATCAAATGTATTGGCTAAATGTAATGACAATTTTGGGGGCTCTAAAGCAATTTCTAACTCAGTGTTCCCCTGTCTTTGTATACTATTCCTATGGCCAAGTATTGTAAAGAGTTGCTTAGGAAAGAACAAAAGTTCAGATGATATAAAAAGAATATGTACACTAAATTCCCTCATTTGAATAGCTTAGCATTAAGAAGACCATTCCAGGGGGCGCCTGGGTGGCTCAGCCGTTAAGTGCCTGCCTTCCGCTCAGGTCATGATCCCGGGGTCCTGGGATCGAGCCCTGCGTCGGGCTCCCTGCTCCTCCGGAAGCCTGCTTCTCCCTCTCCCACTCCCCCTGTTTGTGTTCCCTCTCTCACTGTGTCTCTCTCTGTCAAATAAATAAATAAAATCTTAAAAAAAAAAAGAAAAAAAGACCATTCCAGGGTCTTGTTCACTGGTAGGTACTCAATAAGCATCATGAATGAACGGGGTAGTAATTCTGCCCTAGGGTCCAGTCCCATTAACTGTCTCAGGTTAAAGGGAATGGAACCAGCCACTCAATAAGGCAGCAAACACCCTCAAGGTGCTAACTACAATGCTGTTATTGATTCAGTAGGTGGCTCATCTTTCTACAGTTCAATATCTTTAACTAGCATTCCAGTCCAATATTTTTAGGTAACACATCTTTTCTTTGTTTTTCTCCCTCAGGATAAGAAGACAACCTGTTTCCATTATAATTTAATATGTCTGCATTGGTACAATCCTGAAACAATTAGGTGTAAAAGGAAATATTCTAACACTTGAGGTGTGTGCTGGTATGTTTGCTTGTTTGATGGCTTTCTTCCTCTTTATTCCCCAGTGGTATGACTAACTAGTATGGATTGTTTTCTTTTTGTTCAGCTGACCATTTGATGGAATTTTCTTTCTCTTTTGAACTTTGCCTGTGCTTGTAATCTGTAAAGTAAACAGAATCCTAGAGAAGAATGGAAATTCAGAGTTCACTTAGTTTGAAACTTTGGTTCCTAAGCAAGAATTCCCTCTACGTATTTGAAAATGTTCTCTGGGCTCTATTGAACACTTCCAGCATGGTGGTTCTCATTTCTTCTGGGGGCAGTGAATTTCATGGGTATATATTCCTTCTTATTATGAGCCAAAGTCTCCTATATCTTTCCCCTATTCCCACCCCATTGCTCCCAGTTTGGCTGGGACTCTTAACTCTAACGCATGCAGAATACGCTCATTCCATCTCCCATGTGACAACTATTTTGGAGATTTGAAATTAGCTCTATTTAGACTCATTTTCAGTTAGGATATCAATAATTCCTACAACCATTCTTCTCACTTCATAGTTTCCAATCTATAAAAATCCGGGTTCTTTTCTAAATGTTCATAATGTTGTTCTCATACTCATTAATCCTTTCCTATATAGTTTGAGGACACTTATCTACTCTAATTCTTAGTGTAGTTCTCTGGAGAGTCTCCACATCTTGTCTTTCTTGAAATTCATTTGAGGGTCTAGCATGAATTGTGTCTTCTATACATAAGTGAATTAAAGTAAATATTTTTTTAAAAGAAAGGATTAAAAGAGTATCACTAAAATAAAATTGTTAACTTTCCAAATCAATGAATTGTCTGAAACAATTAGCTGTTTGCACATCTACTGAGATGTATCTTCACAGTATGTCCATAAGCTTAGAGAGTTGAAAAGGAACTTGGAAATTTATCTAGTCTAGTCTAGCTGTCAACAGGGCCTGGCATTTGCTGGAAGCCTTGCTTTCATGGAAGGTAATTGAATCCCTATGGGTTTAATGGGATTCTTTCTCTTTATTCTGATTTCACTGGATATATAATTTCAGAGTAATAGGGATCCAGTTATATTGAAGTTGTTAGGATTCTGTGTCTCCTTATGAGACTACTGTTATTTTTCTAGCTTGCCATGGTTTATTTACATTATCATGCTTAACCTTTCTATTCTTTTTTTTGATTTGGAAACTGAAGCACATACATGGTTAGATTAAGTACCCAAGGTCAAACAGCTATAAAGGGATAAAGATGGCAGACCCAGTATGTTATCTTTGCATTTCCAGCATCACATTGTGCTTGCCTCACCGTATACGTTTGTTGTCTCATACAACACTCATGTCTCAATAAATGTTCACTGAAGGAACAAATATATTTGTTTGCATTTAAAAATAAATTAAATTTGTATTTATATTATAGTTATTTATGTATTGAGACTAAAAGGTCAAGTAGTTTTACAAGGCATATCATGAAAAAGTATTTATTCCGTCACCACCTTCCCGATCCCTAATGATGAATTTCAGGGGCAATTTTCAATATTTTTGTCTGCAGTTTCTGGAGTTTATCCCCGACTTACTAGAAAGAAAAACTATGTTTATTTTGTAATTTTTAATCTTGGATCTGACCTCTCACTGTGGAAGGTAAGGACCTAGCTTTCTTACACCCCCCCCTCCATACATGTATTCACTCCCCCCCTTGCACCCGTCTGGGATAGATATTTCACAACTTTTACTGATTCATATTCAGCAGTTACTTTACCATGATGATGTGAATATTTTTGGCAACCGAGCCATATATTAAACTACAAAGATAGGGTTTCCTATCTTGCACAATACTTTTCGTTTTCTGGGAGTTAAGAATTTTCTTACACTTAAAAAATGGTCAGTTTTGGTTTACCATGTATCACTAATTCACCCCCAAACTCCATGATAAAACTTGAGATCCCTGCAAATACTGTCAAATATATGAAATGATGTATTTTTTTCTAAGAAATATTCTTTGAGACAGTTTTTACTTCTTGCTCCTGTCTGAACTGTTTCTGTCTAGACTTGCTGATGAGGTTCATTTAAGAACCTTCTCCTACTGTCGTTCTGGGGATTCTCATGTGTTCTCTCTTGTGTTGAATATCCTGCTTCCTGGATCTATGTCTTACTTTTTTCTTAGTTTATGCTTTCCTTTTCCTGGAGCAGAGTCCTCAGAAAGAGTACATGGGAAGTAAAAATTTCAAATTAATTATTTGAAAATACTTTTATCTTTTCCTTTCTACTGGAAGATAGCTAGGTTATATATTACATTTCAATTGGAAACGATTTTAGAAATGAAAACTTTGAAGACATTGCTCTCTTCCTTTGTAGCTTCCAGAGCTGTTGTTGAGAAATAATGTTCTTTTTATGTGAACAGATTATTTTTTTCTCTGGAAGTATTTAGAAGCTTCTCTTTGTCCCCACTGCTCTGAAATTTCATGATGATGTCTTTTGCTATTGTCTCATTCCATCCTTCATGCTGGGAATTTGATAGTTTTTTTTTTTTTTGAGAGAGAGAGAAAAGGTGGCGGGTGCAGAGGGAGAGGGAGAGAGGGAATCTCAAGCCAGCTCCACACTATGGAGCCTGACATGGGGCTGGATCTCATGACACTGAGATCATGACCTGAGCTGAAATCAGGAGTCGGTCACTTAACCGACTGAGCCACACAGGCGCCCCTGATAGATCTTTTTAATGTATAGTTCTCCATTCAGTAAAGTTTCCTTAGAATTTTTCTTTGAGAATTTTCTTTATTATGTTTTATCTTTGTTTCTGGAACTCCTATTAATTGCATGTTAGATTTCTTAGCTTAATCCTCTCTTTTCTTTTTTTTAAGATTTTATTTATTTATTTGCTAGAGAGAGAGAGAGAGAGTGAGAGTACAAGCAGGGGGAGTGGCAGGCAGAGAGAGAAGCAGGCTCCCCACTGAGCAAGGAGCCTGATGCGGAACTCGATCCCAGGACCCTGGGATCATGACCTGAGATGAAGGCAGCCACTTAACCAACTGAGCCACCCAGGCATCCCTGTTTTCTTTCCTTATATTTAGCTTATCTCTTCTTCTTTCTGGGAAATTTCCTTAATTCTATCTTCAAACTGTATTAATGCTATTTTAAAAATTGTTTAATTTTAATTTCCAAAAGTCCTTTTGTGTTTTCTTATTGGCCCTTTTAGTATCCTTCTGTTCTTGTTTTATGAATGAAGTATCTTCTATTATCTCTCTGGATATTCTTCTAGTTTTTTAAAAATATATATATTTTTTCTCTTTCCTACAATATCTTTTATTCTTCAGGTTTTTTTCCTATATATATTTTAAATGTGACCCATGTTTTACAGATTCCCTAAATTGATGATGATCTTGGTTGTTCCTTCATTTTCAAGATTATGGAGCTAAAAAGCTGATTTGTGCAATTATGTAGGTTGGGCTTATCAGTCAGTAGCCTTCATTGTAAGACAGGTGATCCAAATGGGGCATTTTGTTTTGGTTCCCTAAATGGTCAGTATTTTTGGGGAGTTTTCTTGGATGGTTCTCTCTTAGACAGAAATCCTCCAATCATCTGCTAGGATGAATGAAGCACCTCCTTGTTTGATACCTCTCTTTAATCCCTCTCTTTTCAGGACAGTGTCCTCAGTAGAGCTGAGTCTGGTAAATCTAGTAATCCTCAGTAAAAAACGTCTCTCCAAGAGAGAAACCCTAAGTCTTCAGCTGGGGCCAAAAGAGAACTTGTCCTGTAAATATGAAAGGTGGAGGATTTCTAAGGGTCTAAGTACTTCTGATTGTAGACTTCCAACCAATTTAGTTTAGAGCCCATTCTGTAGCCACTATCAGAGGTAACTGCTGCCTTTCACTTTATCCCCCTGGGGTTCTGCTATGTGAATCAATGGGCCAGGTCAGGAATGTGTTGGGTGAGGAAAAATACTGAAGACCATTCTGGGCCCAATCACTCCTTGGCATTTGGCTAAGATCAAGTGAAGACCATTCTGGGCTCAGAGAATAGCTTGTGCAGTGTGTCATCAAATATTTTTTTATGCATATGTTTTTATTGGCCTCATAGTATTTCATTGTTATAACCAAAGCTATACTAAACATCTTTTTATGGGTAACTTTGCGTATTTTTTTCCTTTAAGATAAACTTCCAGAAGTGGAAAATCTAGGTCAAATCTTATACAATATTTTAATACCTGTGATAATCCAATGAATGCATTAAAGTTTTCCTTCCTGCTAGATGGCCTTGCCACTTCTTATCTTGAACAGTGGTCTGAATTCTTCAGAGAGAAGAGAGAAAGTGAAGAGAAGTATAAACAGCTCAATTAATAAGTACTTAAAAGGAGTCTTTGGCCATTAAGTTCTGCTGCCTCTTTCCCTGTGTTCTTCTGGAGAAGCTTTTAGGACAGGTAGAAGCCAATTCTACCAAGGAGTTTTATTAGAACTGACAGTATCATATTTTTTTTAAATTAAAAAGTCTTTATTTGTAACTGTGGGCTCTTTTAAACTAACTTCTTTTGGGGAAGCCAGATGAACCAACGCAGAACTTCTCTTGAAAAGGTATTTGCCGATTTCAACCAACGGAGTTAATAATAGTTGTTTATTATCCCCGTTGGTGTACTCAATCAAATGGACTTCTATGAAGTAAAATGTTCTTTGAACAAGTTTATTTAAAAACTAGATGAAAGAATTGTCCCAAATTAAAAAATATCTTGTAGGTGTAGAGGCCCGGGCACTACTTCACTGGCCCAGGTGGTCTTGGCACTTGTCTCTGGAGGTCAGTATCTCCTGCTCAAGCCCAAGATACACAGCCTACCTGGAGCTTTTGCCCGGATTAAGAAATCACTTATTTTCACGAAAGACTATTTTAAAAACTCCATAGACACACCTGGGTGGCTCAGTAGGTTAAGCATCTGCCTTCGGCTCAGGTCATGATCCCAAGGTCCTGGACTGGAGTCCCACATTGGGCTCCCTGCTCAGCGGGGAGTCTGCTTCTCCTTCTCCCTCTGCCACTGCCCCCGCCCCCCGCTTGTGCTCTCTCTCTCTCTCTGTCAAAACTCCATAGGGTGAAAGGGTTTAGATTTAGCTTGCAGTAAAAAAAAAAAAGAAAGAAAGAAAGAAAGAAAGAAAGAAAGAAAGAAAGAAAGAAAGAAAGAAAGAAAGAAAGAAAGAAAGAAAGAAAAAAGTGTGGTGGCTGAGTGGCAGAGATGGGGGAGGTGTTTCATGTGCATGAAAATACAGTAACTGATTTCCTTGGCAGGGTGGAATTCTCAGAGACCCTGGAAATGTACACCTAAGAAGATAATATGTGACAGAAGAAATAAAATGCAATAAAATAACAAGGGTGGGTTAATGTGTATTGTATCTTATCAAACACTAATGCTGCAGCAAAAGCAAAGCAATGATATTGACATTCTTTGCTTAGTGAAGCTGTTTAAAAGAGTATGTAAAGGATGTGCTGGCTGGGGGTGCCTGGGTGGCTCAGTGGGTTAAGCCACTGCCTTTGGCTCAGGTCATGATCTCAGGATCCTGAGATCAAGCTCTGTGTTGGGCTCCCTGCTCACTGGGGAGTCTGCTTCTCCCTCTCCCTCTATACCCCCCCACCCCTCTTGTACTCTGTCTCCCTCAAATAAATAAAATCTTAAAACTTTATTTATTTTCTCAAATAAATAAAATCTTAAAAAAAAAAAAAAAAGAAAGTGCTGGCCGGCATTCATGCTGCATAAATAGAACATTCCTTACAATGTAATATTCACATGTAGAAAAAGTTCCTTTTCAGATGACCTTCACAATTAGAGAGTTTTCCTGGATTTTTTTCCCACTTCACTTTCAATTGGTTTTGACATTCGGACTCGCAGGGACAGTTCTGGGTAGCTGCCAAGCAGATAAACAAGGAAACAAACACCTCCAACGGTAACAAAATCTAAGTAGAGACAAAAACAAATCCTTCAATATCCTGATAGATGCATGCTTCTTGGAGATGGTTTCCTTCAACAATTGATTATTCGCTGTGGTTTGACCATTTGTGTTGGGGACAGACAGCATGCCTGTTGCCATAACGAACTAGTTGAGCAATTCAATTGATACGGCTTCTGGCTCCTGCCGTGTGTTGAAGTCCAGGCATGACTGGGGACACAACTGTGCTCTTAAAACCAGACATGGGGGAGACTTGAGACTTTTCTAATTCCCTTCACCTGTGACCCACTTTATGGGTTTTAAACTTGTGTGGATCTGATCCCAGAAGGGACAGCTCATGCAGTACCCTGTCCCGTCGGCAAAGGGAGTGGACCATCCATTACCATCTCCCTCGCTTTCTCAGGTTAGTGACTACATTAAATATTAAACGAGTTTCCGTCCCTAGAGTGCCCATGTAAGTGATTTTACATTAGCTCATCCACTTTTGGCACTGTCCTTTCTTTGATTTCTGATAAAGCATGTTGCTCTGTGTAACATAACTCAGAGGAAATCATGATTGATTTGACAACTGTTAATGTGATGCTTAATATTAACCTTCATCTTTAAATATGGAGGAGGATGGTGAGGGAGGAGGAGGAGAGGGAAAAGAACGAGAAGTCAGAGAGAGGAATGTGTCTTAGGCTTTTTTAAGGTGACAGGAATGGCTGATCTCATTAACACAAAAAAATTAACACTTTTCCCCCACTTTGTTCTTTGAGATATCTTCGCATCTTTGACTGCTTGGATCCGATTCTAACTCCTCCCTTACCGCTGCTTCATGGAGGTGTTCCAAGAAGGCAAAGATCATTTGGGGACACAGATACCTTGGGGATGAAATCCGTGGGATTTGCTGCAGCTTTTCAAAAAGAGTTAGGATTTCACCTTTAGCTACCTTCTGATTTAACACTTAATGAGGAGGGGGGGTGTGGGGGAGGCAGCAAGGAGAGCAGAATTAAGACATAATCTCCCCACCGACATTGTTACCAGAGCAGACAGGCAGGCCAGACCCCTGGAAGGTGCAGGGTGGAGGCGGGACGCCAAGGAAGACGGTCGCCCGTGGGACTCTGGCTGAAAGAGTGACACATCTGTCAGCAGCTGTTTTCGGAATCTTCAACCAATAAAAGAAAGGCTTCCCCGAGGCTTTTCCTTCTAAGGCTAAGCTTATTGTTAAAAAAAATTAGTCAACCTTTTTTTACATGCAGGTGGTATAGTTGCCCATGCCTCTTTTAGCTGTTGTTGCAGGAAAAGGGCTAGATTTATATATTTTTTCGTTTCCCCTCAGTAGGCAGAGAAGAAGAAATCCCTGGGTTGTTTTGGAACTCAGTCTCTGCAACATGGGGACGTTCTCACCCCAGATTGTCAGAAAGAGAGCAGCAGACATTGGGTTCTGTTTATGACAGATTTGTCCTTTGTCACCTCTCAGAGACACTCATACATATTTCAACAGGATTAGGAGGATGGAACATGGGGCTAGCAACATGCTTCACTTTTATTTATTAGGGTTTGTATATTGAATGAACCAGGCCTGGATGGAAACTTTTATTGCATTTGTATAAATTTTCTCCCTAAAGAGCCAGTATATGAACATGTGACTTGAGTGTTGAAGATATATAATTGAATACACTTTTACGAGGGAAAGGAGCTTCTAACTAGCTCAACTTCCTCATTTGACCCATGAGGAGCCTGAGATCTTGGCCAAGGAAGTGGTCACCCAAGGCCACAAAGCTGGTGGTGCACAGTTTAGGGGGGCCCAGCCACAGGCCCCCAGTATGTGAGACGCCACACTGGAGATGAAAACAGAGGAGTTAATAATACACAACAGGGAAGAGAAGTGTGGTTGAGAGCCGACTAGCCAGCTTCCCCCTTGTGAAGGAAAATGTTACAAATATTCCTACTAGTAGAACTAATGGGACCAGAATCCTTTTTTTTAAAAAAGCATTTTGTGGGGGCGCCTGGATGGTGCAGTCGGTTAAGTGTCCAACTCTTGGTTTCAGCTTAGGTCGTGATCTCGGGGTCTTGAGATCGAGCCCCGAGTAGGGCTCCGCGCTCACTGGGGAGTCTATTGAGTTTCTCTTTCCCTCTCCCTTTGCCCTTTGCGGCCCCCCTTCAAAATAAATAAGTAAAATTTTTTTTAAGATTTTATTTATTTATTTGAGAGAGAGAGAATGAGAGAGAGAGAGAGAAACAGCATGAGATGGGGGAGGGTCAGAGAGAAAGAAGCAGACTCCCCGCTGAGCAGGAAGCCTGATGCGGGGCTCGATCCCGGGACTCCAGGATCGTGACCTGAGCCGAAGGCAGACGCTTAACCGACTGAGCCACCCAAGCACCCTAAATAAATAAATCTTAAAAAAAACACCGCACCTATTTTGTGAAAAATCTATCATTTGCTACACAGGCTGGCTGGGAAAATCAAAGTGGTAGAATTAAAAAACAATTATTTAACACAAAGCTCCCTAGCTGGGAATTCGTGGTCTTTTTATACAAGTTGCTACTTTGTCTGCTCAGTATGCATGTAAACAAAGAAATCTGTAGTGAAATTCAAGTTTATGCAAATCAACGAAATATGAATTGTATACTGCAACTTACAACCATGGGCAAGATCTCTACTCCCTGATCACCATCAACAGCTTTGGGTCCTAAATAGTCTCTCTGTGACCCGTAGTAGCTCAGAAGCGGTAGCAAGCATGCAGAAGTCCGAAAGTGTGGAGTTTTGTGTCCTTAGATCAGAGTTTCTTAATTGACTATTGACACTTTGGACCTGAGAATTCTTTTTGGGGGGAGGTCTGTCTTGTGCATTGAGGATATTTCACAGCACTCCTGACCTTTACCCACTAGATTCTAGTATCACTGCACCCCCTT
This sequence comes from Callorhinus ursinus, assembly GCF_003265705.2. Classification (NCBI taxonomy): domain Eukaryota; kingdom Metazoa; phylum Chordata; class Mammalia; order Carnivora; family Otariidae; genus Callorhinus; species Callorhinus ursinus. Next base: position 34,542,860 of record NW_027397068.1, on the reverse strand, counting down.
CCCTGCCAACTGTCACAACCAGGTATGTCTCCAGACATTGTGCCCTGTAGGTGGTGGAGGGGCAAAATATCCACTATTTGAGAGCCACTGCATTAGATGATAAAGTCATTTCAGAATCCACTCACATGGCCAGTTTGCTCCAGATCACAGAAGACCTGCCTTTGTTTCTTTAACACAGGGAGATAGCACTGTGAAAAAACTTCACAGTAGTGAGGAGCTTACTGAAAAGTAAGCTTTTATGTGCCAGACTCTGTTAAATACATGCATTTTAGATGTTTAATTGTAACTATCCAAGAGGTTTTATGATGCAGGCAATATTATTATCCCTTTTCTAGAGATCAGAAAACCAAAATAGAGAGAACTTAAGCAAGTTGCCCAAGATCACATACCTAGAAGGTGGAGGAACATAATTTGAATTTGGCTCTATGGTATTGCATACTCAAAATCTTGGCCACTTGGTTACAGCACCTTGTCGTGGAAATATGATGATGATGATGATGATGATAGTTAACATTTGTCGAGAAGCTGTAGTGTGTCCAGGTACGTCATAAGTGCTTTTCCATTTATCACTATTAACTTACTGAAGTCACACACAACTTATTTAGCAGATGCAGAAATGCAGGCACAGATTACTGAAGTCACCAGCTGAAGATCACAGAGCTACCAGGTGGTAGAGCTAGGTCTTGAACTTCAACGACTGGCTTCAGACCTGTGCTTTTAATCACTAAGGTGATATCACTGAAGTGTTTATGTGACTTATTTATTCACTGTTTCATTTCAACCATTCCATTCAACGTTAGGTGCTTTTTTAGGCCATGGAGTTATCAAAACGAATAGGGAGGGAGTGAGGAACTTATGATTTAGTGGAACTTACTGTCTAGTGAAGTGCTTACAAACATGTAAACAAGTGATGGTGATTTCATGTGACAGGTAAGAGAAGTTCGCCCGAGGAGAGACGGAGGGATGGAGGAAGACCAGGAATTTTCTCTCCGCGGAATGGAACAACGGTAGGTCCATAAACGAGAGCCACGTCGGAGGGCTTGCCCCTAAGACGGGTTTGCAGTGCACGAGGTCTGCGCGTTGGGTGAAGGAAGTGAAAGGAAAGAAAGTGAAACTGAAAGAATATGCGTTTGGCTGGAGCGTGGGGTCGGGGAGCGTTGGGCAAGGAAGTCCCGGAGGAAGACGACATCCGGATTAACAGAGGTCTTACGTGATCCTGTGAGGAGCTGAGACGTTTTCCTTTTGCAGTGCTTTTAAAGTTCTTCAGGGCCCGTGCTGCCTTTATTTCATATTTTCATTTGCTACCAGTTATAAAACCACAGTTTCTGGTGCCTCTGAGTGCACTGCATACTGTTGGCGAGAACTAATAAAATCTTCCCCTGACTGTACTTTGCCTTCGCCGCGGTGTGAGTGACACACGCAGAAACTCAGAGCTCGGTCCATCTGGCACTTAGGCGGCTCCGGTGACCTGAATTTGGAACGGGCCTTGACCTGAGGCAGTAAAAGCCCTTATGGAGAGACTGATGCAAGGGAGCTGCTGAAATGTCACTCCGGGCTCGCTCTCCGCTTCAGCGCCAGCCAGCTAGTCCCCAAATGGCTTTCTTTGGCGGTTAGCTTCACGTTGAGTGTTCAGACCCAACCGACAAAGTGGAAACCTGCAATTTGTGATTGAAATGCATCGTTGGAGCTCTAGCCTAAAGATGTCACAGCTTTTATTCTTAGAATACACATAACACAGAAAGATAATTAAATTCCCCCTTCATGGATGCCATGCTTGGCTCCCTGTTTGAGGAGGAGCCGCCCTGGGCAACTGGGCCTCTGCCTTGTCCACTGGGCATTCGTGCGACTTCTCCGGTTTCCAAAGCCCTGTCGGGACATGGATCAATGGGACAGTGGGATGGGAACATCTGCTCGAGTGTGATTTCCCCGTGATGCCCTGAGCTCCCTTTCGACAAGTAGAGCAATCTCCTGAGCACTGTCGCTTCTTTCCCAAGGTGTAATTCTTTTGTTCCTTGGTTCCGGACAATAATACAGTGAATTAAGGAAAATGTTAGGATCAAAACCTAATAGGGTGAAAAACTTCTCCAACAGAAGTCAGGAGAACGTGGATCTGAGTGTCAGTTCTCCTGCTTTTCTGCTGTATATCTGCTGCGAAACCATTTCATCTGTAAGTTTGAGTTTTTTCATCTGTAAAGGAATTCCTGTCTCGTAGTTGGTGTGAGGCATACATGAATTAATGCAGTGATAGTGATTGGTGAGCAGTGAAATACGGTACAATTTAACCTATTCCTGTTAATTAATTGACAAGATCAATAGCCTGTTAGCCCCAAGTATTTTTATAACATTGGGTATAAATATCGGGTAGTATAGAGATTGAGTAGTATAAATATTGGTATCTGTTAGCAGAGGGTTCTTTTCCATATGAAAACTTTTTCTGAGAGCTCACCCTCATTCCTCCATTTGTAACCATGGTCCACAGTTTGCAAATCATGGAGAGAATAAAAGTTGTTATTGAACCATGGTAATCCCATCCTGGCAGACAAATGACATGGGAGCTCCTAGATCCCCCTGGCTTGAGTCTGCATCTGGAAAAGGGGGACAGTAATACCTACAATGGAGGGCAGTTTGCAAGACCAAATGAGTTAATGCTTGCAAAGTACTTAGCCTAACAGGTGAAACAGAGTATTCAATGAATATTAGCACCTGTTTTTTTTTTTTAAAGATTTTATTTATTCATTTGAGAGAGAGAATGAGAGATAGAGAGCACGAGAGGGAAGAGGGTCAGAGGGAGAAGCAGACTCCCTGCTGAGCAGGGAGCCCAATGAGGGACTCCAGGATCATGACCTGAGCTGAAGGCAGTTGCCCAACCAACTGAGCCACCCAGGCGCCCAGCACCTGTTTTTATTATCATTATTAGAATACCCATAATCTACAGGCCCTTGCGAGAACTTTTCAATTTCATTCTGGGTACAGTGGAGAACCATTGTGGGATTTTAAACCACTTTTGAGTCAACAGTTCATGTCTTGAAAATCGCCCTCATTTTGCGTAACTCATGGTAATGTCTGAGCACCACGTCTCAACTAGCTCCTATACCTTGTTTTTTTGTAGAAAATAATGTGACCCTGTGAATCTAGTATGAAAAGCAACTTTAACCAAGATGATTCATGTGCTAAACAGTAAATGGAAGCTGATGTTTTAAGGGAGTCCACTTAGGAATTTTTAGGAGGTGTTCATAAATTTTTTTGATGAATAACCCTCTGCTAACTTATTTGAGCATGTTTAACTTTTCATTGCACAACTGATCTATATTAATACAGGAAAATTAGCATAGAGAAAGAAATATACAATTTCCTATTACTTCACTATCAAATTTTTTGGTTCAAATTTTCAAAATTGCACTCAATTGAATTGGGCATATGTCTTTAGCATTGAACTCTGAAAGGATAAAAAGCCTGTCATGAGAACTTTATTTCAATTTCAAAAGAAATACAATTAAAAATTTAAAATCCTAATCCAATGCAGAATTACATTTGTAGCCCCATTTAAATATACAACTCAGATGACAGGTATGGGAAATCTTTTGTGGATTTCTTCCCCAAATTGAAATAACCAACTCCCCTTTATATTTTACCTTATTTGCACCACAAGCAATAAATCACAAATTGTCACTTCTGTATGTCGTGCTTTGTAGCTAAATTATCCTGAAATGTCCAAAGGGAGAGCCATTCAAAGAATGATTTAAAAGAGGAGAGTATATCTGAACGAAATACATTTCATGAAGTGATTCACAGAACATGTCTTTTGTGAATTCTTGAATGTTGCTCTGAATAAATTTTGTCTCCCTGTTCTTTGTCAGTTTTACCCTTACACTCTTACAAATCGCTGGTAATTAGTATTGACATGCCTGTTCTCATGACTTACTATTTGCTCTTTGTTTGACACAGTAGACAAAAGAAAATGGGCTAGAATATTCTAATATAATGTTTGGAAAAATACATTTTAGAAGCCTAGAGACACTACTGGTTCAAGGGAAGCTACAGATGGTTTTTGTACTTGTCTTAATTTGCAGATATACAGACAGGCTAAAAAGTCCCAAACCTATGCCAGATGTCTAAATATATTAATGGTGTCATTCTCTTCCCTAAACTGCAAAAACCAGTCAAGAGGATTTCACATTTAGTTTCATCAAAGCATCCGGATGTGAACAATTATTACTGTATCATCATAAGAAATGGATGCTGTGGGAAGTTAGAGGGGAGGAGACCAATTCTTTCAGAAAAAAAAATTTCCATTTTATATATTTAAGGCTGTTTTTTCAACTGAACTTGATCCCCAGAAGCAGAAAGTAGGAGCCTTTTCTCCCACTTTACCCTTTGCATATGACCATGGGATCATAAAGGTGGGGAACATTAACAACCTGTCATCCCAGTTTAAGTCTCATCAAAAGATGATCGTGGATGACACATTGAAACTTGCCTCACTTAAGTGGTCAGCAGCAATGCACTAGCTTGCTCAGCTTGTCATGTCAAAGAGAAACTGCCGTGGACAAGTTAAACAGGCAAGGAAGACTTTATTCAAGACTACTGCAATAGGGGTCAAGACTATTGAAATAGGGGAGAGAGAGAGAGAGAGTGAACTCAACTTGACTGAAACAAAAGGCAAAGAGTTTTTAAGCACTGGGGAGAGCTAATGGAAAAGTACCCAGCGATGTTAGGGGGAGGTTGTCAGTGTGATTAGGCCATCTGTGTTTGCTAATTGGCACTTATCTAAGTTAGGCTCCTACCCTCCCAGAGAGACTGGGAGATAGGGGTGCTATCTTTCTTAATGACTACATTTCAAAGGGATGGCTCCCAGGGCCTCCAGAAAGACATTCCTGGGTTGTAAAAGTGGCAAGAGGCTGAGAAGATTTTATCTCAAAGAGGCAGGGAAAGAATTTACAATTGTAAGCTTTCCAAAGTAAATGATCTAAGGAAAGGGAGGTCAGGGGTCTATAGTCAGGAAGAAGTCTGTCTAAAATTTAGTCAAGCTGAGGGAAATGGTAAGGTTGTCTTAGTCACTGGAGTGAGATATTTAGGAAACCAGCCCTGCAGTCAAGAATCTTTCTTTCCATCCTTCCAGCTCTTGATTGATTCCATTAATAGGTATGAGATGAGGTGGGTGTGGATTTTCCAGAGGGGATGAATTATATGTTTGGGATTGGAATATGTATAATGTATACATACATAAAACATACACATAGCTGTGTAGTAATGCATATGTGTAATCTGGTTTTTGTCTTTGTCTATCTGTCTTTGAGGGGAATGCCTGGAGTCAGGAATCTCTCTTAGGAAGAAGGCTCTCTGCCCCGTTGAAACAGCAACTCCCATGTTAATTAGATGCCAATTCTTGGGCACCTGGGTGGCTCAGTTGGTTAAGCATCAGACTCTTGATCTCGGCTCAGGTCATGATCTCATGGTCATGAGGTTGAGCCCACGATGGGCTCTGGGCTCCGCAATGGAGCGTGGAGCCTGCTTGAGATTTTCTCTTTCTCTCTCCCTCTGCCTTTCCTCCCACTTCCTGCTCGCTCTGTCTCTCTCTCTCTCTCTCTCTCAAAAAAAAAAGCCAATTCTTACCCAAAACACATTACTTTGGTGTTGAAAAACTTTATCTCTTCTGTTTATTATAATTATTGCAGAATATGATTTTTTTAAACTTTTAGAATGATTAAACTTCTTATCACAGTCACCATTGTAACACTATATTTTTTAACACAATACTTACTTGGAAAGAGGAAGGTAGTGTAGTACGTAGACCTGTTTATTTTATTTATCAAATAACATGCTACAAGGTTTGGAAAGCATATTTGAGAAGGGAAGTAATAAAGCATTGTGAACACGGAAGGAGGAATGGTTAATTTTGACCATGGGTGAAGAGAAAGGCTTTATGGGAGAGGCAACATTTTAGGTGGGTCTTGAAGAACGAGATCTGGCAGAATGCGAGAAAGCAGGGCAGCCCAGATTGAGGTGGCTCTAAGCGGGAATGAAAGGTGTGGACTTGTGCAGGGTGTTTCGGGGGGAGCGAATAGATGGATTAGACTGGGTTTGAAAGGTATATAATTCAGGACCAGATCATCAACAGCTTTCTATGCTAGGCTGGGAAATTCTGATTTTTTTTTTTTCTTTAGAGAATAGGAAAGAACTAAGACTTTTTGAAAATTGAAATGGCAGCAACTCTACTTTAAGGAAGTGATGACTGGACTTGTGGTTCCTAGGGAGTCAAGAGGGGGTTAAAGGCAGTGAGGACAGAGCGGGAGCTGTGCACTGGGAGGGATGTGGTGTGACTGGGTAGAGAATACACAGGTCTCAGAGCACCAAGGCATTATGGTCTGTATGTTTTGGCCGAATGCAGGACTGCATGAAAGATTGAGTATAAAAGACAAATAAAAGGAAGCAATGGGGAAAAATAAATGAAGAGTTTTTAGCTGGAATTATTGAAAGCACAATGATGCAATCATCATACACAGTTATAGAAGGGTTTGCAATATATTATGCTATGCGAGCTTGCAGCTCCCTCTGCCTGGGGGGTCAAGGAGGATTCAATAAGGGGGTATCTGATCCTAAGGGTGTCGGGCAGTAAGAAGGCACCCGTGGTCAAGGCAAGTGAACAAGTGGGTGCAGAGGCCATAAAGCAGGTGGGAGTCAGGCGACAGGAGCACAGCTTATCGTCAGGTGTAGTCAGAGATGGAAAGGGACCAGAGCTGAATTTCCAGGCAAAGGAGTTTTGTTTTAATCCTTTAATAAGTCATTACAATGATTATTACCATTATTATTTACTATTTACTATTTGCTTAGCTGAGTTAATCCTATTAATTTCTTAAATATCCTTCATAGGATGGCACAGTGGATGAGAGACATTCCCTAAACAGCTGTGTTAGTACATAATAATCTACACCGCTACTCACTCCACTAACCTATAACTCTAGTTGACAATAAAGTAATTGCCTTTCTCTCTTTTTAGGCATCACTGTACATAGTTTTCATTGCAGAATTATATGGTTATCTCTCAATATTTACAAACCTTAAAAAGCTGTCTCACTTGACATATGAATAATGGCACCTTTTACTACTTTAGTTTCCCTAAACTATTGTCTTCTACACTTATCCTAGGAATAAATGTCATGACTTGAAAGACATCTTTGCAAAATTACTGTAATGATGCTATTGCCGTGTTTCTAGTATTATGGATGCAAGAAATTAGCAAACTAAGATGCCTCATCTTCATAGATCCTCTTGTAAATGGCCAAACATCTTCCATTATGAACTTAGAAAAAAGGGCTCTTATAGGTTGATTTTTTAAAAAAGATTTTATTTATTTATTTATTTATTTATTTATTTATTTATTTATTTATTTAGAGTGTGAGCTGGGGCAGGGGCAGAAGGAGAGGGAGAGAAAAAAATCAAGCATATTCTGTGATGAGTGCAAAAGCCCAAGACAGGGCTTGATCTCACAACCTTGAGATCACGACCTGAGCTGAAATCAAGCGTTGGACTCAACCGACTGAGCCACCCAGGTGTCCCTCTTATAGGTTGATTTTGGGGGATGTTCAAATGAATAGGTACTTTTGTTGCTTCAGGTAAAAATCCTTGAAGGGTAGAACAGTAGGGAACACATACTGAACTGTTTAAATTGTTGCACATTATCCTGTCTATAAAACTGATCAAAAGGATTAATATTCTCAGTTCAGAGCTTGCAATGCATCCTTCTTGGGGTGTTCTCCCCATCTTCATTCTATTTTCAAGAAAAATAGAGAAATTATATCTAAATTTGGGATTGTACTCAGCATATTATTTTGTACGGAGGTATGTATAAAGTACACCAAGCACATGAACCACAGGGAACCCTCCTGGTTGCTTGCATCCCATTTGGGCCATACCTTGGCTCCCTGTTGGACTCTTCTGAGTTACACGGACCCCAGGGAGTAAGGTATCCTATAGCTTTCACATACTGGTGTGCATCTGCAAATTAATTTTGACATGAATTCTCTCTACTTGAAAGCATTTTAACTAATAAATATTATTAGATAATCGGTTCCTAAATTTAATTTTCAATCTAGGATTTACCCATTTGAGAACATGGAGACATTTCTGCCTCTTCAGTTGCTTGATAATTATGTATACAAACTAGCTTGTCGCTGTGAATGCTTTCCCACCGCCTCTTTCATTACACAGCTCTCCTTTTGATTGTCTCAGACCTTCAAGATGATCCTGATGATCTTCTCCCCATCCGACCTTACTCATTATTGCCATTGGTTTTATAATTCTTTGTCATGGACTGATTCCTTACCAAAGTCATCTTTTCATCAGATGTCCTGTATATAAAACTCATAAATTCTGTCCCTAAGAGGAATTGGTCTAGATAAATTAGTTCTGTTCCGCACTAGTAAAATTAGAAAGTCAGCAATTATGGAATCATTTAACCCTCAGTGCCCAAAGGCAAATAATGGGCTTTAACTGGACACTGAGAACATCCTGGAACATGCCTCCTAATCACTAAGATATTTTCTCGGAAAAGAAGATTTAAAATCATTGCTGGGGCACCTGGGTGGCTCAGTTGGTTAAACCGCTGCCTTCAGCTCAGGCCATGATCCCAGGGTCCTGGGATCGAGCCCCACATCGGGCTCCCTGCTCATGCAGGAAGCCTGCTTCTCCCTCTGCCTGCCGCTCCCCCTGCTTGTGCTCGCTCTCTCTCACTCTCTCTCTCTCGCTCTCTCTCGCTCTCTCTGTGTGTCAAATAAATAAATAAAATCTTTAAAAAAAAAAAATAAAATCATTGCTTTCCTGAAGTCCTGACTTTTAGAGAAGAGTTTCTGTTACATCCCAGACTTCTAGTTGATTCCATCGTTTATGAAAGTCCAACCTCACAGGGAACAAACTCGAGCATGCTTTTCTGATTTTAGACAAAAATTCTGATAATTTTAGATAATAAATTCTGAACTTTGTACCATGTGTGATAAGATGTCTTTCTCCAGATCTAAATCTGGTTTCATGATAAGGTACACACACTCACACATGGAGAAATAGATATCTACATTCATGATACATACCTGAACATTTTAAGGTAGCTTGTTTTAATATTTTTTCCTTTAACTTTTGTAAGAAATGTTTTGTGGTCTTTCTGAACACTCAGACTTTACAAACTTCCACTGAAGTAAAATATTTACTATTTAAGCCACTTTTTATTTGGCAACAGTTTCTCCATAATCTGTTTTCTTTTATTACCATTGGTTCAGTCATTGAAAAAGTCCTGTCATTTACAGTAATATACATCAGTTTGGCTTCTGGGTATGTAAGACACATGCTTCTTTTTGAGAATGTGTGCAGATGATCTATACAAAGTATGAATAAATGGTATTATTATCTACACAGTCAGTACTATGACTTTAAGAATTTTGTAACAATTTTTAAAACATTGTCACTATCCCATGCTTCTTCTTTTCTACTGGTTCTATCAGCTCCTCTTCATAGCAGCTAACATAAAATCCTAGAAAAAGAGATGTGTTCTTGGAATTCAGCAAGGAAAGGCAGGCATGGAAGACAGTGTCCTCAGTTAGTTTGTGAATGGGACAAAGAAGAACTCTGGTGGTACATGAGGTATGAGTAACTTTAAAGGGTAAAAGAAAGCAAGTTGCATTAATGAGCCTGTTGAACGGATAGACGAGAGAACTGGGGGTGAGTGTGGGCATGAGGAACCGAGGCTCTGGTTATTTTCGACCTGCATGTGCCATGACATAAAATAAGACACCAAATGTGTCTGTATCTCAGAAAGACCCACAAACATCAGAGCACCATCGTCCGTCAATGGAACAAAGCAAAGCAAGAGTCTATGCGAATGGGAACCAAGCATCCACCCAGGCGGCTAACCCCAGCGCCGTCCATTTGCAGGGGCAGGGTTTGAGCTTGCTGGGGGCTGAACGGCCCGGCCTAGGGCAGAATTGGGCTAGAAGGTGCTGAGTCAAGGCACCATCATTCCAAGCAAGTCAAAATCCTTTTAAGATACAAGGAAAGTCACTATTCCAGGTTCAGAAACACAAAGAATAAAATATTATTTAAGTCCCTAAACTTGGCTTATGAGGGTTCACTTCTCAGAGACAGGGCAAAGGTACAGCTGTAAGAACTGCTCTGTGAGGGTTATCAGACAACAACTAAACTAGCTCTAGATGGAATTGAAACTGAGTTCCAGAGGTTTTCATATTCTGATACAAAGTGGTTATTTCTTTGTTTCAAAAGCTTAAAAGTATACCTGGGGGCCAAGGAGGGATGAAAACCAGGAAAGACAGGAGTGTAAACTGGACGACTTATTGCCTCAGACTTAATGGTTGTGGGTTTTTCTCATCCTGGAATTCCGTATGGATGTTTTCCCACTGTGGTGTGGCTTGTCCAGCCCCCCAGGCCCTCAGCTTCCACCCCCACTGGGCTGAGTTAGAGGCCCCTCTTCTGTTTTTCTCCTCTCTCCTTTTATGAGCTCTCCTGCCTTATAGAACTTTCAAATGCTGTTTGACCACTTTCCAAAATGTTCTCTGTGAAGCTGGTGTATTTATAGCCATTGTGCAAAGAAAAGTCTCCATCAAAGAAGCCTGGGAATTTGGGGGTTAAACATTATTTCCTTGCTGCATGTTGTTTCAGACACTGTAATTGGCTATTGACATCGTGAACCTCTAAGAGTGTAGACCATTTCCCACTCTCATTCTCATGGCATAGACCATTTTTTGGGGGGGGGGTGTTGGTGGGCAACATCTCAGAGGCTAGTGTTCTCTAGAACACATCGGAAAATGCTCCACATTCCAGGCATTGATCCTTCCTTTCCCTTACTAGTTTGTGGGAGTTTTTTGAAGACAGGGATTATGTCCTGTTCATTTTTGCTTTGCCAAAGCTGAGCACAAGTACCTAAATGTAGAAGGGTCCAGCATTTTTTGCCTTTTCTTTTTTTGTTATGCTGAAATACACACACATTAAATTTACTGTCTTAACCATTTTGAAGTGTACAGGTGAGTGGTGCCCAATACACTTGTAATGTGCAACCATCGCTACCATCCTCCAGAACTCTTCTCTTGTGAAACTGGAACTCTATCCCATTAAGCAATAGTTCCCCATTCCACCCGCCCCCAACCCTACCAATCAGCATTCTACTTTTTGTCACCGTGGTTTGGACTATTTTAGTTACTCCATACAGGTAGAATCATATAGTATTTGCTTTCTTTTTTGTAACTGACTTATTTCACCTAACATAATGTGGACTCATTATGGATTATTGAAAAATAAGTTAAAGGGAAAAAAGCTACCTCAGAGGATCTTTGGGGACCAAAAATATTGATACCTTAATTCGAAGGATACGTATTTATTTACATGCACAGTGTAATTACTTTCACTTCTTTTTCTTTTGCTTATGGACTCAATAAACATTCACTGAGCCCCCCCTATGTTCCAGGTACCTTGATCAGTCCTGACCTTTCAAGATGAATAAGACAAAGCGTCTATCTGTGAGGGATAGAGTTGAAGGAGAGTTTATCCCCTTTTCAAAAAGAAGAAACTTTTGATCAAAATTAGTAACCCTTTATTTGCTTAGACATTTTAAAATGTTACCAGTTTATAAGACTGGGTCTTTCAGTCTCACATCTTTTATGCAGAAGAAAAACATCTTAAGTATATCCGTTCTCCAGATGAACACCGCTACATCATTTTATCTTTCTGAGAGGTCAGTTAAAAACAAGGTAAGAATTTTTCTGCCTTTATTGATCTGGTATGTGCTGCTGATTCCACAGAAAGGAAGTGTCTATGTTCCAAAGCCTATGATCTTGTTGTAGAATAAATTATAAATTTATTTTGACTCCTATCCTCAATTATTGATAGCACTTGTGTGGGTGAGAATGGTCTTCAATTTTAAGCAGAGTAAGAGATGACTTTGTCCCAGGTTGTCATATCTTAAACACGTGCCTAAATAACTTGGTTACACTTTCAATTAATTGGATCCATGTCCTTCTGCCAGGGCAACCTGGAAAGAAATTAGTTTACTTCATAATGATGTTATTATTTATGTGATTATTCAGCAAGTATTTATTGAGAGGATATTATTATCAGATATCACATTAGGCAGAAAGATTCAAGGTTGAAAAAGACATAACCTTCAAGGAACTTACATTCTACTGGGAGAAAGAACCAGTAAAATAAAATGACAATACTTAACATACAAAGAGGTCGGGGGGTGGGTATGTGTGTGGTGGAAGTGCAGAGGAGAAAAAACGAAGGCTTTGTAAGCAAAAGGACACCATTTGTAGAGTAGTTAACATTTGAGTTCTTAAAAGTAGAAATTTTCCTGAAAAAGAAAGACAAGGAAGGGTACTTCCAACTGAGGGCCTAGAATGTGACCAGAGCCTGGGTTGCATGGCGGGGAACGCTGCAGGAGGAGATTGAAGTGCACCGCATGAACAGGAGGCTGGTGGTAAAAGACCCTTGTGTAGCAGGATACCAGCTTTGAACCAGGGAACAGGAAGTCAAAGAAGGACAACTGGTAGGTAACTGACAAGATCATGTGATGGTTGAATGGTAAGTAAGAGTACTGTTGCCATAGTCTAGGCAAGAGATGGAAGAAGTCTCTGTCAAGGCAAGGCAAACGAAAAGAAGGGAACGGGGAATTTTGAAACAGGACTTGATGGCCGTGTGTGACGGCTGTGGAAGAGATAAACACAGAAAAAGAAACCTTCAAACATTTCTATTTTAGGCCAACATGATAACGTGAACCCATATTGTGAATGAAGATATGAGGAGGAGCAGAGTTTTGTGGTGGTGGTTGTTTTCTTTGTGGTTCTTTTGTCAACTGGCTTGGGAAGTGGCAGAGTGGATGAGGTTGGTATTGACCAAGTGAAGTGTGCGAGCTAACCCAGAAGGCTCATGTGCCTGAGAAAGATCAAAGTGACCGATGGTGGAAACATGATAGATGACATCTAAATTGTGTGAAGAGGAGAAGGAATTAATGAAAAAGACCAAACATGAATATTTTGGAGAAATAGGAAAAAGAGAATAGAACAGTGTTCTTGAAGCCAGAAAAGGGGAAAGTTTCAGAGATGACAGGAAAATAATAGCAGCGGAGGTTGAATAGATGAAGTCTGAAAATGGGCCACTGGAGGTTTTTTGTTTTTTGTTTTTTTGTATTTTTGATAAGTAGGCTCCATACCCAGCATGGTGCCCAATGCAGGGCTTGGACTCAACGACCCTGAGACCAAGACCTGCGCTGAGAACAAGAGTCGGATGCTTAACTGACTGAGCCACCAGGTGTCCCTGGTCACTGGAGTTTTAGTCAAGGGACCACTGGGGCTATTTGTGAGGCAGTTTCCTTGAACTGGAGAGAATGACAGATAAAATGGGGTGGGGAGTAAAAGCGATTGAGAACATAGACACAGTAAAGTAGCCTACTCCTTCAAGAAGGGTCTTAGTAAATAAAATAAGGAAGATAAGAAAGTGAATTGAGGGAGATATTGGAGCATGGGGAGAGTTTTATTTATTTTTTCTCCTATAGAGAAAATTGAGTTTGTTTCTGGGCAGAGGAAAAGGATCAGGAATTTGGAACCAGTTCAATCTTTTGACTTACCATAATCAGAAAGATCTCAATATCTCCTAAAAATTGCTTGGGAAAGCTTTCTTCTAGTGTTCAAATGGAAAATAATGCATAAACCTATCAAGCGGGTTAATATTTTCAGCAGTGTGAATAAATATTCTGCTGTGCTCAGTTTTGGAATCCTAAGCAAATTCCCTTTAGGAAGAAACAGAAGCCTATTCATTGGTCTGGACTGCAAGATAAGTATGAAGGGAGCCAGGAAACTGAGGGGTGACTTAGTCTACAGAAGGGGGACAAATGACCACTATGGGTTAGGGAAGCAAAGACTGGAACACAAGCAGAAACTGGCAAGAATAAACTATTTTTTTAATAACAGAATGACAACTCTTTCATCTGATTGTCCAGGATCTAAACTATATGAATCTCTTAATCAATTACATAAAATATCTGCCCTTTAAGTAGATGACTGAATCTTCAATGACGTACAACTCAGCTCTTGGTGAAAGTGGGCTTGATCAACAGATATTTGGAAGAGATGGCATTAGAACTGGGTTCCCAGCAGGTAGTGATTTTTGCCCCCCAAAGCACATTTGGCAGTGTCTAGAGACATTTTTGGTTGTCATAACTGGGATGGGTGCCTGTTATTGACATCTAGTTGGTAGGGACAAGGGATATTACTAACCATCCTTCAATGCACAAGACAGCACCCCTTCTCTTTGCCCCCAACAAACAATTCTTAGATAAAAAGATGTCAGTAGTTCTGAGGTTGAGAAAGCCCTCTTTAGAAAGATCATAACTGCCATTCTTTTAGGTTCTTTAAATTTTATTCTGTGTCAAGTTAGATCATGATAAATACTTATTCTATTTTTTTTTTTTAAGAGGGAGAGAGCAGGGGGTAAGGGCAGAGGGAGAGGGAGAGAGAGAATCTTAAGCAGATTCCATGCCCAGAGTGGAACCAGCCACCAGGCTTGATCCCACGAGTCACGAGATCATGAGAAGTATCTTTAGTTTTGTAAGAAATGACCAAACTGTTTTCCAAAGTGGCTGTATCATTTTGCATTCTCACCAGCAATGAATGAGAATTCCTGTTGCTCCATATCCTCGTCAGCATTTGGTATTGTCAGTGTTTGGGATTTTAGCTCTTCTAATAGATGTATAGTGGTATGTCATTGTTGTTTTAATTTGCATTTCCTTAATGACAGATAATAAGATCATGACCTGAGCCAAAAATCAAGAGTTGGATGCTTAACCGACTGAGCCACCCAGGCCCCCTACAATAACGTACTTATTCTAAGTTAGCTTAGCTGTTAATGACTTTTTCAAAATTAATAGGTTTTATATTTTTGAAACAGTTTTAGGTTTACAGAAAAACTGAGCAGAAAGTACAGAGTTCCACTATACCTTTTCACACCCCCTCCCACCACCCATCCCAGTTTCCTCTATTAACACCTTACATTAGTGTGGTACATTTGTTACAACTGATGGGCCAATAGCAATACACTAGTATTAACTAAAATTCATAGTTTACATTAAGTTTCACTCTGTATTGTACATTCTATGGGTTTTGACAAATGCACAATGATTTGTATTCACCAATACAGTGTCATATAAAATAGTTTCACTGCCCTAAAAATCCCCTGTACTCCACCTACTCATCCATTCTTTTCCCCTTCTGAGCCTTTGATCTTTTTACTATTTCCATAATTTGCCTCTTATGGGATGTCATAGAGTTGGAAACGTATACTAGGTAGCCTTTTCAAATGGGCATCTTTCACTTTGTGCTATGCAATTGAGATTCTTCCTTGTCTTTTCTGTGGCTTGGTAGCTCATTTCTTCTTATGGCTGAATAATATTCCATGAAGTGGATGCACCACAGGTTTTTATCCATTCGTCCAGCAAAAGACACCTTGGTTGCTTCCAAGTCTTAGAAATTATGAATAAAGCTGCTATAAACATTCACGTGCAGGATTTTTTCTGTGTGGAAGTTCTCAGCTCATTTGGATAAATACAAAAGAGTATGATTGTTGAATCACATGGTAGAAGTATGTTTAGTTTTGTAAGAAATGACCAAACTGTGTTCCAAAGTGGCTGTATCATTTTGCATTCCCACCAGCAATGAATGAGAATTCCTGTTGCTCCATATCTTCATCAGCATTTGGTATTGTCAGTGTTTTGGACTTTAGCTCTCCTAAGAGATGTGTAGTGGTATTTCATTGTTGTTTTAATTTGCATTTCCTTAATGAGAGATGATAGAAAGCATCTTTTCAAATGCTTATTTGCTATCTATATATCAACTCATTTTATAATTGGGTTGTTTACTTTCTTACTGTTGAGTTTTAAACATTCTTTGTGTATTTTATACACAAAGGTAATAGTCTTTTATCAGATATGTGTTTTGCAAATATTTTCTGGGTCTTGCCTTTTAATTTTCTTAATAGTGTCTTTGGCAGAGCAGATATTTTTAATTTTAATGAAGCCCAATGTATTAATTTTTCTTTCATGGATTATGCTTTTGGTGTTTTATCTAAGAAGCCATTGTCAAACCCAGTGTTTTTAATATAATGGAATTTGTTGTCTTCTATTGAGAGTCAGTATATGAAATGACAATCTGAAGCATATTTCTACAACTTCTGCACACCAGTTGTTGAAAACATAGTCTAAATATTTTATTCATTTTTTAAAAATAAGAGATTCCCTTATAGATTCCTCTTCTAATTTAATTCTGGGGAAATATTCTCTTCTAAGATGTACTTGTAGGCTTTCCTTCATTAATTAATGTGATTCAGGTTATCTATTATTGAGAAATTCTAAACCAATGGCTTTTTGTTTTGACTTCCTCAAGAGCTGGATTTATTCCTCATGGTAGTAATTCTCTCATTCTTATTTCCATATATGTCCCTTTCTCTCTGTGGATATCTGGCTTCTTTTTTCCCCATTAAGTTTTAATGTAGCCATCCTGGAAGGAGTGTCTTCAAGTTATGTCAATCATTTTTGGATTGGCATGGCATCCCCAAAAGCAGCTCCATTAAATATGAAGTTTGTCACTTTTTTCTCTAGCTTGGAGACATAACTGCATAAATCAGTTTGGTTGCTTTAACTAAAATGCGCAATTTTAAGTCAGAGATGAATGATCAAAAACCAGATTTTAAAACAGTTTACGTCCATTTTAATCAATAGCCTATTGCAGCTGCCTGACTGGAGCCTCAGGTCACATTTGCCGTCAGAGGATGTGATAGATGAGCAGCTTGTGATGGATCTGAAGCTCTGCAAACCCCACCCCTGTGAAGGCATTTGAGATTTCTTTTGAGGGTTCACTAAAGGAAACAATTTGCCGTGCTTATTTGTTGCATAGCCTCTAAGTAGAAAGTCTTTTCTAAGAGCTTTACAAATATACATGGGCTTGGTTAATATTTGGGTATACATTCCCATTTCTGTCCTTGTTCTGACAGCTCCTGATGGGGAAGACAGTGTCAGAAGACTAAAGAAGGAATTGTAATCACTACCCTGAGTGCTATAATGGGACTAAGTAAGGTGTTAGCACGTGTAGTGCTTTAAGATCTTGCTAGAAGAGTGAGGTGCATCTATAAAGAGATCTAATCCCCGAACTCCAGTGTTGGCAATCTACGAGGAGATTGATAATTACAAGAAAATTATTACTGTGTAAGGTGGACAGAGAAAAAGGAATATGGAAAACCATAAAATCAGAGTACATGTAATTTCATTACTGTGTGCGGAAAAGGCAGCATAAGGCCTTTAGGTTAAAGGCAAAAAAAATTTCCTGGCAGTGAGAGCTATTAACATTTCACGGGCATGGAGAGAATTTGTTAAATCATCCTGGCTGAAAGGGTTTCTAACATTGGGGAGATTTTCATGTGACAGAGAGTCGCATGGGCTTGCCTGTAGGCTGGGGATGGATCCCATGACCTCTTAGGAGCCTTGCAGGGCCAGGAATCTCTGATTCTGTTAGTGAATTTCAAAGTGGAAGATTCATCTTGTGTATTAGAAGTTACATTAAAAAATGTTAAATCTGTCACAAAGTGATAATCAGTGAAATATTTCACGCTCCGTGAAGCAAGAGCAACCTTGAAGCTCTTTGTGAGCCCGAAGCAGTGGAATGATGGCTTACTCGAGAGGCTGATGGGCGCTCTGGGGTCCTTCAGACTAGTTAGAGAGATAATAGTTTCTGCCTTGGAACCTGAGATTTTGACATTCAAATGGCAATTCACCATTTGTGCTGTGTTGGGTCATTCATCAACATCAGTGGCGTTGGGATTTCTGTGTAATACAATTGCATGATAATAGCATCACTGTACCTTCCGTGATCACTTTTGTCTGGATCATAGTTCACACGTGCCACATTGTATTTTTGATCTAGAGGCTACCTTCTTATAGTCACGTACTATATCATGTTGTCTTCACTTACTTGTTTCTGCCGGTGGGCAGCCTGATTATTGAAATAGCAAAACATTTTAAACCACTTTTATATTAGGTCCCCCCATCATAGAATGTGGGCAGCAACAGACAGGCTGTGCTCTTCAGCAGGTGGGAAAGCAAGAAGGTGGCTAATCAAGAAAGGTCTGCCGCGAACTCCATTCAATGGGCCAGAAGTTATATCTTGAAGAGCTAATGGGACTGGCATGCGGGGGCCTCCACAGGTCTGCCTGGGGAGATTTATTCTGGGGGAGTCGGCCAAGGTCGGAGCAGTAGTAGACAGGTTAAGGGGCTAGTAGTTTGGGGGAGTTCAGACTCACGGGCCCAGCTGCCAGGAGGCCAGTCACAGAGCAGCGAAACTTGAGTCAGGAGTGGGAGTCACTTTCCATCTCCTATACCTTGACAGCTGGGAGTTTAAACTGTTAGGAACAGGCAGATGGAGGCCAGAACCTGTAGGTGACTGAGGAAGGGCAATACAGGTTCACAGGGACAGGGTGGAGGAGAGTGGCTCAGTGACCACTGGAACCAGCAAACCTGGACAAACCCCAGTTCTATAGTTTGCTGGCTGTGTGACCATCAAGTGAGTCAACCTCTTGGATGTTCAGTTTCCACCTCTGCAAAGTAGGGAGAAAGCAAGTCACTTCATTTGCTTGCTATGATACAACGTCAGCAGAATGCATAGCACATTGTAAGTGCTCAGTGAATGTTTCAACTCCACACACACACACACACACACACACACACACACACACGCACACTGAAGAATATTATACAGTGTAAAAGAAACAAATTTAACGAAGTCATGTGAGCAGACTGCCGTTTGTTGGATGGTTGCTGACTGCCATGCTGAGGGAGTGAGGCTCCCTGGACCACCTGCACTACACAGCTGGATGACTATGGCACATTCAAATCCTAAAAATGCAGTAGATTCATTCTGGCACAGGTTTCCGTCATTGTTGTCCAACTGGAATAGACTGCCTGTCAGGTCAGACGGTGCCCTTTGAAACAGGACAAACTCAGAAGTTGTGGTTAGGGGCAGACCACTCCTGGATTCTTCAATTCCGGTTGCCGTTGGCAAAAAGAGTTAGAGATTTCCCCTGTAACAACTGGATCCCTCAAACCCCGATTTTGTCGAGCCCTTCTCTATTAGTTTCCTATTGTTGCCGTCCTAAATTACCACACACGGTAACTTAAAACAACCCAAATTTATTATCTTAACAATTGTGTAGGTCAGAAGACCAAAATCTGTCTCACTGGGCTGAAGTCAAGTGTCAGCTGGGCTGGTTCCTTCTGGAGGCTCTAGGGGAGCAGCTATATGTCGCCTTCCCATCTTCAAAGTCAGCCACACAGCATCGTCAACAACTCCTTCACCAGCTCTGCTTCTGTGCTCACATCTCCTTTCTCACTCTGACCTTCCTCCTCCCTTCTTTCATTGACCTTTGTATTAATTATACAGGGTCCACCAGATAATCCACGATAATCACAAAATCCTTAATTTAACCACACCTGCACAGTCCCTTCTACCGTGTGACGTAACGTACGCACAAGGCTCTGGGGATTTGGTCGTAGATGTCACCGAGGGGCCAGCATTCTACCTACCACGCCGTCCGTCCCTCGTACCTGTTCCATGAATCTATGCCTAGATGGGTATTTACATTTTTCCTGCAAGGTGAGAACATCTTGGAGTAAAGACCAAATAGAAATTAAGTCATAATAGCCAAGTTGAGACTATGAGAGTTGTTTTACCTTCTACTTCTCAGATAAAACAAAGCCCCCCCCCCCCCCAACTCTCCTGTCCACTTAGGAAGCCCGGTTCTTCCAGTTTGCCTGGGAGTGTACCCTTTGATTACAGGCCAAAGTGATTCTTTTGGCATGCAAATGAACCCATATTCAGGAGCTTCTTTGTAATCTGAACAGAGCAAGTCCCAGTTGTGGGGCTCCTCTCAGCAATCAGCTCCTGCTTTGTGGGCACTCAGATGTCAACAGCTTCTCCGCTCTAAGCTGCTGCTACTTTTAAAACTCTCAGCATTTTGTGGCTCACTGACTATATTAATTAACTGGTTTCTTCTTGTTTTGCAATCTGAAATCATCTCTAAAATCTGCTAGCATACCCACAATGATCCACTGCGTCTATAATGCTGAGGATTTTGCCAGTCTGAGTATGACTCACAGACTGAGACGGTTTTTGGTGCGAGGGTTTCCACGCAGTCTCCTGGAAGATTCAGGGCTGGGGTCCACAGAACCCCTGCTCTGTTCCAGGCAGTTTACGTGGCTGTTACGTGGTGGAATTCTGGTGACCTCACCGCAAAGTGCTATCGTTAGTGCATTTTACAGGTGAGTAAACTGAGGCTCAGACAAGAAGATAAGCTTGTCAAACGTCTGCACGCTATGTCAGAGTGGGTTTGCTATGATTCCAGACCCCATGCTCTTTCACTAAACTGCAGTTTTTCCGAGCTACAATCCGCATAGATGTTTGCTTCCTCCAAGCTCCCGTTTACTTCCAGGCTGCTCTGCATTTTGGCCCTTTGACCTTGGCTGTGCATGTTATCTTGCAGTTCACTTTTCCTTTTGTGCGAGATGGTGATGGTCGGGGACCCGTTTTATGCTCCTTTATACAGATTGTGTTGGACACTGGGCTAGAATGTACTCTGTAAAAAGTGATGATTAAAATGATGACTTCTGATAAAACGCCAATACTCTGTAATAAATAGGCATCTTCCTGAGATATTCCAACGTTCGTGAAAACTTCCAAGGCAAGTTTATGCCAGGCTACTCTTCCCTCGATGCGTTGGCTCTGTGGCCACGCCGCACAGAGTAAAATACACATTCAAACTTCAGCTGACTGTTGTGCGAGGGCAGACCCAGTCTTGTAAGCTGCCAAGCACTCTGTAAATGACTAAAGAAGATTGAGGAGAATTAACTTAAAAAAACCAACAACAGGGATGCCTGGGTGGCTCAGTTGGTTACGCGACTGCCTTCAGCTCAGGTCATGATCCCGGGGTCCTGGGATCGAGTCCTGCATCGGGCTCCCTGCTCAGCAGCGCAACGACCAATTTCATATCCGTGTAGGAGATTTTATGCTAGAGTGCTTCTCCCTCTCCCTCTCCCTTTGTGATCTCTCTGACTCTCACTCTCTCTCAAATAAGTGAATAAAATCTTAAAAAAACAAAACAACAACAACACAGAAGTGCAAAAGGGCTGGGTTCAAGAGTATTTTGGACTGGTCTCTCCCACCTCCTATGGGATTGAAGGCAGAGTGTTTAATCCTTCTGATTTCAGAGTGTTCATTTCTAAACTGAGATAATTCCTCTTTATTGGTTTCAGAGGAGGTGAAAATAAGTAAGAATACCTCTTAGTAGAAAAGTGCTATACATTTCAGAGTAATAGTGTTATTTCTAAAGTGAAACCCAAACTGATAGAATATCAGGAAAATGTTAAACTCCATCTTATTTCTGGGAATACTGTCATTAAATCTTCCCTGAGTTCACAGTGAGCAGCTTGGGAAGGCTGATGATAAGATGGAAAAAGACCGAACTGGACCCTGAGCCTCAGACCCCCATCAACTCTTGTGAGAGCATCTGTGTCCCGAAAGGAGCCCTTGCTAGCGGGGTCCCTCCATTAAGTCTTTACAACCTACAGATTTATAGCTCTGTCAGGGAGGCTCAGGCTTCTCCATATACCCCGACTGAATATGGAAGGAAAATAATTGGTGCTGTTGTCAGTAGTTGGCAGAAAATTTGAACTTGGCGAACGACTCTTTCTCAGGGTGACTAGCGAGGGCTCGCGGGCTCACTTCTGTCTGCTGGTTGGCTGCCAAATTGGAGACTCTAGCATAAAATCTCCTACACGGATATGAAATTGGTCATTGCAGAGCTGACTCCAGTAAGCTTTAAAAACTATCTGATTCTACGTTTGATTTTAGCGTTCTTTTTTCAATTCGGAGCTTAGTATTTGAGGAAGCTGGTAAAATAATACAGACGTGTGCTCTTCCCTTACTAGTCTTACATTGTTGCTGTGCTTTCCCACATTGTAACCAATGTGACAGGAAGCCAGGAGGAGAGTATAGACAAACTTTCCCCTCTATCTATTTTTTCTCAACACCTCGAACCTCAGTGATGCAGATAATCCGCAGGAAAAGCTAATGCTCAATTTCCAGACACTCAGGACTCAAAGTTACTGAGGGATCTAGCAGGAGCCCGAGAAGTTGCCACAGTATCAGGGTGAGCCCTCAGATCATGACAATGTGAGTGAGCTGTGTTGGTGCCCTGCACTCTCCAGAGATTTCAGAGCTTAATGGTTACTGTCTTTCTTCTGCCTTTGGGATCTTACATTTCCCTAGTGGTCAACCTGAACTCTGAACCACACAGGGAAGGGAATTCCAGGATACTATCATTCCAGCTGATCTGAGTCGACACAGTAAAAGCCACCACAGGGGATTTCCAAGACATTGTGGACTGTTGGTTGAGATCAACAAATACAGTGGGCTACATGCCAGACACCGTATTAAGTCCTTCAGAAACAGTGGTGGACAAAACAGACAAGATCCTCGCCCTCAAATGAACCATAAACAACACAAAAATGGTTACAATTTTGAAATGCACAAAGAGAGTCAAAGGGTGCTGGGATACAGAATAATAGAGGAATGATTATTCTGCAGAATGCATTAGGTAGGTAGGGCAAGAGTCAAAATTTGGTGAACAGAAAGGAGTCTATTGCTGGGAGACCATGTCAGAAAAGATGATGACGTGGGTTAAATTAGTGGGAGTGAAAATAGGAAGAAATGGAAAGCTCTTTGTTGTCTTTTAGAGGAAGAAACAGCAGCATTTGCTATTAGATTGGGTGTGGAGGATAAAAGGAAAGAAAATTTAAGGATCATTCTTAGGTCTTTGGCCTGAGGTTATTATTGGGAAGATCAGAGGAGGACTGGTTTGGGGAGATAGAATCAAGCATTAAGTTTTGAACGTGGTAGTTTAGAGATATTCATTTGGAAATATCTTGTTTCGTTGTTTATAAAATTTGGAGCTCAGGGAAGTGGGAGAATAATGCAGTGAAGATGAAAATTGGGAGTTAACTCTTATAGAGATGGAATTTAAGGCCATGATAACAAGATCGTGTGGGAAGGAAAATATAGAAGGAGAAGACAGAGGATCTAGCATACAGCTCCAAGTAACTCTGCAATTTAGAGAATGGGTAAGCAAGGAGGATCTCATCTACATAGAAAAAAGAGAAAATCAGTGAAGTATAAAGACAATTAGTAGAGTGTGCTGTTATAAAAGCAAGGAAGGAATTGTCAGTTATGTTGCAGAGGGTGAGTTGAACAAAAGTAAATTTTCAAGCATTTTGGTTTCAGGAATCCTTCACACTCCTAAAAACTTTGGAGAACCTCAAAGGGCTTCTGATTTTGTGCGTTGTATCTATCAACGTTTACCATATCAGAAATTAAAACTGAGAAGAATTTAAGGTGTTTGTTAATTTAAAAGTAGCAGAATGAATCAATTTCACATTAACATAAATAACACACTTTCATGAAAAATAACTATATCAAAACAAAAAATATTGAGAACAATGACATTGCTTTACATTTTTGCAAATCTCTTTAAAGTCTGGCTTAATGGAAGATTGCTGGATTCTCTTATCTCCTTCTGAATTTAATCTATTGTTCTCTGTTTTGTCTGTAGCATACGAAATATGCTTTTTTTTTTCACAAAGCAGAAAATTGGGACAGTAACTGAGAAGGATGTATGACTAAAGGAAGCTTTTGCTTTGTTTTGTGTAAAACACAACCACATATTTGCATGTTGATGGAAATGTTTGAGAAGACTAGAAGAGATGGCTAGGGTAGTAGAAAGAGGAGATTATTGCTGGAACAAAGTCTTTGTGAAGTTGTGAGGAGTTTGTATTTGATAACATGGATTTGCTTTTAAAAAGAACCTAAGAATAAGAGGGTGGGTTCAGCTGTGGGTAGCTTGGTGATTTTGGATTTAAATGGCTTTTTTTTTTTTTTTTTCTGTGTGAAGTCTGAAGTGGATTTACCAGCTAAAACTGGGACTAAGAGGAAGGGGTTTTTGAGACTTAAGAAAAGCTATAAGGTAAGAAATGTTTGGGAGAGCGAGAATATGAGTTCATCAGAGAAACACAATAAGAACGCATGGTTGTCTGGACAGGGGAGGCTTATGTCCATACATTTAAAGTGAAATCAATTACTTGCTTGTATGACTTTTGTTCAGTAGTGTTCAGCTATTTGGGTGCAGGCATGGAGAATGCAGATGGTCGGGTTTATATAGGATTAGGTTTTTTTTTTTTAAAGATTTTATTTATTTATTTGACAGAGAGAGAGACGGCGAGAGAGGGAACACAAGCAGGGGGAGCGGGAGAGGGAGAAGCAGGCTTCCCGCCGAGCAGGGAGCCCGATGCGGGGCTCGATCCCAGGACCCCAGGGTCATGACCTGAACTGAAGGCAGACACTTAACTGACTGAGCCACCCAGGCACCCAGGGTTTTTGAGGCTGATGGAAGGATGGGGAGGATATTTGCAAAGGCTTAATTATGATGATGTGTCATATGATCTAAACTGACCAGTGAGGGAATTGAAGGTGGGAGGAGATTGATGGAAAATGATAGTAGTTTGAGGTCAATGGATTGGAGATCACTGTTAAAGGAGGACATTGGGAAAAATAAAAATAAAAAAGACAAGGAGATGGAGCAGTGGTCCAGGAATGTGTTTCTTCTAAAAATTTAAATTGAATTGGTATCGTAATTTCTGATGATGATGAGTTCTATGGCATGACCATGAGAATAATTGGTAAGTGGAAAGGAGGAAGAAGGTTCATGAAGTAAGGCAGTAAAGAAACTGAGAGTCCAGTGTATTTCATGTTCTCATTGTATGTCAGTGATGATGATGGTGTTGGTTGGAAGAGAAGATGGAGTCATGTATTGAAACCCGATGAAAAGTTCATCAAGATTGTGCTGGGACACTAAAGAGAGAATAAGAGATTCAGTAAGAAGCAGAGAGCCAAGATGCTCAGCAGGCCAAGAACCAGGGAGGCTGACAGAAGATAGAAATGGTGGGTTGCCTGAGATGTGAGTGAAAATGAAGCTGTTGAGAACTGCTGGGCAAAGGTGACTCCGGTAATAACATTAGAGCTGGTTGGAAGGAAGAAAAAATAGCTCATTTCCTTGTGATAGTTCCTACTCTGGCTTGGCCAGTAGCTTCTAGATGAAAGGTATTCCCACAAATGAATCCACTGACTTATTCCATCAGCTGGAACTTATGAACTAGAAATGCATGCATTCCTTTTTCACTATTAGAAGTTTGATGTCTTAAATTAAAAATAAAGACAAACAAGGCCAAATCCAACAAATTAGTTCATATCTCTAGCCTAAAATCTCCAAATCTTTGAATAAAAGGATCAGATTAGATGATTTTGGTAGTTTCACTCAATTATAAATTTCTTTGAATTTAAGGGAAAGCCTCTGGAAAAATGTAGAATAGAAGAAGTTCAAATAAAAAGAATTGCTCATTAAACATTTGTTCTGCTTACGTATCACATTTTAAAGATGTTTAGAATTTAGTAATACCCATATCTAGCAAGTATATAATGCACCTCTTGAATATGCCACCGAGAATGGCTCAATGCTTATGGAAATGTGTTAAAATAGATCTTCCTTGACTTATGATGGAGTCACATCTGGCGAAATTCGCTGTAAGTTGAAAATATTGTTAAGTCAAGGATGCATTTAATGTATCTAACCTGCCATAAACATTATAGCTTCACCTAGCCTACCTTAAAAAAGCTTAGAACCTAACTCAATGGCTTACAATTGGGCAAAATCTTCTAATACAAAGCTTTTTATAATAAAAATAAAGTGTTGACTACTTCATGTAATTTATTGACTATTGTACTGAAAGTGAAAAACAGAATGGCTTTATGAGTACAGAATGTTGCAAGTGTATCAGTTGTTTGCCCTAGAGACCGAGTAGCTGTCTGGGAGCCGTGACTCGCTGCCACTGCTCAGCATCGCCCATGAGAATCATACCTCATATTGCTAGCCTGGGGAAAGACCAAAATTCAAAATTCAAAGTACTAAATATCAAAAACAAAACCAAGAAAAAACAAAGTACAGTTTCTACTGAATGTATATGGCTTTCTCACTATTGTAAAGTAAAAAAATTGTTAAGTCGTGGGGTGCCTGGGTGGCTTAGTCAGTTAAGCTTTGCACTTGATTTCATCTCAGGTGGTGATCTCAGGGTTGTGAGATAGAGCCCTGGGTCAGGCTCCACGCCCAGCGTGGAGTCTGCTTAAGATTCTTTATCTCCCTCTGCCCCTTTGCCTGCGTGTGTTTTCTTTCTCTCTCTTTCTCTCAAAAAAAAAAGTAAGTCGAACCATTGTAAGTCAGGAACTGTTTGTAATACAAGTGCCATGTATTAAGAACATGATCTTTCACTCTCTTCTGAAAATTAGTACTAAGGAAATAAATATGGAAAAATATGTTATTCAGAAGTGTGGTGGGAATATGGTTTATATCCTGAAAAATTGGAAACAGACTAAATGTTTGTTTCTGATGGAAACTATGGTATGCCTAGTACGTAAAAAACAATGTTTATGAAAAATATTGTATATTATAATATTGCTCATGAAAAGCAGACAATTAAAGAAAATATATGAGATAGTAAACCAAGAAGGCAAGATGAAAATTATTCGTACATAATGATTATACAATTACTGCATACAGTCAATTATACACCCTATGCATAGAAAATAAAAGACCAGAAAGCAATAACTCAGAACATTGAGAGAGATTATATTTGATAAAGAAAGCTGCAGATTACCCTTTTCTCCTTTCTACCTTTCTGTCTTTCCAAAATTTTCTTTAAAAAGATGGTTCCTGTGAGAGCAAACATTAAATAATATGTAAAATAAAAGAGAAAACTGCAGCTCTTTCAAAAACTATGAGTGTCAGAGACAGAGACCTTAGCTGGGAAAAGGCCTTCATTCTTTTCCAGAGATTGAAGGTGATTTGCCCTACTTGACAGGTGGCAATTATACACTATGTCCCTTCTAGAACCCAGGTAAGTACTCCTCCCTCCATCAAACACAAGTCATTGCAAACTCAATACTTCACGTATAATTGAGCAGGTGTAATTAATTAAGTACAGAGGACACTTGGAGATTGAAATGTGTACTCTATCTATGGACCTTCAAATAGAATTTTTTTTTTTCCAGAACACTAAACTGTTCATATAAAATGCATGTGACAGTGAAGTGGCTTTTGACTTTTAAGTTAGCAGTCACAGATCTAGATCTCTTATTTGTATTCCTGGCTAGATAAATGCTTCCAGGATCTTACACAAAAGGTGGAAATCCTGAGATGCCCACATAGTAAGCCTTGCAGATATCAGAAGGGCACCAAATGTTGCTATTCTTCTCCTGAATCAGAAGGAGAAAAATTAAGCTCCTACTTTATTGAGTTCCATATTCCGTCTCTCCAGTGGAATTCAGATCTGATCAGCCAGGGGGTCAAATAAAAAGGGCTAGCAACTGGATTCTGGTCCACAATTGTGCTTTTATTCAAAAGCGGCAACAACTTTTATGCTTGGGGAGTTAAATTTGCTTTACTGTTTGGAATCAAACCTCTGCTCTGTGCCCTGGGCTAGCTAATTATTCTTTTAGAGAGAATTAGTCTTCTGATGACTCATTAAGAGGTTCTTTTAGAAAACAATACATTTTTAACATTGGACTAAGTCCCAGGATATTTGAAATTAGTGTAAGTAATGGTTGGAAAGCCCCCAAATGATGGCTGTAAATGACATCCAGAGTGGCAGGCTCAGTGGAGGCAGGGACTTAATGGGCACAGAGATAGACACCCTATAGGAGCAGAATGCCATGTTGGAGGATTAAATGACCAGTGTCTAAGAAGCTGGATGCTACAATCTGAGATTTATTGGGGCTATTCTAGGATGATTTCTTCAACACCAATCCTGGCATTTCAAACAGTGTTTCCAGAGGTATTGGCTTACAGTGCAATTTGATTTGGGTTCAACAAAACATTTTCAATATGCTTGCTAGAAATATATTCACCTTCTATTATTCTCTGTGTGTGTGTGTGTGTGTGTGTGTGCGCGCACGTGCGTGCGTGTGTATATGCGTGCGCTTTCGTCCCTGAGGGGTAGATATTGTGACGCTAAACAAGTATTATCGCTGGATCTGTGAACACGATTCCCATATTAATGGTGTCCCAGATGGGTTGCAAAAACGCACGTGAAGGGTGTAGATAAGAGAAGTCACAATATGCTTTTATGTAGAAGAGGTATTTTACAAACATTGAGAAATATTGTAATGTTATATAAAAAGTAATTTTTCTTGTCTTTTTTTAGCATTTTGTATCAAGTGCCGTGTATTATATTAACTTGTGAGATAATTGATGACTGGATAAAATTCTTACAGAGATAGTCTGTCAAAAATAAGACATCAAAATTGGTCTCCAAAGGAAGCAAATAATATGCAAAATCATTGGTTATTACCTTTTCATTCTTAGGTTAAAAAATGATCCTTCTCTGTTCCTCTGGATGGCTCTTTTTCTTCTTCCCTCTCACTGTTTGTGAATATTTATTCCCCAGGGCTTTAGCTATCATTCAGTTCTATTTCCTTCTCTGTGTATCCATTCAGCCGAAGCTCCTAACTTTCCATTATAAATGCGTAAATGGTCCTAATCTAATGCTCTAAGATCTTCATACCATGGCTTAGGGGCAAAATAGAGGGGTGATGAATTTTCTGTCAGTCATAACCTTTGTCCATTTACTTGTCTTCTTTGGAAGAATCTCTTTGCTCTAATATGCATACAGTTCAAACCAATGTGTAAATATATTTATAAGCTATAAAGGGATCTGCCGATACATATCAGGATATAAGGAAGGGACATGAGAGATTGTTGATTCTAGATTCCAGATTCTAGTTGAACCTCCCGTGATAGTTTTATTCATTTTTTTGTGATGGTTCTCTATTCATATTTGTCTTATAGGATGGTTTTGGGTCTGTGATAGAAGTTCAATAAGTATCTTTTATGCCCAGCAACATTTTAAATGATTTTAGAGGAAAAGTCATATTTTCTGCTTCTTCATGTCCTTGGTGCTATATTGGGTCTGCCGTGTGTTTTAAGAGTGAGGGAGATTCGGTGGATTCGTGCTCCCCGAATACTCTACTAGGTGCTAACAGGAAGGAGTGAGAGGAAGAAGATAGGATGAAAATGACAATGGCAACCTAGTTTGAGTGATTCAAAGTCACACACATGTAGCTACAAAGTTGCATCCCTAAATGCAGATGGGTTGCAAAACTAAGGAGTCAGTAAGATCTTCTTAAGATGAAAATCTGATCGTGTTACTTCTTTTGTATAAACCACAGCCTTATGTGCTCATTAATATCAGAAATACCCATATTCTTTGCTTGACTTATGAGGTCCTTTATAATCAGCTATTTCTCTACCTATCCAGGCTAATTTTTTCTCTCTATTCTCATGAAACTACTACTTTTAATTTCTCTAAAAGCTATAGAAGAAATGAAAATTATTGGCTCAACAGATCACAGACTTGCTCTTAGGAATTATCTACTTCTTTAAAGAAAAAGGAGAAACATATGCACCCAATACATTTACCTAAAGAAGGTATGACTTCAGGATTCAGTTGCTAGAAGGAGATATGATAACATTTGGCATTGAAGCACATTTGTATTTTTAGCTATAAAAACAGCCGTATCAGCTATCCAGGTAGGATCATCATCCTACCCCCATCATAAGGCTAATGGGGTTACTAAATTCTAATTGAAATCGTGGATGAACTTCTAACCAGTTCTAACAGGGAACTTTGTCTGTGATTGATGCTGTGTAAAATTTCCAGGGTGATTAAAGTCAACTGAGGGGAGGGGATTGGAATTGGGGAAGAGAAGTTTGGGCAAGAAGTTCCAAAATGGACTGTGACTGAGGCCTGACCTGAATACACCCGAGCGATCGCTGGAGAGGACACACTGAACAGCTAGACTGGGGTAGGTGAATTTGTCTGCACCAGACAGCGTCGGCCCGGAGTCAGAAACGGAATCCCATTCTAACAATATTCGTGCTTTTTCCACCCTGAACAGTAACTAAAATTTTATAACCACATAAAGACTTACCACTGCATAATATATAACTTCATTTTTACCTAATACTGTCCAATAGTGGTAATAATCATAGCTAATATTGCTGAGCGCTTACTATGTGCCAGACACCACTATTCTTCGTACTTTATACATATTAACACAGTGCTCACCAGAACTCCACGATGTAATTATTACTCCATTTTTACAACTGAAGAAACTGAATCTTAGGTCAGGTGTTGTCATCGATATTCCTTCATTTCTGTATATTAGTTCACTGAGAATTCAAGTGTTTAGAGTGGAAGTAAATTCATGCAAAATCTAACCAGTTTTTTTATTTTACAGGCAGGGGAACTGAAGCCTCGAGAAAGCACATATGTTTATCTGACGTTACAGTGAGAAGGTAGAAGTGAACCAGAGCACTCTTTCATCATATCCAAGCACTGTGTACTGAACGTTGGTTGCCGGCCATGGAAGCAAAAATCTCCAAGTCCTGATTCTGGTGATTCTTTATTTTGTTTTATGTACGTATAAGTATGTGTGCATATATGTGTGTATGGAAATACATATATACACATACATATAAGATATATGACAATACATTTAAAATATATACATACACACATATAAAATAGAGATTTCTTTCTTAGGGTATGTTTTTCAAAGGTAGAAGAATGCCTTAGCACTTCCTCATCCCTCCACCCATCCCTCTCCCCGCAAGCAGGTGCCACGCATGGTGATGTCATCAGGCTTCGTGGTGTTCTTACGACCTAACTGGGACCCTGTTATCTTCAGCCACCTCAGGCCCATCCACTCATTTGTGTTTCTTTGGAGTTGGATGGAGTCAGAAAACTGAAGACCCACATTCTTTTTTTTGGTAGTTGTTTGTACCCTGCTTTGATGCTTAGCACATTTCTATTCAAACACAAATGATCAATAAGTGTATATGGGGTTATCTGGTTTCAGATCTTACCCATGTTAGAAGATAAAGTGAACTTGTTCATTTTTTTATTTTGAAGCAAGAAAATCTATATTAGTATTTGTTTTGCTGGGCAGACTTTTATTATTTCTTTCTCTATCCGACTGCAAGCATCTTGACTTGTTCTATGATATCCTTATGTGATATTGGGTTCTCACTTTCCACTGTATCCAGGATATGTTATTATTCTCAATACCTTGACAACCACTTAACTTTCTTATCTTTCTTTCCTAATATCAGACTGGTTTTTGTCAAACTGGAACCCTAGTTAAGCCCAACTATCTGTCTAATCCATGTCCAGGAGAAAGAACTACCAATCTGCTGTTTGCCCTCCATCAAAATCATGAACATATATTTAAAAGGATCCTGCACACTCTCTTGCATTTGTAGTTTGCTTGCCTAACATGCTTTGGTCTTTCTATGCCTCACAAAGATTACATTATACTTTCTTTAAAAGCTCCTAAACCCTTACCATGACTCTCTCAAAGTTTGTGACCTTGCCTTACACATCTACAGACTTGAACTTCCTCATCTTCCCCCAGTAGATCTATTTTACTGGCCAGTCTTTATCTAACCCTGCAAACTGTCTTTTTTCTTCTATTGCAATAGGAGGCCATTAAAGGCCAATCCTTCCATTAAAGGCCAATCCTTCCACATGTGTTCTGTATTCCCTTCTATGATGTCTTCTCACGGACTTTGCTCCTATAGTTATCTCATGGTTCTTCAGCATCCTAAATTACTAGATCATTCTTTCAGCTTACGTATCAGTTAGCATAGCTACAGGAAGCAGATGACACATTTCAGTTGGGTAATTCAAGAAAGTATTGATAAAGAGGCTATTTATACAGGCATGGATAGGGTGTAGTAGGGACACTGTGACAGGCAGTGGGGTACCAGTGAAGTAAGACTCTCCCAACTCCCCACATCTACTTCTTTTAGTCCCTAGGCCTTAAGGGTGAGGGGAATGAGCCATTACCTGGAGTCAGAGAGACAGCTATGTGGAAAAAGTTGCCTAAAAGGGCACTGTTTCCTATTTAAGGGATGGAGCACAGTCAACCCCTGTGACCTCATGGGGAGGGCTTGGGGTGGGGCGATCAAAATCCTTCTTCCTCCCTCCCCTCCTTCCCTCTGGAAGGTCCTGCCTATGTGTGTTCTTCATTGGCAGACAGAGGGCAAGAGAGCACATTCAGTAGGTGAGGGAAGTGGAGAGTGAATCTGGAGGGTGAGTCAGTGTCAAAGCAAAAATTGCACTAGGTAAAATTAAACAAATGAGGAAGAATTTAGTCCAGGCTCTTGCAATAGGAAAGTGAGATTAGAACTCAACTCCACCAAAGCAAAGAACAGTAGCGTTTTGTTTTTTAATGCTTCTTAAAATTTTTTATTTATTTTATTTTTTTAAAAAAATTTATTTAATCATTTGAGAGAGAGAGAGAGAGAGAGAGAGAGAGAGAGCACAAGCAGGGGGGAGGCAGAGAGAGAGGGAGAAGCAGACTCTCCATGGAGCTGGGAGCCTGATGTGCGACTCGATCCTAGGACTTAGAGATCATGATCTGAACTGAAGGCAGACAACCATCTGAGCCACCCGGCTGCCCCTTAATGCTTTTTTTTTTTTTTTTAAGTAAACTCTACCTGCAATGTGGGGCTCAAACTCATGACCCTGAGATCAAGAGTCACAGGCTCTACCAACTGAGCCAGCCAGGTGGGTTTTTAAGGGTTAGGGTGAGCAACTGGAAAAGTGCTGGAGGATGTTAGGAAGAGGCCATAGGCCACCTGTGCTTGCTAATAAACTTCGTGTATCTTTATGACAAGAGGTAGTTTCGCAATTTGGAGCAAGGCCCCCACCAAAGTTAGGTGATAACCTCTCCTCAGAAACTAAGGAGACTGGGTTACTATCTTTCTTGATTAGGTTTTAGAGAGATGGCTGCCAGATCCTTGAGAAAGACATTATGAAATGACAGGAAGCCTTTAAAAAGATTTACATCTCAAAGGGTCAGAGAAAGAATTTATAATTACAAGTTTGTTTGTTTTTTTTTTTAAATAAATGCTCTCAGAAGAGGTCTGGCAGGGGCCTATCAGGAAAAAGGTTGAAGTTTAGTCAAGCTGAGGAGACCTTAAAACATCATGGTCACCAGCTAGCATCAGCATAGCACATAGGAAAACCAATAAAAGTAAAACCTCTTTTCCTGCTGCTATTGCCCAATTTCTCTGCTTGTCCTCAAGGCACAACTTCTTGAAAGAGTTGCTTCTAGTCAACTGTCTCTGATAGATCACCTCTAGTTCACTCTCCAATCCATTCTATTACTCCATGTCTGATATGCTCCTGTGACTGATCAACATATTGCCAAATCCAGTGGCCAGTTCCTCCTTCTGTATCTTACTTGACCTCAACAGCATTCTTGAAACTTTCTTCCCTTGGCTTTTGTTTTTTTTTTTTATCCACTTCACTGGATGTTCCTTATCTTTTGCTGGCTTCTCCTCTCTGACGTCTAAAAGTTGGAGTACCTTAGGGTTTGGGCTGGACTTCTCCTTTTTTTCCTTTTGGACAACACATTCTCTCTAGGTAGTATTTTCCTTTTCCATTAGGTTAAATACCATCCTTTGCTGATGACTCCTATGTCAATGCCTTAGTCTTGACAGTTTTCTTACACTGACTCCAGAAGCAGATATCCAGCCAATTCTGTTTTTCATAGGATGTCTACAAGGCACCACACGTTTAACTCATTCCAAAACGCAAACTTGTTTCTCCCTCATTTTTATATCTCAGCCAATAGCAGTATTACCAACCTCATGCTCAAGTCAAAATCTATGAGTCTGGACTTCCTCTTCTTCACTCACTTCCCACCTCCAAGTCATTAGCAAGTAAAATTGATTCTACCTGCAAAAACGTATCTCCCCTATTTCCACCTCTACTTGGTCCAACCCATCATCACCCCTCCCTGGAGTACTTGTCCCTATTTCCATTTCTGCCTTGGTATAATTCATTCTCCACAGAGTCAGCAGAGGGATCTTTATAAACATTAGATTTATAGACATTAGATTTATAGACATTAGATCACATTTATAGACATTAGATCACTTAACTTCCCACCTCCACTTAGAGCAAACTCCAAATTCCTCCCATGCCCTACAAAACCCCACAGGAACTGATCTCTGCCTTTGTTTTGGATTTCACGTCTCAAGACCCTCCTCCTCGCTGCTGGTCCCCAGAAACTTTGGTCTTCTCTCTGTTCCTAAAATTCTCTTTCTACTGATTTTTTCATGGTGAGCATTCTTTTGGTAATTCGGGTCTCAGCTAAGATGTCCTAAGAGAGGATCTCCCTGACCACTCAATCTAAGGTAACCCTTGTCACTGTATCACATTACTCTAGTTGTTTACAGAACGTTTATTCTAGGACACTTTCTTGTTTAGTTTTTATTGTCTGTCTCATTCTGCCAGAATCATGAGATCAGCTCCTTCACTTTATCCGCTGCACTTGGAACATGGGCTAGCTCATAATAGTCACTATATATAAATGTGTTGAATTAATGTTAATAGAGGAGTGAAGGCTACATATTCAAGCAGACTCAGTTTTCTGACTGTCTGGATCTTGAAGCGAAGTCTGTATCTATAAACTGATTTTTTTGGGGGGGGGTTGGCGGTAAATCAGTGTATTTTTTTTAAATATTTTTATTTATTTATTTTTTAAATGTTTTATTTATCTATTCATGAGAGTCAGAGAGAGAGAAGCAGAGGCAGAGGGAGAAGCAGAGGCAGAGGGAGAAGCAGGCTCCCCGCCCAGCAGGGAGCCCGATGCGGGGCTCAATCCCAGGACCCCCGGATCACGACCCGAGCCGAAAGCAGACGCCCAACCATCTGAGCCACCCAGGCGCCCCAAATCAGTGTATTTTAACTAAGTCAGAGAAAAGACAAAGAATAAATGATTCTCCAACAAAAGAAATTGCCAGATCGATGGACTGTTTCATGTGACATAGAGGTTCCTTTTTATAAGGTTTTATGATGATGGTGTTTTCCTTGACGGCACATTACAAAGAAGTATGTATGTTTTAGGGTTAGGCCTTGAGGCTTACATGAATACCATATTAATTAATTATCTGTAGCATTTCAAACATCGAAACAAATAAGAATGAAACCAGTTAATGGTAAGTATCTATTTTAAATGACTAGGATAATAAACTAATACTCATAACATTTAATTAGGTTGAACAAATTCTTTTTAAAAATCCTTAAGAGAAGTGCCCATGTGTTATGGTTTTGGGAATCACTGAGGAGGATTCTCCCAGAGATTTACTTATCCTTTCTGACTAATGAAATTAATTTTGATTCTCAATAAATAACAGTAATTCCCATACTGGCAAATATCAAAGGATTTTATAAATATAAATTGATCATATGGATAATCAGTCTTTACAGGGTAAGTGGTAAGATTTATAAAATCTTAGTTGGCAATAACTGACATGGCCACAAACATTAGTGATCAGGAATATAGTATATTTGAAATACTCAAATCTAGCACTGATCAGGTTTACAATGTTATATTAGGTTAGCCCTATTTTTCTTGACTTAGGCAATATCTTCAAAACTGAAAATCCAGATTTTTGTCTTCTCTCAAAGAATTGGAATATCTGTCCTTCAATGAGCCTTTGTTGCTACATGGCAACAATCAGTTGAGCAGAGTAGTTTCTGATCTCTTCACCACCCCTTATTGTTCAGTACATCGTCAGCTTCTCACTTCACTCATTTGTTTTTCCTGCCTGTGCCCTGATTACATTGTATTGTCAAATCTGTCAGCTGTTCTAGATGATAGTTGATTAATTAATAATACCTAATTCATACTAGGGAAATATCAAATTGTTTTACCTGTCTTAATATCACAAAAGATTATATATTTTTTGCATAAAATGTGGCACAGTGGTGAATTAAGTCAAAAGGCAACTGAAAATTAACTATATATACAATAATATAATATTGTTAATTTTGTATTTTAAAAAAAACTGGCCCAATTTTGTGTTAAGTGGTATTAACCTGACACATTCTTTTTTTTTTTTAAGATTTTATTTATTTATTTGACAGAGAGAGACACAGAGAGAGGGGGAACACAAGCAGGGGGAGTGGGAGAGGGAGAAGCAGACTTCCCACGGAGCAGGCAGCCCGATGCGGGGCTCGATCCCAGGACCCTGGGACCATTACCTGAGCCAAAGCCAAAGGCAGACGCTTAACCATCTGAGCCACCCAGGTGCCTCAACCTGACACATTCTTTTACCTAAGATTGCCTAGTAAAAATGATCAATGCAAGAGTATTATCAGAATATATGAGCACATCTCTTCCATATTGGTGAATGAAAACTTACGTTTATTTTGTAACATTTTCTGATTACAAATACTACACATATTTACAGTAGAAAAATTTATATGCAGAAAAATTCAGAGAAAAACAAAAATTACCCATAATCTGACTATATTATAATAATGGGTATGTATGTATATGTGGGAGGTGTATGTGTATGTTGTATGTGAATATACATATCCAAGTGTGCATAAAAATTATATATTTATATTGTATAGTTTTTTAAAGCAAAATTTAATATTAATATTTTGAATAGTATTTGTTCATTTTTAATACACTGTCAATAATCTCCTATGTCACTAAATTTAGTAAACCTTTCTGAGAGAAGAAATAGGTGTAATTTTTTTCTCTTTACTTATAACAAATAATATTTCATTTAATTTTTAAAGTAATCTGGTTAGGGTCAGTCTTGCTCAGTTCATTTGAAAGGGGGAAGATCTATAAAGAAAAGTAAAAATTCATAATAAATAAATAAATAAATAAATAAATATTTGCTTACAAAGAAGTAAAGATTTATTTTCTTCATTTTATGTTCTTTAGTAAGTTTCTGATTTGATTTGGCATCATAAGCAAGACTTAGAGCTATTTTTACCAGGTGAAAGAAAGGCAAGACAGGCTATTTTAAGAAAACTGCTATTAACATCTGAAAGAGCCCCCATTTTTCCTTATTCTATTTTGATAAAAACAGAACAGTAATTGAAAATGAATAATTCAAAAGACATTATGTTATCCTTTGCTAAATAGGGTCCCCTTTCTTCCTTCATTTGATTAAGCAGAACAACCAGTCAGTAGGATTTGGGGGAACTTTTAATGATTGTGTAATGTTTAGAGCTAAGTATGGTCTCCTTCACATTTCACAGCACTTAAATTCACAGCTCCACTCTATTGCTAATAATCGTGGCAGCTATGAAATGACTGAGTTCTATTCGGTACACCCAATAAAACCCATGTAAAATTCCATTTTTAAACAGATTCGGTAAGTTTTTAATTTTTATAATTTTACTTTATAGATGACAAAACTTACCCAGAGAAACAAATATTTTGACCAAGTGACATGGGAAGGTGAGGGAGAAATCAGAGCCCCGTATACTGTTTAGCCATTAAATCACCATGTTCCTGAAAGCTCAAGTTGCCTGGTTTACTAAATTTCAAAGAACGTCCAGATCATGTGTTTTGCAAAATAATATCTTTAAGCTTTCCATTCTATTAAACACTGTTTTTTTTTTTTAATTTTATTTATTTGAGAGAGAGGAAAAGAGAGAGCACAAGCAGGGGTGAGGGGCAGAGGGAGAAGCAGACTCCCCACTGAGCAGGAACACCAGTGTGGGACTCCATCCCAAGACCCTGGGATCATGACCTGAGCCAAAGACAGATGCTTAACCGACTCAGCCACCCAGGCGCCCTATTAAACACTGTTTTAACTTGCCATTCACTTTCTTTGTTCTGACTCCAGGACTGTGGTTTTGGACTTGACTTCATATACCAACGAAGCATAATATTATCAAAATCTAGTTAGCACTTTTCTCGATTAATTGTGCTAAGATTGAGTTATTAAAAATAAAAATAAAGATAATTTTCATATTGCTTTATGTACCAAGAAACACATTCCTATTTTAAAAGTAAAAAATTAACTGGAGCAAATGACTTTCTATCCTTGCTGTTTTTTAAAATTTTCTCTTTATAATGCAAATAATAGAAACTGCTGATTATTACAACCAACAATGCCTAATTACTATCTAACTAAAGCAGAGATCATGCAGAGGTGACTTGTTTTTGTAAATCAGTGACTGTAAGGATGTTAACACTTAAAGAAAAGTTTTGTCCTGAAATAAACACAGCATTGCCATCTGAGATATGTAATGATTTAAGTGCATGTTTCAGTTTGTTAATACTCAGAACAATCTTTCAGGCGATAGAGACAGTTCTCTCTTTAAAAATGGTCATTTATTATCATCCTACAATTTATAATCCCAGATCTTAGTAAAAGATATTTTAATCTCGTAGATTAACTTGCAGCCGTCAGATCATCAGTGGTTTTCTAGAAGCCACTCTTTACTGCTCTCTTTGCCCCGGCTACCACCTGTCCTCCTGCTCCTGTTTGCATTTTCAGCAGCTGTATTATTTACTTGGTTATTATATCAAGGGTCCAGTGATCTCGATCGGGCATTACGAAGTTAATCACAGCTGAGATCCAAGAAAGGCAACCTATAGAGTGCAAGGTACCACTTTACCTTTCCCACATAATAGGTTATTTTGTCATTGGCATTCCCATGCTCCCTAAGCCTTAACAACCAAGCTAAAATAACTGCATTTGTTTTAGCCACCCTCTGACTGTTGAAATGTGGAACAATTTTGCTTTCATTTCTCTCTAAGCCTCTAGAAAATAAAGTTATTTAAGTATAGTTCTGGGATTCTTATTGTCTCTAAAGGTCATCTGCTCTGGCCAGAAAGGTTTCCAGGCGATGAGAAATTGATTTACCCAGAAAACAAGGAGCCTTGTTTTTAACTCTTCTAATGGTCTTCATGAGGGAATTAGAACACCCTCCTCAGAAAGGTTGACATGCTCTGGCATAGATGGGGGCTGAGGTGCACTATAAACATGTTAGTGTCTTGACTGTGAATTGCTTGCCACCTAGATGAATGCTCGTCACACTCTCCAGGAGACACCTGTCACAGGCTTGTGGGGACCTGCTTATCATTCATGTGGTCACTTCCATTACCTCTGCTCAGACTGTGCTGACCGGCTATTAGTGACTCTAATTTAATTTCCCTCACTAGTGTCATGGGTTATTTCTTCCATTACTTGAGAGATTTAATTTACAGGGTAAACTTCATCAGATGAGAGAAGGAATTTTTCATGACAGTAGGAACAAGTACCTTTGAAGATTAAGATGATGCTGGTTATTTATCTTGGTCATCTCAGTAGCTGGCAGTTGAAACTTCATTGAATGGTAATATATTCCTTACTGATGGTACCTCTGACAGGAATTAAGCAGTGTATGTTTTACTGATTTTATGGAGTCACTGTTTTGGTGCTCTTCATTCAGAGAATCTTAAGTAACGGGTACAGCATAACTTCTGGAAGATAGAGAAAGAATAAAAGGATATTATTTCCCTCTTGTTCCCCTATGGACTTCAGAATATGACTTCCCTCACTTTTATTCTATTTCAAAAGAACAATAGTGGGGGGGAAGTCTCAATTGTTTAAGATTAGATTAAAGCCTTAAGAGACGTTATTTTCCCTGTTTTTATTTTATTATTTTATTTTAATTTTTTAAAGATTTTATTTATTTATTTGAGAGAGAGAGAACGAGCAGAGGGGATGGGGGAGGGACAGAGGGAGAGAGAGAAGCAGCCTCCCCGCCGAGCAGGGGGTCAGACATGGGGCTCGATCCCAGGACCCTGGGATCATGACCTGAGCCAAAGGCAGACGCTTTACCAACTGAGCCACCCAGGCGCTCCTCCCTGTCTTTAGATTTGACTTCAGGAAATGCCTAACAAGAGGCTCCCTTTAGAGTACAAATAATGAAGGCAGAACTGATGGTAGGGCATTGGAGAGTATATGAAACAATTTAAGTGAATTCATTATTTTGTCTATTTTTATCACTAATTGCCAGAAAGTTTAAATGTTTTCACTCAACTTTTCCCCTTATTCTTCACCTCAGGACCTTGTCTACATGGATTATTCTTTTCTCCAGGTTCTTGGCTTACAAATTCTCAGCAGTCTTGGTGGATAATCACTGCTTTCCTTGCTCTGAGTTCTGGTGTCTTGTGAACTTTACTGAAGTTTATTAAAGAAAAAAATATCAAACAGAGAGCTTCATGTCTCTGTGGGAAGAGAGTGAGAGAGAAAGAAAGAGAGGGAAGGAGGGAGAGAGAGAGAGAGAGAGAAAGAGAGAGGGAGAGATGAATGTCTATTGCTATCTTTTCCCCCAACTTCATTGTTGGCTTTCTTGTTCAGGCCCCCAAATTGGGTTCATCCTCAATTCTTTTCCTTCTTTCACACCTTAGATCCAATCCTTCAGAAAATACTCTGCTTTCAGAATTGATCCAGAATGTCACCACTTCTCCCAAACATAAATTTCTTTGAGGTCCGGAGCAGGCATCCATCTTGCATTTCTAGGGAGCAGTGTGCCGGCTACCATCCGACAACAGGACCGCGGTGGGGAAAGGAGACAGAAGGAAGACTGATGTCAGAGAGCTCATCTATTTCAAAACTTCAGTCCTAAGAAGAAGGGAAAGATTTTTCTTCACATCCTCTCCTTTTTTTCAATTTTTATCTCAACTCTTCTACTGTCTTCTTTTATCTAGGGGATGAGTAATATTTGATTTAAATCAGTTAATATTTTCATTCCCCTTTGCCAGTAATGGGTCTGGGTTGGTCATGTGACCTCATTCTGACCAATGAGTCACACAGGAACTGTTGAAGTGATTTTATTCCAAGATAATAGCAAGAAAAAAAATCTTCCTTTAAGTCTTCCTTCTCTCTTGGAACACTAAAATGATATTTGAAGCTGGGGAAGCCATAATGTGGCAGAAAGGGAAAGCATGGGGATGACAAACCAATAGGAGAATGACAAACAGCTTGGATCTTTAGTGACTTTGCTAAGTGACTGAAACAATACTTCTGGAATTCTAGTTGAATAAATAATAAAAGCTACAAATAGTTGAGTTGAGTTGGGTTTGCTATCTGCAGCAAAAACCCTTTCTTTTCTTTTTTTTTTTTTTTAAAGATTTTATTTATTTATCTGAGAGAGAGAATGAGATAGAGAGAGAGCATGAGAGGGGAAAGGGTCAGAGGGAGAAGCAGACTTCCCGCTGAGCAGGGAGCCCGATGCGGGACTCGATCCCGGGACTCCAGGATCATGACCTGAGCCGAAGGCAGTCGCTTAACCGACTGAGCCACCCAGGCGCCCCAGCAAAAACCCTTTCAAACTGATGTACTTCCACATAATTTTGCCCTGATTTCCTATTATCATGGATGCTCCATCCAGTGTTGAGATATCTCATTCTTTTTGCTTGGAACCCTGGTGCAATCCATTTGCCTAAACCAGGATTGGAAAGAGCATTTTTAGTTACTATGTCTTTTCTGCCAGATAAACTTAGATTTCATTTTCTATATTTAGTGCTTTTCACTTTCTCTGGATCACAGGTTGGGGTGTTGTTTAGATTGTTACAAGGTCCGGTTTTCAGCTGTGTTCTCTCTCCTATTAACCAGCATGTACTGTTCTGAGGTACCTGGATGCCCTAAGTAGTCCCTAAAATATAGTATCACTGTATTTTATTCCTCCTAAATGAGATAATGTGCATGAATACTTCTTTGTCATTAAGAACTAAACACAATGTGTGGTACTATTAATATTGTTATCATCATCATCCTCATTACTATTACTGTTGTTATTGTCCTCTTTCTTCTTCATGTTCATGATGACCTTTTACTCCCAGAGCTAGAATTCTGATTAGTGTTGCCATGATCAGTGTAGGGGGTTTCATTGAGATTCTTCTAAGATGTTGGAAATAAGAAAAACATGATTGCCTTCTGAGAGTTTAGTTGGAAAATTAATGCAGGAAGACCAGACTGTGTCAACATAAAGAATCTCCAAGGCTATAAAACTTGATTATAACCTGAATGAATACACAAACATACATAAAGTGAAAGGATATCACCTAAAGGAGGGGCTTGGTCTTCCATGGAAGCATAAATAAAAAGAGTTACAGAGTCCAACATTGGCAATGCTCTTCAATACCATCCGGGAAAGAGAAACTTAACCCACAGAATGTGAATATTCCGGCTCTTGAAGTTTGTTTGAATATTGTCATTTCTACTCCTTCAGGGACTCCCCAAATCTTAAGATAGGATTTTCAAATTTGACAAAATCAGTTTCTTCATTAGGGGGCCTTCTGAATGAGTTTTATGACCATATGCAGATTTACTTCTTTTTGGTGGTTGAATTGGGTTTATGGAGTGTGATTCCTTAATAAAAAGAAAATACTTTTTACTGTCTCTGGAAAGAGGGAAATGATCTTTGGGGTGATGGAGTGGATTGTACCTTGGTAGAACTTGATTTGACTCTGACAGTTGGACATATGGAGTCATTGACCTTGAAACTATGACAATTGAAAAATTGCTGAGCTTCAGAATAACAGTAATTTTAGAAAATTTTAATAAATCTGTAATTTAATTATGTACCTAATTTAGGGTTTCTAGAGACAAGATGTTTAGTATTGTTGCAACATATATTTGTTAATTATTTTCTATTAATGTGTGTACATTATTTAAAATGAATAATTCATTGTGGGTTTGTTTGATTAATTCTTCTGTGCACTCCTTTGTCCTTGGAAACCCAGAGGAGTAAAAAATTACATCTACTCTTGTGCCCGTCCATGAATGAGTGGATCTAAACGCCTAGTTGGGCAGTGATTTATCAGATCCAGCCTGCCTTGGAACAGCTGTGTCCAGGACGTCTCCCCCCTGGAGTTGGTCAGAAGCATAATTTACCTCTAGCGATGGCATATGTCTCAATTTATTTTACAATTTTCTCCAGTGACTTTTTTTTAAACTCACCAGTCCAGTTTTCAAAGACTTTTTTTTTTTTTTTATTCATTCGAGACACAGAGATACAGAGAGAGAGAGAGCATGAGCAGGGGGAGAAGCAGAGGGAGGGGGAGAAGCAGACTCCCTGCCGAGCAGGGAGCCCAATGCGAGGCTCGATCCCAGGACCCCGGGATCATGACCTGAGCCGAAGGCAGACGCTTAACCATCTGAGCCACCCAGGTGCCCCATCCAGTGATTTTTTTTTTTTTAAGCTTTCAAATGCAGGTGACATTTTGGTAAAGTATTAAGAGAACCAGACTTGTGGTCAGAGATCAAGGTTCTAGTTCTGTCTCACCCCACTGATTAACAGATTGACCTTTGGGAAATCACTCGTTAGCCCTACATCATACTCTAGGGCAAAGTTTAATATGCTCTTCTTTAATTACCTTGCCATGCTGTCAGGAGCAACTAATAAAACATTATATATATATATATATATATATATATTAAACTACATGTCCGAGAGAGAGAGAGAGCCTCGAAATAAATAGTTAAAATGTTTTTGTGTTTCTAATACATAATATTTGTTCTCATTGCTATGTAAGTGCTGGGTGACAATTTTCGCAGTATAGGCTCACAAGCAAAATTACAAAGTTTTTTGTTTTCCTATGCTTGAACTTAATACTCCTGGGAGTTTTCATTCCCTTTAATGGAAGAACACTTGATCTGTGAGCTCCTGAGAAAATTCCAACATTTCAAAATTTGTCTTAGTAATCTCGAATTTAACTTAGACAATTAAAATGTCTCCCTCCTTTTCCTCTGCAAAAGCATCGCCGAACACCAGCCTTTCTGCCATGCCAAGGTGCGCCGGTGGGTGAGGAGGGGGCATCTGGTCCATGGGTACCCTGTG
This sequence comes from Callorhinus ursinus, assembly GCF_003265705.2. Classification (NCBI taxonomy): domain Eukaryota; kingdom Metazoa; phylum Chordata; class Mammalia; order Carnivora; family Otariidae; genus Callorhinus; species Callorhinus ursinus. The sequence goes on along the minus strand of NW_027397068.1, from coordinate 34,498,948 downwards.
CCCACCATGGTCACACACTCGGGATATTCAATCCTCTCATCTTGTTCTTTCCTTTCTAGTGGTTTGCACAGGGGTCCTGCACGCTGATCTGGTGCTCACACTGACATCACGTTCCCCTGCAGTGTCCCTCTGTCCCAACTAGGAGACTTTTGCTTGAGCTAGCCCTGTGTCATTTCTCTGCCATTCTTGGCTCCGTGGGAGGGGCAAGATCGCTCCCCAGCTGCCCTCTCTTATTTTCAATGCATGTGCAGTGGGGGAGTCCGAGGAGATTGCTATCATGTCAGAGATCAAGATGGAAGGGAAGAATCTGGTTTCCTTTATATTTGGTTTTCAGTACCCTAGATGGCTCAAACACATCTGAAGTTTCAGCTTCCTTCCTCTTTGTCCTGGGGTACTTGGCAGGGTACAGAGTTGTTCCTTTTCCTTTGCTCTTATTTCATTTTTTTCTTCTGTCATTAATATATATCTAGCAGGGTAGGACATTAGAGAGGGGAGTGCCGGTTGATTCTGCTAGATAATATTTCATTCACATCCTGCTTCTCTCTCTCTCTCTCTCTTTTTTACATCCTGCTTCTCTAAAGCCTGGATGGAGGCATTTTGAACTTAACAGTCAAAGATTTGTAATTTTCCACTGTGATTTCTTTACCAGTGCTGGATGAGTAGGGTCTGGGTAAAAGTGAAGAAACTCAACGAACAAGGTGAACAGAGAGGCAAAATACATGGATTATCTTGTTAAATAAATTCCTGTTTGCTCAATTTCTTTTTGACAAGAAACCTCATAGCATTGCTCAAAATGATGATTTCTGAGAAAGATGAAAACTTGAAATGTGAACATTGAACATTTGGCTCTCCACAAGACTTTAAAAAATATTCCTGGAAGTATAAATTATAAATCTGACATATACTATGGTAATTTCATTCTGTTTTAATGAACTTTATTTTTCTTGTATTTTTACAAAACTGTGTGTTGGATGACTGCTACCTTTTGAGGAAGTATATGTCCCTATAAAATAATTAAGTGGTGTATCATTTAAAGGGAGATAAAAGATCTCTGTGAAGTGCTTATGGACTTCATTGAGATGCCTGTGTGTTTTAATTAATGATCACTTGTGTGCACACTAGGAGGGCTTGATAAACAGTAAATAATTAATTACCTTTAAATATTTGGAGGAATATGAAATGAGGTCTTGATACAAATCAGATTTAATTCAGAACGAATAGTTTATATTTGTACTTGGTACCATATTTGTAGAAAGAAGAGGGCTTGAGGAATAGGAAATAAAAAGAGGAAAGAGGTCAGAGGTTCCATGAAATATTACATATCAAACAATTTTTACTTAGAACACATTTTTTTCTGATTTTGTTCTAACAACAGATACATTGTGATGATCAATTTTGTGAATGAGGCAGTGGCCCTACTCCTCGAAGTTAATAGTCTATTCAGAGCAGGAGGCAAACAAATAAAACAAAAAGAAAGCAAACAAAGATAATACTGCAAAATACAATGCTGTATATGCTATAATCAAATTATGACCAAGTAGTATCAGAATTCTACAGAACTGCTAAAATATCAGTCTCTTCCTAAAATTGCATTATGTCCCCGTGCATAACTTTAGACTCCATTAACCATATGAAAATATATCACAATGTCCTGATATTGACAAAATTTAACATGCTAACACTTCATAATTAACCTGAATCAAGCTTCCTTCAACTCAAGGTGTCAAAGTTGCAAGTTATGCCGTCAGCAATGGAACCCTGAGACATGACTGTGACATAATGGTTCTTTTAAAAACATTACAGTGTACAGGAGAAACTCTGAAAGGAAAGATGTGCAGTTACTTAAAAACAAATAAGTAAACAAACGAAACTTCCATCAACAATTTAGTTGAGGTAGCCTGTCTCTGAGCTTTTTCAAGTGCTCTGGGAGTTACTACGTCGGGAGCTGAGAGGCAGTCCAGCCCAGCCCACCCCAGTGCAGTCCAGTCCCATCAAGCCTAGCCCAGACTAGCCGGCACTTTATGCAAACACTTCTTAGTTTACTGGTCTCTAGGCATAGTTATCCGTTGCATGTTCTGCTTTCCTGAAGCTTCCTCGGAGCATACCTATAGCTGGCATCCAGCCACATAACGTGCCATCCTTCCAGTTTCTCTGTGTCTGTCTTCATTGAGCTTCCTAGAACCGAAGCTCTGCCTTCCCGGATGCGGAAGCTACCGGCACTGCTTTGGCACCGGCAGCAGCCGCGGTGTGGGTCCCCGGATGTCTGTCCCGAAGGCAGGGTGAAAGGTGGTGGCGGTGAATGAATGAATACCATAATGCTGCTTTGCCAATACTTCACCGCAATATTTAACAAACCAAAAATTCACATAGGATCTTTCTAGGATGAAGTTTATCTTTTAGTGCTTACTTCAAAGAAGACCTCAAGGACTCTACACCTGCAGCCTTCCTCCTTTGAGCAACAGTTTCCCTCCTGAGCTCCTGTTTATAAAACAACCATGCGAATGTCTGCCACAGGGAGAACAGCCCATGTCATATTATTCTGTGGCTGCCACAGCAATGGCAGCCATAAAACAAATGCATTCTTTAAACAAGAAGAAAATCGGGTCCAGAACAGTAAAGAGGTATTACTATTTTTAATGAACTTTTTATTTTAGAATGGTCTCAGAATTGTAGAAAAATTGTGAGTATGTAGAGAGATTTCCATAAACCCCACACTCATGTCTCCTGTTATTAACATCTTAACATTACTGTGGTACATTTGTCACAATTAATGAACCAATATTGATACATTATTATTAATTAAAGTCCATCTTTACTCAGATTTCCTTAGTTTTTACCAAAAATCTTTTTTTTCTGTTCCCAAAATTTAATGTGGTATCCAGAATACCACATTAATTTGACTTGTCATATCTCCATAAGCTCTTCTTGGCTTTGACAGTGACACAGATGGCCTCAACATTCTCCTCAGCTTAACTAAACTTTAGACAAGGTTCTTCCTGATGGGAGGCCTGGATATCCCTTTTCTTAGAGAATTTTCTTTAGGAAACATGCAACTGTAAATTATGTGCCCACCTCTTTGAGACATATGGAAATCTCCCGGCCTCTTGCCACTTTCCCAGCCCAGTAATGTCCTTCTTAAGGACCTGGGAACCAACTCTGAGATATAAACATACACTAAAATACAAATGTAAACTGAATATCAAAGTAATATAATATACATATAAACTGAAGACAAGCTGAGATATAAATATAAGCCGGGAGACAGTACCTCTATCTCCCAGCCTCTATAGGAGGGTAGGGCCAATTAGCAAACACAGATGGCCCAATCACAGAGAAAAACATTTGCAAACTCATGAATAACTCAATGTGCTTGACACATCCCATTGATCAATTTCTCCCCAAATGTCTTCTGGTACTTTTCCACTAGTTCATTCCAGCACTTACACACCCTCTTGCCTTTTGTTTCCATGAACTCCAGTTCTCCCCTATTGAATGAAGCCTTTCTTGCTTGTTTAACTTTGTCTGGTGCAGTTTGTGCTTTCCCAATAGTTTCTGAGATTTTCCTTTTTTTTTTAATGATCTTGATCCTTTTGAGTAGTCCTTGTCAGGTATTTTGTACAATGTCCCTTACTTAGGATTTATCTGATGTTTCTCTCACGATTAGACTGGGGCTGTGCATTTTGGGGAGGCAAAGCATAAAGTGCCATTTTAATCATATCACATCAAAGGTACATAATAGTCACACGACTTATCATTGTTGATGTTGACTTTCATTACTTGACTGAGGTCACTTTTATCAGGCCCCCTCTCCCACCTTTCTCTACCGTATTTACTATGAGCAGCACACAATTAAAGGGAGTTATGCTCCCCTTCTTGAGGGTGGAGTATGTATATATATTATGTGGAATTATTTTGCATGGGATATTTTGTGTCTTCTCCATTTATTAATTTGTTCAATCATTTATATCAGTATGGATGTATGAATTTTTTTTATACCGGGGTTATAACTCAATGCTACTCTATCTATTTTGTTGCTCAACTATTAAGAGTCCTTTAAGTGGCTTCTATGTCACTGATATACCTCTACCTTATCTATCTATCTATCATCTATCTATCTATTATCTATCTATCTATCTATCTATCTATCTATCTATCTATCTATCTATCTATCTTTCTTTCTATCATCTATCTATCATCTATCATCTACCTATCTAAAGTACTTCCTTACTCTCTGAAATTACAAGGTATTTCAGGCTCATCCTGTGTATTTTCTGCCTCAGTTCCAGAGTCAGTCATTTTTTCAAGAAGCTCTGGTTCCTCTTATTCAAGAATGGTATTAGAAATAAATATCTGGGCTTCAAGTGTGCTAGTAGTTATCAAGGATATTCTTGGTTCCAGGACTTCTCAGCTCACAGAGGAAGAAAATATATATGTGTATACTAACTTGTATGTACATGTATATTTATAAACATTTCTATATGTAATTACATGTATCTAAATAAACAAAAATAACTATAATTGACTAAATCAGTTTGTATTGATGTCTCCAACTCTAGTCCATTAACACATGGGTTATTCTAGCCTTCTCCCCTTGCTTATCTGTAAACTCCCACTCCAACAGTGAGAAACGTGGCTCCCACCATTTGCCTCTGCCTCCCATTTACTTGTTTAACTACAATATATATGGATAGCAGTATCAGAATTGTTAACTTGTATTCCTATGGGAAATAACGTTATCAACAGAATGCAATGCTTATGCACAGTTCCTTTTGCCTTTAGTTTTGTAGACTCACTCATTTCCGAAGTCACTTAGGTCAGCACCGTCCCTACCCATCTCTATCAGTGAGGTTGTTTTATACATTTATAATAGATTCTTTTTCACATTCTATATTCTATCCTGGGATTCTCTTAACTTCTTAAATGATTTTTAAAAATTTGAATACATTAAAGTCCATTCCATGATTATTGATTTTAGACCTTTTCTCTTTGCTAATACAGTTGACCCCTGAACAACACGGGGGTTAGGGGTGCCAACTCTGTGCACAGTTGAAAATCCATGTATAACTTTTGACTCCTCCAAAACTTAACTACTAATAGTCTAATGTTGACCAGAAGCCTTACCGATAACATAGTCAATTAACACATTTTGTATGTTATATGTATTATATATTGTATTCTTCAATAAAAAAGCTAGCAAAAAGAAAATGTTACTAAGATAATTATAAGGAAGAGAAAATATATAATTTCTAGTTAATTCCATTTGGCCAGAGAACATGCTTTTTATGATTTCTATTCTCTTAAAATTGTTAAGGTATGTTCTCTGGCCCAGAACGTGGTCTATCTTGGTGAAAGTTCCATGTGAGTTTTAGAAGATGTAGATTCTGCAGTTGTCGATGGAGTAGTTTATAAATGTCAGTTAGATCAAATTGATTGATAGTGCTGTTCATGTCAACTGTATCCTTACTGTTTCTGCTTATTGGATGTATCAATTACTAAAAGGGAGGTGTTGAATCCTCTATTTGTCTATTTCTCCTTTTGGTTCTATCATTTTTTGCCTCACATTATAATGCTCTGTTGTTAGGTGCATATACACTTTGGGTTGTTATGTCTTCTTAGAGACTTCATTCCTATCATTATGTGCCTTACTTTATCCCTGATAATTTGTTTTGTTTTAATGCCTGCTCCTTGTCTGAAATTAAAATAGCTACTCCAGCTTTCTTTTGATTTGTACTGGTATGACATATCTTTCTCCATCTTTTTACTTTTAACCTTAGTCTTCTTATATAATATGGGTTTCATGTAGACAACATGTGTTTGGGTGTGCTTTTTTTTTATTCACTCTGTGTGACAATCTTTGTCTTTTAATTGGTTTATTTAGATCATTCACATTTAAAGTGATTTACTGATATAGTTAATTCCTTTACTTCACTTGTTTTGTCTCTCTTCTCAACTTTAGGCTACCAACTGTTTTCTATTTGTTGCATTTGTTCTTTTTCTTCTTCTTCCCTCTCGTTTTAAATAAGCATTTACTTAAAAGATTTTATTTACTTATTATTTGAGAGAGTTGGGGGGGAGGGGCAGAGGCAGAGGGAGAAGTAGGCTCCCCACTGAGCAGGGAGCCCGACCCAGGGTTCCATCCTAGAACCCTGAGGTCATGACTTGAGCCAAAGGCAGACACTTAACTGACTGAACCACCCAGGTGCCCCTAAATAAACATTTTATATGATTTCCTTTCTCTACTATCTCAGCATATGTATTAATTATGCTTCTTTGTTTATTTATTTTTTTTAGTGGTTGCTGTAGAGTTTACAGTATGCATTTTTAAGTAATCTAAGTCTACCTTCAAATAACTCTATACCTCTTAAGGAGTAGTGTGGGTATCTTATAACAGGGTCTTCCCAGTTCCTCCCTCCTGTCCCTTATGACATTGCTGTCATTCATTTCACTTACCCATATGCTATAATCACTCAATACATTGTTACTATTGTTACTTTGAGAAAACATTTTTCTTTAAATCAATTAAGAATAAGAAAAATAAGGGTTTTTTACCTTTACTTCTTCTCCAATCCTTTTCTTTATGTGGATACACAATTCTGACATATATTATTTTATGTCTGACCTATGTCATATCATTTTCCTTCTGCCTGAAGAAATTATTTTAACATTTCTTGTGGGGCAAGTCTCCTGGCAATGAATTTCCTCAGTTTTTGTTTGTCAGATTGTGTTTTTGTTTCTCCTTAACTTGTAAAAAGATAATTTCTTTGGATATACAGTTCTAGTTTGCTGTTTTGTTTTTCTTTTCCTTTTAATTTAATACTTAAGTAGTTCACTACACTCTCTTATTATGGACATGGTTTCTGCAGATAAGTCCCTCACAATTCCTATCCTTGTTCCTCTATAAGTAAAGAATTTTTCTCTTCTGGCTTCTTTCAAGATCTTTTCTCTGTCTTTAGTTTTTTGAAACTTGGAATATGATATCTGTAAGTATGTTACTTTTTGGTGTCTACACTGCTTGTTTTTCTTTGAGTTTCCTGGATCTGTGGTTTGTTATCTTTCATTAATTTTGGACTGCTTCTAGCAATTACTGCTTCAAATATTTCTTCGGCTCTGTTCTCTCTTCTCATCTAGGATCCTAATTCTGTGTACATTGCACTCTTTGAAATTATTTCTGAATTCTTAGAAATCTTGTTCTATTTCATCATTATTATTAGTTTTTGCATTTTATTGAAGGAAGTTTCTATTGATGTGTCCTCAAGTTGACTCCTGTGTTGAGTCTATTGATGATCCATTGAAGGCATTTTCCATTTTTGTTAGTGTTGCTGATGTTTAACCTTTATTTATTTACTTTCCCAAGAGTTCCCATCTCTCTGCTTACATTATCCATCTGTTTTTACATGTTTTCTACTTTTTCCATTGGAGTCTTTACTACATTAATCACAGTTATTTTATTTTATTTTATTTTTAAAAAATATTTTATTAATTCATGAGAGACAGAGAAAGAGAGAGAGAGAGAGAGAAGCAGAGGGAGAAGCAGGCTCCCCGCTGAGCAGGGAGCCCAATGCAGGACTCGATCCCAGGACTCTGGGATCATGACCTGAGCTGAAGGCAGATGCTTAACCATCTGAGCCACCCAGGCGCCCAATCACAGTTATTTTAAATTCCCTGTCTAATAATCCCAACATGTGTATCATATTTGAGTTGGGTTCTGATGATTGATTTATCTCTTTGGACTGCGTTTTCTTACTTTTTGGTATGCCTTGTAATTTTTTGTTGAAAGCTGGATATGTCCTACTAGAAAGAGGAACTACACTAAATGGTTCTTGCGTGTAAGGATTTATGTTAATCTATTAGGAGTTGGGCTATTTTTAATATTTGCTGTAGCTAGAGGGGACCAAGACTTCAAATTCCTTTGGTGTCCCTGCTTTTGTCTCTGTCTTCTAACTTTGGGCTTCCCTAAGTACTCCTGCTCTTGGAGAGTCTGAATCTTGTATCCCTTTCAACTGTGTGCCGTGGTACGTGAGCCCTGTTGTGGTGGTGGTAAGTTGTGGCCAGTGTGGAGGGGAGGCCTTCTATAGTCCTCTGGTTAAATCCCAATCATTTAGTCATCCTGTGTCTCAGGACTATGACCTTCACTATTGTGCCTCTGGTGGTATAGTTCCCCCAACCCTGTCCCTGTCCCCTACTCTCTTCATTGGCTGCAGCATTCCCCATCTATTTCCTCGAGCCACGACCCCTGTTGAGTATGTTTTTCTCCCTTCAGGTGAGGTAGGGAAGCTAGAGCAGGATGGAATGGGAAGAATGCCCTTTCCCCCAGATGGGATAAATCTCTAGTAAATTCTTTTCCCCTAGTGAATAGGCTTTTGTTATGGAGAACATCCTGGATATGTTTCATGATCAACACTTTTCCCTTCCTTCTGCTGGAGTTAGGAGGTTTCTATTTTGGACCTTCACTATGAACCCAGAAGGGTTCTTGGAGGTAAAACCCATGACAGCATAGTGGGTCCCATTAAGACTGTGGCACCTGGGAGTTCAGCCTCCAGCAATTCATCCAAATTACCATTGAATTATTCCCACCTGCTGTGACTCCTGCAGCTTTGGGGCCATGTAAACAATCTCAAATGGGGCTCTACATACACTGTGTCTTCAGATTTTCAGGTGGCGGTTTGCCCTGCAGCCGTAGTTCTCTGATGGGTCTAAGAAAAGTCATTTATTTTCAGTTTACTAGCTTTTTCTTGTTGTGACGATGGGAGTGACAAGGGTATAAGCTCTTTACATTTTGGAGATAAAACCAGAAGGCCAACACTATTTTTTATGTAAATGGCTTGACCAATAAAATTCAGAGTGAGACAGGTAACTTCTTCTCCCAGAGGTCTCATATCAGTAGCTCCAAATGTTCATTAAATGCTATCTTATTCCTCCTACAATCACTCTGAGGAGTAGAATTAAAGAAAATCATTCTAATTGTGGAGTGGGGACTGTCTTGGAACTGAGAAAGCTTAAATCACTTGTCAAAGGTGATATAAAAGCATCATGGCAAAGGCAGGTAGGGGACTCAACATAGAGTCAAGTGTTGTAGTTTCTTGACTCAGTCTTTCTCTCTCTTTCTTTCAATTTTTACTGATTCTTTTTTTTTTAATATATATTTTTTTTATTTATTCATGAGAGACAGAGGAGGGGAGAGAGAGAGAGAGAGAGAAGCAGAGGGAGAAGCAGGCTCCCAAGGAGCAGGGAGCCCGATGCAGGACTCGATCGCAGGACCCTGGGATCATGACCTGAGCCGAAGGCAGATGCTTAACCATCTGAGCCACCCAGGCGCCCAATTTTTACTGATTGTTAATACAAGCAAAATACGATCCTATATTTCACTATAGAAGTGAGATTTGGGGGCCCTGGGCTAAGCTGTGATAATTTTGACACCTACAGCACCGCTTTTTTATTTATTTTTTCAGAGAGAGAGAGTGAGCAAGTGTGAGAAGTGGGGAGGGGCAGAGGGAGAGCGAGTGAGAGAGAATCTTAAGCAGGTACCATGCCCAGCACGCAGCCCAAGGTTGGGTCCCTCTCTCACAACCCTGAGATCATGACCCGAGCAGAAATCAAGAGTCTGACGCTTAACTGACTGAGTCACCCAGGCGCCCCACAGCACCACTTATTCTAACACATTGTCTTTGCTCATATGCTAATCCCAAATGATCCAGCGCTGCTGTACTGTTCCAGAAAAGCACAATAGTGAAATCTCAAGCAAGACTTTGATATACTGGGGATTTGATCAACATGGCTGTGTGAGAACACAGTTTGCAGCTTTAAAACACATGTGCAGTGATACGCTCAGGGCATCCTGCAAATCCTCTAATACCTGGTGTGAGTCCTTAAAGCATCAATTTAGGAACGAAGTGTGAAAAGCAGGGACACGGGCCAAGCAGCTTGTCTAAGGGGCAAGACAGTGAGTATCAGTTAATATCATCTGCCACAGAGTCAGAAAGAGGTAAGCGCAGTACCAGTGAAAAGAGACCTGCCAGGATGCCTGTACCACCTGGTTTCCAAGTCGCACAGAGCTCTCTGGTTCGGGAGGCTCAGCCCGCAGGTCGCAAGAGTGAGATAAGGAAGGCGTTTCTGTCACGTGCTGACTCAGCCGTGCGTGAGCGCACTGACAGCATCCAGCCTGAAGGTCTGGGCACAAGAGCAGTTCACTTGACAAGGTTCAGGAATCCAGAATGATCTGCAGGACGTCTCCTGTCTCTGCAGCACCCGCTCAGCTCAATGGTGCGGAGGGTCAGCGGAAAGAAAGGCAAATACATTCCTTGATTGTTGTTCTCTCGGAAGGCCACAATAACTGAAATCAACTGTTCTTTTGTATTGATTCTCTTAAACAATAAGTAAAAAATGTTTCTAGCTGTATTACAAATCTATTCCCAAGTGGCAAAAAAGGTGAAAGAGGAGTGTGACAAGTGACATCTTTGAGCAAAGAATGACTGTCTAGGGAGAAAAAGACCTTGAGTCATACATTTCACAAAATAAGTTTTTTAGGAAGTTCTTTCCAAGGAAGACTCAGTTATTAAATAAGAAGCAAAATATCTATGCGAAGAAAATAACTTATTGGGAAAAAGTAATATAAACTGAAAATTGTAGAGTGCTTTTATATTGGATTTGAGAAAAGTCTGTAATATGCTGCCTCAAATAAAAATATGGGAGGAAAAAAAATATAGGAGATGCTGGGACTGCATAACTTAAAGGATAAAGGAGAGAGATATTCAGAAAATAAAAAAACACACGACTATCATTTGTTTGTTTTTTTCCCTCAGTTTTCTGTGCAAGACAAATCTGAAGGGTACACTGTCCTTACAAAAACAATGATTGAAATACTACTGTGGAAAAGCCTGAGGAAAGTTTTATGAGTTAGGATAAAATATCCTCTCTGTTATAAAAATAATCCTGTCTAGTTGGGATATCAGGGCTCCCCACATCTGTAAGTCAGAAAGCAGGTCGGGATTCAGTTCTACTGCTGGATGAATGGCACAGCCATACTGTGCAACAGGAAGGAAAAATTCAGAGGTGGGCTGGTAAATCTTAACGAAGGGCTCCCTGAAGAGGGGGAGGGAGGGGCCCTCATTTGTAGTGTTTGCTGATTCCTGTGGCGGCACATACTCCCACCATAGCTAATTTTAAACTGCTAGTGTGAGATGGACCACATATCAAAATTCATGAAAATTTATAATCGGCTCTAACAAACCTATACAGAGTTGCTGCAACATACCACTGGCTCAGACATTGCTTTGTGCCCCTGTGGCCAAGAAATGTATTTCGGAAAAATTGGAGATTAGGCTGAGCTTTAAGGGATAGGAACTATGGAAACTAGGTTTTGGGTTGGGGGTGAAGGATTGTCAGTCCAGGTAGGAAAGTGGTCATGAGCCCAGACGAGAATTGGAAATGCTTGTGAGTGAATAGAACAGAATGAGTGGTCTGGAAAAAGGGGCCTGATGTAGGGGTGTAGAGTTGAAAAGATAAGATGACAGTAAACCCCATATAGTTTCTTAAATGATACCAAGGTAGTAGTTTTGCTGTATGTAATGGGTAACTGTTGAAGAGTTTCATCAAGTCTGAGTCAAGATTATAAGGTAGTGAATTGTGAAGATTAGGCTGGAAGAGAGTACACGGAGGGAGTGAGATAGCAGAAGTGTGGAGAAGAGTTTGTACCCTATCATGATTCAGGCTCCCTAGGAAGGTATTCTGAGGAGATTTGCATGCAGCCATTTGCTGGGGAGAGCTCTCAGAATGACACCTATTTAGAGAATGAAGGAAACAGGGTTGGACTGGGAGAGAAAGTTAACCTGCATCTTAGTTGTCACAACAAAGACCACAGTTAATTCTGTGGGGAGTCCAGCTGGGAGGATCCATCAGGGATGTTCTGATTTGGGGTGAAGGTGCTGGGTCTTCTTACTATGACAGCAACAGGTTATTAGATATGAGCGGCTCCCAGAAGGGGATGTGACCTTTGGAGTCATCTTTCTTCAGCCCAGGACACGTTCTAGAGAGGCACTAAGCTGACACCTGCAGGCAGCCAATCCTCCAGGCAATTGGAAGAATGGATGTCCTGGCATGGGGTGGGGGGGTCCCTGGTAACACATCAGGGCACCACATACCTTTGTTTAAAATACAGGTAGGGCGCCTGGGTGACTCAGTTGGTTAAGAGACTGCCTTCGGCTCAGGTCATGATCCTGGAGTCCCGGGATCGAGTCCCGCATCGGGCTCCCTGCTCGGCGGGGAGTCTGCTTCTCCCTCTGACCCTCTTCCCTCTCGTGCTCTCTATCTTTCATTCTCTCTCTCTCAAATAAATAAATAAAATCTTAAAAAAAATAAAAAAATAAAATACAGGTAAATCAGTGAGAAACTAGTCTAAGGTGGAAATGATATTGGAAAGGAAGCTGTAAACCCTGAGATGCATTTCAAGGTGAGCTTTGTTACCATAAAATTATTTTTCACTTTTACAAGTTCTACTTTTTTGAAGTAATTTTTACCCTCTCCATTGCTTGCTCAATTTTTATACTGTTTTTATTTCCTAACGTTTCTTTAAACATGTTTAATTTTAAGCATGTCCTTTACCCAATATTTCAAATATCTAAAATATTTAGTATGTAAATCCATTGTTTGTTGTTTCCCGAGGCTCTCACTAATGATGGCTGGCTCATCATGTGTTTCATGATATTTGATGATGAGACCATGTTTACTTGATCATAATCCGTGGGAAGCCAGGTGCCAGAATCGAGATACCTCTCCATAGAGAGGATCTGCAATTGTTCCCGTAGTAGCTGGGTACTTTAACCTGAGCTCCTTTCTGGCATCCCTGGTTCAGTACAGGTGTTTTAGGGTCAGGCACTCTTTCTTAGGGCATCACACTTAAGGTAGCACTACCTTTCCTCTTTGTCCAATGGTCATCGTTCTCTGGTCTCCAATCTTCTCTCTGGTTTCAGTTTATCCTGTGTGTATGTTTTCCTTTTTTGTTCTTTAGGGGGTGGAAGTTTCCTCGCTTTGGAGCGGTTCACTAACACACTAAAGAATGGGTTTTATAGAGGAGGTACTTGCTGTGTAGTGTGAGAGCATACTGAAATATCTGGTCCATCATGCTTCTGGAAGCCAAAGGGACTGGGGACATGATACGAGGGAGATGAAGACATGAAACAGAAATTTCAAATTTCTGGATTAGAAAACTGTAATTGTGATTAACAGAAATATGCAAGTCAGGAGAGAAAGGCTTTTTTTTTTTTTAATGGTCTGGGAGGAAGGTAGTATGTTCCTATATATTCCACTATTTTCTATGCATGATAACATAAAAGTTTCACTACTTGAGTGTAAGCCAGTATTGAATTTTTATGCAAAAATATTTCAAATAAAAGCTAGAACAGCTGTCAGGGCTACTTGGTAACTTAAAAATAGTGCAAATGTATTTAATTTGAGAGTTTTTTCCTTATTATTTTGGGTAGGAGAGTATTATATTTAGTACGGGATGTTTAACAGAAATTTGTGATATTTCAAGGAGTTGGATGCTGAAAGTGTGATCAACTGTGAATGAAAGTGGTTTAAATTAGTCAACATTAGCTATTTATATAAAAACACTATATTAATATAATTTCAAAATGAGGCATATAGATGAAACATTTTGCATCTTATATCAGGGTGACCCCAAATAAACCATATTGACTGAATCTATTATAAGGTGAAAGTTTAATTTTATGACCCAACTATTTGTTTGGCTAATACTACCCTGTTAATATTAGGAGCTTTCTAATATGTTTTAACATTTTGTAGGACAAATTCTTTTCTGCCTTTGCTTTTATTTTTCATATTTTTAAATTACACATAGGCTTTCAAATCAGTTTGTTTAGTTTTTTTTCCCCCCTTTGAAATCTTATATTTTTGTTGTTATTGTGCTAAATTCATGACTTAACTTGGTAATTCATGAATTTGTAATTCATGGGTAATTTATGTCTTTACTGTATCTTCCTACTTGAGAGTATGATATAATTTTTTTATTACTTAAATATTAGTTTTTACCCTTTAGAAGAGCTTACATTTTTTGAACAATAGGTCTCATACATTTCTTGCTGGTAAAGTGTTAAATTATTGAGAGGGGTGAGATGGTGGAGGAGTAGGGTGACCCAGGTATATGCTGCCTACAAGAGACTCATTTTAGACTTAAAGACCCCTGCAGATTGAAAGTGAGGAAATGGAGAACCATCTATCATGCTAATGGATATTAAAAGAAAGCTGGAGTAGCCATACTTACATCAGACAAACTAGATTTTAAAGCAAGACTATAACAAGAGATGAAAAAGGGCATTATATCATAAGTAAGGGGTCTATCCATCAAGAAGATCTAACAATTGTAAATATTTATGCCTCCAACTTGGGAGCATCCAATACATAAATCAATTAATAATAAACATAAAGGAACTCATCGATGGTAATACTGTAATAGTGGGGGACTTTAACACCCCACTTACAGCAATGGACAGATCATCTAAACAGAAAATCAACAAGGAAATGTTGGCTTTGAATGACACACTGGACCAGAAGGACTTAACAGATATATTCAGAACATTTCATCCTAGAGCAGCAGAATACACATTCTTTTCGAGTGCACACAGGACATTCTCCAGAATAGATCCCATACTGGGTCACAAATCAGCCCTCGACAAGTGCAAAAAGACTGAGATCTTACTATGTATATTTTCAGACCACTAATGCTATGAAAGTCAACCATAAGAAAAAATATGGGAAGACCACAAATACATGGAGGTTAAAGAACATCTTACTAAAGAATGAATGGGTTAACTAAGAAATTAAAGAATAAATATAAAAAAGTACATGGAAGCAAATGAAAATGAAAACACGACAGTCCGGTACCTTTGGGATGCAGCGAAGGCAGTAGTGGGAGAGAAGTATATTATAATACAGGCCTACCTCAAGAAGCAAGAGAAGTCTCAAATATACAACCTAACCTTATACCTAAAGGAACTAGAAAAGGAACAGCAAATAAAGTCTAAAGCCAGCAGAAGGAAAATAATAAAGATTAGAGCAAAAATAAATGATATAGAAACAAAGAAACAAAAAACCCCAGTAGAAGAGATCAATGAAACTAAGAGCTGGTTCTTTGAAAGAATTAATAAAATTGATAACCCCCTAGCCAGACTTATCAAAAAGGAAAGAGAAAGAACCCAAATAGATAAAATCACAAATGAAAGAGGAGAGATTACAACCAACAGCACAGAAACACAAGCAATTATAAGAGAATACAATGAAAAATTATATGCCAAAAAACTGGATAATCTGGAAGAAATGGACAAATTCCTAGAAACTTACAAACTGCCAAAACTGAAACAGGAAGTAATAGAAAATTTGAACAGACCCATAATGAGCAAAGAAATTGAATCAGTAATAAAAAATCTCCCAATAAACAAAAGTCCTGGGCCAGGTGGCTTCCCAGGGGAAGTCTACCATTTAAAGAAGAGTTAATACCTATTGTTCTCAAACTGTTTCAAAAAATAGAAATGGAAGGAAAACTCATTCTATGAAGCCAGCATTACCTTGATTCCAAAACCAAAGACCGCACTAAAAAGGAGAATTACAGGCCAATATCCCTGATGAATATGGAGGCAAAAATTCTCAATAATATACTAGCAAATCGAATTCAACAGTACATTAAAAGGATTTTTCACCACAACCAAGTGGGATTTATTCCTGGGCTGTAAGGGTGGTTCAATATTCTCAAATCAATCAATGTGATACACCACATGAGTAAAAGAAAGGATAAGAACCATATGATTCTGTCAATAGATGCAGAAAAAGCATTTGACAAAATACAGCATCAATTCTTGATAAAAACCCTCAACAAAGTAGGGATAGATGGAACATACCCCAACATCATGAAGGCCATATATGAAAGACTCACGGCTAATATCATACTCAATGGGGAAAAATTGAAAGCCTTTCCCCTATGGTCAGGAACAAGGATGTCCATGCTCACCATTACTATTTAACATAGCACTGGAAGTTGTAGCCTCAGGAATCAGATAACAAAAAGAAAAAAAAAGGCATCCAAATTGGCAGGAAGAAGTCAAGCTTTTACTATTTACAGACGACATGACACTCTATATAGAAAACCCAAAAGATTCCACCAAAAGATTGCTAGAACTAATACATGAATTCAGCAAAGTTGTAGGATATAAAATCAATGTGCAGAAATTTGTTGCATTTCTATACATCAATAATGAAACAGCAGAAAAAGAAATTAAGGCATCAATTCCATTTACAATTGCACCAAAAACCATAAGATACCTAGAAATAAACCTAACTAAAGAGGTAAAGGATCTGTACTCCGGAAACTGTAGAACACTTCTGAAAGAAATGGAAGAGGACACAAAGAAATGGAAAAGCATTCTACGCTCATGGATGGGAAGAACAAACATTGCTAAAATATCTACTACTCAAAGCAATCTACACATTTAATGCAGTCCCTATCAAAACACCACTAGCATTTTTCACAGAGATAGAACAAATAATCCTAAAATTTGTATGGAACCACAAAAGACTCCAAATAGCCAAAGCAATCCTGAAAAAGAAAAACAAAACTGAAGGCATCACAATTCTGGATTTCAAGCTATATTACAAAGCTGTAGTCATCAAGACAGTATGGTACTGACACAAAAACAGACACATGGATCAATGGAGCTGAATAGAAAACCTGGAAATGGACCCACAAGTATATGGTCAACCAATCTTTGACAAAGCAGGAAAGAATATCCAATGCAAAAAAGACAGTCTCTTGAACAAATGGTGTTGGGAAAACTGGACAGCAACATGCAGAAGAATGAAACTGGACCACTTTCTTATACCATACACAAAAATAGACTCAAAAAGGATGGAAGACCTAAATGTAAGATAGGAAACCATCAAAATCCTAGAGGAGAACACAGGCAGCAACCTCTTTGACATCGGCCATAGCAACTTCCTACTAGACCTGTCTCTGGAGGCAAGGGAAACAAAAGCAAAAATGAGCTGTTGGAACTTTATCAAGATAAAAATCTTCTGCACGGTGAAGGAAACAACAAAATTAAAGGCACCCTACAAAATGGGAGGAGATATTTTCAAATGACATATCAGATAAAGGGTTAGTATTCAAAATTTATAAAGAAACTTACCTAACTCAACACCCAAAAAACAAATAATCCAGTTAAGAAATGGGCAGAAGACATGAATAGACACTTTTCCAAAGAATACATCCAGATGGGTAATAGACACATGAAAAGATGCTCAGCATCACTCATTATCGGGGAAATACACATCAAAACAACGGTGAGATACCTCACACCTGTCAGAATGGCTAAAATTAACAACACAAGAAACAACAGGTGATGTGGGGAAAAGGGACCCTCTCACACTGTTGGTGGGAATGCAAACTGGTGCAGCCATTCTGGAGAATGGTATGGAAGTTCCTCAAAATGTTAAAAAAGTTAAAACCCTACAATCCAGCAACCTCACTACTAGGTATTTACCCACAGGATACAAAAATACAGATTCCAAGAGCTACATGCACCCCGATGTTTATAGCAGCATTATCAACAATGGCCAAACTATGGAGAGAGCCCAAATGTTCATCAACTGATGCATAGATAAAGAGGATGTGGTATATAGATGTATATCTTCTTTACATATAAAGGAATATTATCCAGCCATGAAAAAGCATGAAATGTTGCCATTTGCAATGACGGGGATGGAGCTAGAGTGTATTATGCTAGGTGAAATAAGTCAGTCAGGGAAAGACAAATATCATAGGATCTCACTCATATGTGGAATTTAAGAAACAAAACAGATGAACGTATGGGAAGGGGGGAAAAAGAAGAGGGAAACAAGTCATAAGAGACTGTTTCATTACAAGTTTTTTTATTTTTAAAGATTTTATTTATTTATTTGAAAGAGAGCACAGAGGGAGAGGGAGAGGGAAGAGCAGACCCCCTGCTGAGCAGAGTCCAATGCGGGGCTCGATCCCAGGGCCCTGAGATCAAGACCTGAGCCGAAGGCAGACACTTAACTAACTGAGCCACCCAGCTGCCCAAGAGACTCTTAATGATACAGAACAAACTGAGGGGTGATGGAAGCAGGTGGGTGGGGGATGGGCTAGATGGGTGATGGGTATTAAAGAGGGCACTTGTTATGATGAGCACTGGGTGTTGTATGGAAGTGATGAATCACTGAATTCTACTCCAGAAACCAATATTGCACTATATGTTAACTAAAATTAAAAAAAAAGAATATGTGATAAACAAATATGCACAGAAAACAGAGTAGCAAAAGCTTTCAGAATGTTAATGACAGAGAGAAATTGTATATAACTTTTATTTTCTTCTTTATATTTTTCCAATAACAGTTTTCTAAAGGGAGCAGTATCATTTCCATAATAGAAAAATAACATGCAAAAAAAAGTGTTAAATTATTATGGTGATAGTGAACATCCTACTTTATTCCTGATTTTGTAGGAAATGCATCTAGGGGTAACCAGTGTGATTAAGCTGGAATTTTTATTTATATCTGCCTTCATGCTGAGCCTTCTATGATATACTAACTCTCAGTAAAACTTCATTCTAAGGAGAAAATGTACATTTACATATTTTTATAAAACATGTATCTGTAAAACAGATTCTAATGACAAAAGTAGTCAAATAACAAAAATAATTGAGCACAGTTTAATATATACATAAGGGTATTACAATTGTGTTTAAATTTGAGTCTGAGGTAAAAGGCATTGCATTTAATGGTCTCTATTTCCCAATATTCACCTAAAATGCTAATTTATTGCATATTTTACCTATAAATATTTCTGTGATATTTGTAGATATAGATTTGAAGGTAGTGATAGATTGCATTTTCCAAGATAGTAATGATAAAATCTCCTCTCACGTGCTATTCTACGATGTGACCTTGCCATTCCTTTATGAAGAAGTGGCTAATTTGCTTCCCCGTGGCCAGTAGAGGGCTACGGAGGTAACACTAGGTGACTTCTGAGGCGGGTCATAAAAGCTATTGCAGCTTCTGGTGCATTCACCTGAACCCTGGTGCTTGGGGCCCTGAGCCACCATGTGAGAAGTCTGAATACTTTGAGGTTGTCATTCTGTGAGGAAACCAACTACCTGGAAAGACCACGTAGAGTCACTCTAGTTGGCAGTCCTGGCCTCCCATCACCAGTCCAGGCACCAGACGGGCTCCGTAAACAAATTCCAAGATGATTCCAGTCCCTAGCCATCAGGCCACGTCTAGGCTTTGAATCTTTCCCTGGGCCTTTGAGATTAAGGAGCACAGACATATGTTCCCTGGATGCCCGACCCACTGAGTCCACGAGCACATACAGTGTTGAATTTTACCCAAGCGCTGTGCTTTTGGAAAACAGTAATGGTTAACAAATCTCACCCTTTTGTGTTCTGGGAAATGTTTCTTTCATGAATGTTTGGTGTTTTTTTTTTTTTTTTGTTTTCTTTGTTTAGTTTTATTTGCTTGCCTTCTGCTTTGAAAACATTATTACCTATGACGGCCAGACACAGACCCTCCAAATTCCCATTTGTTGTCTTGTAAATGATTAGCTGAATTCTTTATCTTCACTAACCAATATGGATAAAATGCCTGTTGACTTGACTGGACCAAACTTCAGTCAAGCTCCTCTCACTTCCCCAGGCCTTAGAACTATTGCCTATGTTTGAGCTTAAGCAAGCACTGGAAAATGGAGTGACCCTCCCCTAATGGCCCCTCTTGAGCATCTGATAACTGTGGAGAAAAATATTTCCTTCTCAACTGTCTCATCACGCCACCTGCTCACTCCATTCCCCCACACTCAACGCTTTCCACTGGGTTGTTTTACTTCTCCCTGTGAAAGAAATCCCTTCCCATTCTGCTTTCATGGAAGACATTTGCAGATCTTGTGGTTCGAGCCTTCTCCTTATTGCCGTAACTCCCTTCCTTTGTGTTATTGCAATGGTCCCCTTCACATAGTTTTTCCTTACTAATGTAAAGATTTACGTTTTTTTCTTTGACAGCTTAATAAAATGATTAATTTAATCTGCTATTTGGTTAATCAATTGACTGGTTTTTAAGTTTTCCCCAACTTTTTCAAAGGAAAGCAAATGTTTTGTCAGTGTTGACTCAAAAATTAAGCCCTATAGGCAGGGTTTATTTCACCATAAAATTATCAGAAATGCTTTGACTCAGATATTTACTAAATAATGATCTGAATAACTTTTAAAGTTTTTGGTCTTTATTTGAGTGAATGGAGTATTTCCTTGATATACTTTACTTAAGAATTTTCACTGCAGCTGAGTACATAGTAACAAATTTTATTTAGGTCCATCCAAATTGTTATCTATTAGTAGATATAACATGATGTAAACTGTGTAAGGCATGTGTTACAGAAACTTGATTTTTAAGACTCTATATTCAGATAGAGAAGAAATATACTAATTGAGCATTGATTTGTGCTAAATCTCTCACACTCATTACCTCATTTAACCCACAAAGCAACCCTGAGAAAAATGTACTTTTAATTACGTTTTTATAGATGATAAAATAATCTTCCTCATGATAACTGAATTGCTTTTTTGAAACTTTTGTTCTCTTAAAAATAAACTAATCCTTCACATCATAGACAAAGACAAAATCAGTACTATAGAAATGGAAAAGCATTTTCTTAATATTTTCATGGCAAAGATAAGAGATGACTTTATCTTATCTGTCCACGTTTTTTACTCTGTGACAACTAAAATTTTAGGAAGAGACAAAGAATCATGGTCCCCACACATGCTTACTTAGGTAAAGGGGCAGTGATAAGGATTTCGAATCTGGATTGTGCACTCATTAGCATGATGGCCTTTGGTAAATTTCCTGTCCTCTCTGAATTTCAGTTTGCCTGTGTCTCCTATATCTAGCTGTAAGATGGAGATGTGAATTTCAGATTGCATGTAATTCCTGAATATTGTAAGGTTAAAATTAGATAATGTTCTACGTAGTTCTTGGAGACTGGAGTGTTTTACAAAAGCAGTGCATGTAAAATCCAAACTTCCTAAGAGCAATGCATGCATCAGAGCATGTTCACATATATTCTTTCATTTGATCTTAACTTCCAAGCCACGTTTGTTGAAATGGTCCTACATAGAACATTTCTCAGCTATGAATACAAAAATTTTATCACCACTTCAAGATCTTCCTCAAACACCACCACTGAATTCAAAATTTTCCTAATCTTGTTAGTTTTATGTACTCCCTCAATCCTTAAAACATTTCTATGGCAATCTGTACTCTTTTTTATGATATTGCTTAGCAATTATTTTTGTGGTTTACAATGCTAACTTTAAACAGAACAAATAATTCTATTTAAGTAAAAAAAAAATGTTTTCATTTGGGAATAGCAGAGGAGTTGCAATTCAGGACAAGCAAGCTATGGTGAACCATGGCCAAGTCCAAAGAGACAAGGCAAGGGCCAGTTTTTATTAGGTTTTAGGAAGAAATTGGGGAGGGTTGTTCTGAACAAAATCTTAATTAGAGAAGAAGAAGAATTCAAGGTAGCAGTGATTTCTCCCTGGCTGCAAGTGGTGGTTAGCGTGTTGTCACTGGGGCAGGGAAGGATCTTCCTTCTTTTTCTTCAAGGCAGGAGATAAATTCCTACATGAAAATTCCTTTGTCAGAATAATTATCTTCCTTCTTCTGGCTGGTTATGCAGGCTGCAACGAGTGGTACTTGTGTGAGAGCTCCTCTTTCAGGGCTTCTGACTCCATTTTAAATGAGGTTTCCCACACAGATCATTCCCCACGTCTAGGTGGCAAACTCCTGGAGCAAAAGGACTGCTTCCTCTTTCTGGAAGCTTCTGTACTACCTTGCCCTGTTCTTTGCAGAGAGTAGGAAGCTCAACACATATTTTTTTTCAACTGAATTCTATAAAACAATTATTAATAATGACCTTTTTCTGAAATATTGTGAGAATAACAACTTTTGACTTTGTACGTAAAGAATGTAGGGTAAATAGTAAAATGAAGGTTAGTAAGGTTCTGTGTCTGATTTATCACTATTGTGAAATAATCTCAGTTAATTTGATTACATCCATATTCGTTGACATGTTGTTATAGTTTTTTATGTTCCCGTTAATGAAGTTTTGTCTTTGCAAAGTAATAAAAAATATACCCTGTGATCTCAGGGTACGTTTTATTAATATTCCTCTTTAAAGAAGATCTAAATTACATCGATTTCTTGACATCAGTAGTATATTTTACCAATTTCTATTATTAGTTCCTTCAGGGTTATTCTCATCAAAAGAAGTGGTTGAATTTCTTTTTTTCCTTGAAGGTTTAACAGTCCTTGGTGCTACTAGTGGATACTTTGTTGTCTATCGCCAAGGAATGCTAACTTGCTCAGCACCCAGAGTGAATTACCTGAGGATAACCAGCTCTTTTGATGTGGTTCTCTTTCTTTTAGCTAAAAAACTTAGAAGGAAATGGAACATGGTATAATTTTAGTTGCTAATTAGCTAGCGGCTTATGATAACAGAATCAAATAGTTTCTTTGGTGGAGGAACCTCTTTCTTCCACTGATGGCTGAGGTCTTTTAACCTGTGTTAAACCTAACTGATTTGTGCAGGATGTGACTCAGTGACACTGTGTGTTACATAAAATGTCTTGTGAAACGAATATGTCTGTGATCCACCAGCCTCGTGGTGTGTGAAAATTTTTGTTTAACCCCTTTTGTACAACTTAGGAATGCAGACAGGAAATCCAACATAAAAAAACCCTCCATTTTTCCTAAAAATTGCATATAGAATGGGAATTAGCTGGTAAAGAACAACCAAAGAGGGATTGGTTATCTTATTATTCTATCTGAGTCCTTCTATGGTAATAAGAGTAGAAGTTATCTGAGGAGGCATGAGAAAACTCACATGTTAACGGACTAGAGCAACACCATCTAAGGTAAGACAATTTAGAATTAGTTTTATTTATTCAACATATATATTTTGAATACCCAACATGCTCCAGATAGCATGAAGTTTGCTGGGGATGCAACATGGAACAAAGCAGATATGGTCTTTGCTCTCATGGAGCTTGCCTTCCTAATGTAGTGGGACATTTGTTTATAGATCAAAGGATGATCCCAAGTGCCTAGAACAGTGTCTGACACGTTTTAGATTCTCAATAAATATTTGTTCAATAATAAATACTTTCAACACAAACTACCTTTGATTGAATTTCTTTTATGTACTAAGCATGTTATAAGACCACATTGTCTTCTAGATGTTACTGGCAGGGGACAGGGGGTTGGTACAATTTTGTTACACTAACATTAGAAAGTCATATTTTCCTGACTCCTACTCTTACTTGCCATACCTTCCAAACCCCCTCAAAATTTCACTTATTTTTTGCAAATTCCTCAGAATGTGTCACCACACACATTTGACAAATTCTTCCCTTTGCGGCTCAGATCTACTCACTGGCGTCCTCTGCCGGTGAAGCTGCTGGAGTGTGCGCGTGCGTCATTGACTTAACGACGGGCAATCAGCCTCCGCCAGGATTAATAATGTCGTTTGTGCCAAGTGTGCTGTCTCCTAAGGTTTCTGACATGCATATCTGTTTCTTCCATTTTGTGCCACATTTCACCAGAGAAACTCCAAAGCGGTGATGCTCATGATGTGGGTCCCTCAGACTCTCTTCTGAGAAGAATATCTTCAGATTCTGTGAGTAACACTCTTTTCATAGAGCTCTAACAGAAGTTGCTAAGTAGGGCGAGGACACAAGGTGGACCTTGTTGGCCCCTCCCTTTGCTCTTCCTTTTATAGGCTGATGCTCAGACATGGTGGATGCAGTGTGGCCCAAGCGTGGACCTGTAGAATGAACTTGATAGCAACAGGCTCAAAGAGTAAATTACAAAACTAGAACATAACAGGGGACAATACTATTAACCATCACGAAGGCAGCAATTTCTAATCTAAATTCCGTCATTAAATCAGACCTCTACAGAAATTCTTTTTTCCTAATTTCAGAAAAGTGAGTGCTCATGTATTTAAATAAACAAACCACCTGAATAGGTAAAGGGGATGTAAGTGTAAATATACATTGAGGCTTCTGACTACATGTTATTCTGTTAAAAGCCAGATTAAATAAAATTGTTAATTTATTAGGCATTTACTTGTACCAGGCATTGTTGATTACAAAAGTAGAAAATAAAGTTTTTGTTAACTTGGGACTTATTTTTTGGAGAGAGGGTGGAAAAATCCTAAACTGCAGGCAGATATTATGGAGTGTACATATATATATATATATATATATATATATAGTGTGATTTTTGAGTTTTTAAGCAGATCCTGTGAAACCCACAATACTTACTTGTTCTGTGTGCTTATACATGAAATCATACTAAAAGAAATACATTTTCAGTTTAAGTTAGTTCCCTGTAAGCCTGCCACAAAGGAATGAACACATTAAATATTTCCTCAGAGGAGGTCTTCACGGGATTCGGTGAGTTGTTGAAACTCCCTGGGTTTTCTCAGTCTAATAGGTAAAACGAGGAGGCTGCATGTGATGACTTCATGGCCCAGTTCTAAAATCTTGAATCACAAGATTCAAGATTGAGGGGTTGTATGGACAGACCTAGAGAAAGATCAGTGGTGATTGGAACAGCCTTCAGCCTTTGTGGGAAAGGTAAGCGTTATAGACGGAATGTTTGTGTACCACCCACCCCAGGTATTATGTCGAAACCTAATCCCCAATGTGATAGTCTTTGGGGGTGAGGCTTTTGGGAAGTGATTCCATCATAAGGGCAGAGCCTTATAAAAGAGATCCCAGTTGCTCCCTTACCCCTTGTGCCATGTGTGAGGACATAACTAAGAAGATGGCTGCTGTGAACCAGGAAGAGAGTTCTCACCAGACACCAAACCCTCCAGCAAGCTGTCTTGGACTTTCCAGCCTCTAGCACTATCAACACTGTGAGAAATCAAATTCTGTTGATTATAAGCTACCCAGTCTATGGTATTCAGTGATCGCAGCCCAAACAGAATAAAAGAGTAAGTCTAGGCCTGGGTCATCAACAAGTACAGTAAAAGGGTTCTGCACCAAATTTCCAATGTGTGTGGAATATCTCCATGGCACCAAGTTAATTCTCAGATACGAGCTGGGTGTCCTATAACTCAGCTCAATTCTGATACTACCTACCTGGAGATGACGTCAGAATGCACACGTGAAGGGCTCAGTCCTACAAACTACCCCTATCCTCCTTTCCCAAACACACACACTTCAGATACCTGTTGCAAGGCCAGGTTCTCTGACTGACCAGTGATAGATTAGAGGTTCCAACGACCTTCCTCTAACACAGGATGCCAATTGCGAGTCTACGTTGTTACCTGGACTTCTGACAGACTGGTTTTAAATCAGAGGTTCTCATGACTCCCTTCTTGGTTTCAATTAATTTATTAGAATGGCTCACAGAGCTCAAGAAACATCTTACTAGATCACTGGTTTATTATAAAAGGATATAGGCAGCAATCAGCCAATGGGGGAGATGCAGAGGGCAAAGTTTGTGGGAAAGGGTGTGAAACTTCCATGCCCTCAGAGCATGCTACTCTTCCCAAATCTCCATGTGTTCACCAACCCAGTAGCTCTCTGATTCCCATCCTTTTGGGTGTTTATGGAAGTCTCATTACCTAAGCAGGATTGATTAAATCATTGGCCTTGGTGATTGAACTTAATCTCAAGCCCCTCTCCCATCCCAGGTGAGGTGCTAATCCCATGGTTGGCTCTTCTGACAACCAGCCCTCTCCTTTGGAGTGGTCCAAAAGTCACCTCATTAACATAACAAAAGACACCTTTATAGTTCTCATCACCTAGGGGATTTCAAGGGATTTAGGAGCTCTGTGTCAGAATTGGAGAGGAAGACCAAGTCTGTATTATTATAAATCACGATAGCTCATACAGGAAGTAGATTGGAATTCCAGTAAGAAGGACATTAAGGTCGGAACAAAAGGCAAATTGTAGATCTCAGGGAAAGTGGTCTGACTGGCAGAAGGTCAGATTTGTTGTAATAACACTGTCTACTGCATTTTCTAGAATGATCTTTGTGATTCCAATTCCAATTATTCTTCTGCAATTTTGTCATGAAATTTTAAAGTTCTACCCTCTTTCCTATTGTTCGTACCACGCTAGCTCTCTAATTCCCTTAAAATGCCCGCTTTAACTGCACATTTGTTTTAATAACTAATATCTTGATAATTGTTCTAGTTTCAATGACTGAGGTGTCCTTTCTCCTGTGCAAAGGCAAGGAGGCTTAATGGATTTTCACTTTTTGTAGCAGAAGATCTTGAGACTGCTCTTCAGGTTACAAAGCGTATCTGCATTTCTCTACTCCTTTCCTTCAGGCTAGGCTGGATTTTTCTCATCTCTGCTCTCATAATAACCTGTGCATTCTTCTATTGTATGATTGATATTTAATTATCTATACATGTGTCTTTCTTCTCACCAAACTCTGAGTTTCTTCCAGGACAGATTTCTTTCTTCAATCGGCAGGTCTAACGTAGTGAATAACACATGGTAACGATCCACCTGTGTGAACGAATGAGTTACTTGTTGTTAAGCTATATGTCCCATGTTCTGTAATAGAAAATGCCATCTTGATGTCAGAAACTGAAAGAACTTTTGAACCCAGGGATGTTTTAATATTATCCTGCCCTCAATTTTTTCCCCTAATACTCTTTAGACTCCAGCTACATCTCTTAGCAACTGAAAAAAATGTGAAGCTTTATTAGTAAAGAGAAAATACTCAGACCTAAAAGACCTCAAATAGAAGATCAATAGGCTGTGAAGGCAATTATCTAATTCATCTGGGTCACCCTCACCTTTATTGCTAGAAGAACTGGCTTTATTTCAATTCAGTCATAAAACCAGTGGGTTATTAGCAAGAAAACAGGCAAGCAGTTCTTCTACTATAACTACAGTTAAGAACAATTATGGTATTAAGTTCATGGATACTGAAGAGATTAATAGACTTTTCAAGGAGTTTTATGGACAATTATATATGAATGATAACAGCACTATATGTTAAGGGAAAAGCCCATATATCTGCATTTTCTTAAATGTGAACAAATTTTAGAAGGAAAAGAAACCTTCTTGAATAAAGCTATTCTTCCTACTTAAAACTGTGAAAGTTCTAAAAAAGTCTAGGTAAGGTCAGGATGCAGCCAGCTCCATTAATGCTTTGCATTAAAGGTTTCATTAATCTTTTATAGATTGTATGATAATAAGACTATTTTATCTCAAATGATCCTGGCCTGGATTTTGCTTGACATGTGTTTTATTAAGTGCTCTTATCTGCCATCTTAATAATCCAGTGCTGGTATTTATTAAAAGATTTTTCGTTAAATCACATTCTTTTCTTGCAGTTCTTTCATTTGAAGAAATTGAAAGTGTTCTATGGTTGCTTTAGTAATATGTTCTGTCTTTCTCTGCTGGAGATGTATAGACAACATTTCTCTTTCCATTATCCTATCATGTCCTTCTACTGTGCATTACCTCTGTTGTTACATTTCTCCCAAGATAGTGTCTTGGTAGGAAAGGCAAGTAAAGGATAGTAAAGGCAAGGTGAAGACTTTTCTCTGCTGGGTTCAGGGAACTACTCCACACTGCTTCCTCAGTTAAAGGAAGATGAAAGGAAACATACAGTCCTTAGAGAATTATCTGGAAAAGAAATAAACCTTGAACCATTTTAAAGAATGATGAGTGGGTTGTTTTTTTTTGTTTGTTTGTTTTTTTTAATGTTTCAAGGATAGGCTTTAAGTCATTCTGATACAAATTGGGCTTTTATTTTGAATGATGCATTTTGTAAGAGGTAAATATAGTAAAGGTATGGATATCATTGGTGGGCTGGCTTGGGTGGCTTTGAGAGATTGTTGTACCTAAGAGTTCATTTCCCTGCAGGATAGAATCCACAAGTTTTCAGGGAGTAATTAGATTGGAACGGATTCACTTTTCAAATTCAACAGATTGGTCTTATAAAGCATCATGACAATTTATTAATTTGTAATACAGAGTATGGCTTATTCCTGAACAGAATATAAAAGAATACATAATAAAGCACACTGCCTAGAATATTACATGAAATAATGTATATAAAAATCATTACCTGAATCCCTGGCATTTGAAGAATACATAAGAAATGTTAGCTACATCTGAAGGACAAAGACACCTGGGGAAAAGACTTTAATAACCAGAGGTTGTATTTTGAGGTAGTAGCCATTTTGAGAAATCCATGAAGGGCCTTGCTCTGGCACAAGTCTGTGCAATACGAAAGATAGTTAAAAAAACCTGTTGATTTCTAGATTACAAAATATTTTCATGTGTCTTAACACTGTTCTGATGATAAAAATATTATGTTAATTAGCTACTCAATCTCTTTTGGACAGTGTTATGTAAACATTGACAAATGTTTCATCCAATTCTCAGTATCGCAACACACAAGGAAATATTTCTCCAGTTTTCCTTGTCTTTTCTCTTTTTAAAAAATTTTCTTTGAAATCTTCCTGGTGTTGGAAATTTTATTCTCACCAGTAAGTTATTTCCAATTTCAAATAATGTATTACTTTGGGGAGCTTTCCTGTTGATGGCTAAGCATACCAATGGGGCATGCGTTCTTATTTGCTTCAGTCATAGAGGAGAGTCACTTAATCACTTGAACCCCTTTCCCTTCTCCTGGCCTTCTCTTTAGATTGGGGATAAAAATTTGCTCTCGGTTCAGAACTATTTTAGTGATCTTCCAGCGGATATTAATTTACCATCTACGTACTTCCTAACAAGCCCAAAGCATCGAAAATGAAACACTCACTCCCTACAGGCATAGCTGTGTGTAATCCCTGAGCCAGAAAGAAACAACAGTGTTTGGCTTCATATTAGAAACTCCATCTTCATTAGTTGGGGGATCCTAGAAGAAGGCAATTGCTTCTATGCCACTGTTCCTTGCTCCCCTCTGAAAATAGATCCTCCTATTTACTCACCCCTTACCATATGACAGACTATCTGCTTAGGCTTCTCATTCCATTTGGAATTGGGCCCTCATCCTGGTTCCCCTTTATTTAGTTCTTCCTATGAACTTTATTTCCATGTCAAGGAACTGAACCTAGAACTTACAAAAAAAATTAATTTTTTTAAAGTAATCTCAACACCCAACGTGGGGCTCAAACTCACAACCCTGAGATCACGAGTTGCATGCTCTACTGACTGAGCCAGGCAGGTGCCCCTGAACCTGGAACTTTCTTCTTCCATACCTTGGATACCTACCTGAAACTGAGATTTTCTACCTTCCCCTGCCCCAGAATGTCCACTGCAGTGCCCTGGTTCACATGGGGTCCATCAGCCATGGATGCCATCCATGTAAGGCTAAGTATCCTCCTAATGTGTCAATATGAAATGGTGCTTTTTTCTAAAGAGAGTTCACCCTATTCAATTTTCCTAAATTCCATCTGATGTGGTCCCATTGGAGCTTTAGATTTTATGTTGCTAGAGCTCTGGAGAAGCTTTATTATATATCAAACAATGCTACCACATCTCTCTTGAGCTAGAACAATAGCACTCATGTTTTCTAAGAGGTTTTAGGCATAAACATCCACCTCAGTCTCAGACAGTATCCATGCTGTTGACTAATTGGAAGACGCCATATTTTTTCCAGCAGCAGCTTGCTTTCTTTTATTAGCTAAATCCTTGGTAATATACTGCTAACTCTGGTATGTGGCTTTACTCTAAGAAATAAAGTAGACAAACTCTCAATGCAATCCAATGCCATGCCTACTGTAATATTCTAAAAGAGGGTCTCAGATTTTTCTTTTTTTACCACTTTTTCTAAGCAAATATGACAGAAACAACATCAGAGCAAATAATAATTATAAAATAGTGTTTTTGTACAAGTACAAATAAATTTTCAAATTTCTAGATCCTTTCTGGCCAACCCTGAGACTAAATGCCCAGGGAGACTGCTGCAATTATATCTAAGTCTCAAATTTTAAGGAGACATTAATTGCTCATTTAATCTAAAGCTTCCAAGTGAAATAAAACCCTTGGGTAGAGTGAGCTAATTGTACAATTCTAAAGGGCCATGAAGTTTAGTGTGCATAATAATTACCTGGGATACTTTTTCAGAAGCCAAATTCCTTGATCCAGCCCAGAGATTCTGAGCCAACAGCTTGGAGTGGCACCTGGGAGTCTGCCTATTTCACAAGTAGCTTTGGAGATCTGATGCAGGAGGCTCCAGAACCCCATGTAAAAACCGTATGAGTACGTGGGTAGCATAGGAAGGATAGCAAAGGAAGACAGAGAAAGGTAATCTTTGCTCTGGGATGGGATGTTTGGAAGAGAGGGGAGTGTTTTTCAAGGTTAGTTTTCTGGCCAACTCCCATGTTTCCTGGTCTGAGTCCGAGGGAGTGTGGAAATGCAAGAAGGGACAGAAGCAGTGGCTTTCGCACTGTATTTGGCGAAGATATTTTGCCCTGTGCATCAACATTTGGCATAATTATGACAGAGTATGGCACAAAGTCATTTGAGGGCTGAGGAAGAAGTGATTCTTTCCACATCAGTGGGCCAGCTTCTGTGCCTCGTGGTACTGGCACTAGTGGCAGGAGGAACACTGAGAAGTTGCCCTGTTCTCTTGTCCTGATGCTTGCTGGGACTGTTGGAGCAGAAGGAATCCGACATCATGTTGAAGATGGAAAGGATTTAATGACTTTCAGAAATATCGTGAAGATTTCCTTGATGGGGAAAGAAGATGCGTGAATTTGAGGTCCCACAACTGGATGAGATAGAGTTAGAAAAATATTTCGCACACCTTAGGACATAGAGCTTTATGTTTCCTGAGACTATCTATATCACTGGCACAAAGACATGTTTTTCAACAAATTCAAACTAGGGCAGCATGCACTTGAAGCTGTAAGAATGTGAGCATTTTTAGAACCCATTTGTGTGAATGATTTCTATATACAAAGTGATATTCTCACCTAATTTAGGTGATTTCTACAGATACGTCATAACAGATTTGATGTAACTGTTAGGAAAGTTCAAAGCCCTTCGTACCTTTACCTAGTTCATTTTGATATTTATATGATTATAATATTGCATGAGCTTGAAGATATCTATCAGATCTGGCAAATGTGTTCGGGAGTCTGGTTCTTTACAAATATCTGGATCAGGTCTACGTGCAGACATGGCTTTGTTGCTTTCCCTTGTTATGTTCTGGCCTTACCTCTCTTCTGTTAGAACGGAGTGAGAAGCTGTTTCCATGCCACTTTCCTCAAACCTGTGCTTCTCAAGGCATACTCTGTGGATCACCTCATCATAGTCATAAACCTTGTTAGGTATGCGAGTTCCTAGGCTCTCCCTAACTCTGAATGAGAATGTTTAGGAGTAAGTTGGGATCTATATCTTCAGTATGCCCCTAATTGATTGAGTGGTTCATAAGAGGATGTACCAGATGCCTCCTCTGTTCTGTCTCAGGCCCTCTGGTTCCCTTAAGTCTTTAGGGCCCCTGATCATTCTACTACCTGATGAAGTTCCTGGCAGTCTGTTCTATACGGGATCTGTAGTCATTATTGCAGCAGACAGCTCTGCAGATCTGCTCAGTTCAGCCATCAGAAGCCACCAGGATTCCTGAGTCTTCCCACAACCCTAGGACTCAGGGAGGTCCCTTTCGGATTAACTAATTGAGTGGATTGCTTGCTTTTTTTACCCTTACCGCCCCCTTTCTCATATGTTTAGTATGCATTTGTTGTCTGTGTTTACACTCCCGTACAGTGTAAGGTATATTTTATATACCTTAAATAAAGTAGCAAAGTACAAATCCAGGGGCTCGCAAGGCATTGTCCTGAGTGTCAGGGAACTTCTTAGGCCCTCAGGGACACCCTGAGTTTCTCATTCTTTGACAAGTTATCACCTCTACTTTGTTTCTAAAATTGTTCTCTGATTTCTGGTCTTAACCAAACAATTTAATCCTTGGTAATTTAATGCCTGATTTTCCCTAATTTGTAAAGATATCTCTGTTTTTGAATCTCTCTTTTAATGTGTATATCAATTTCTAAAACTGGGTATGGATCCTGACAAGACACTCCCATTCTCAAGCATCTGCGTTACATTTAACATGTATCAAATAGCAATTTGTCCCACGGGAAAACAGTAGCATAGTTAATGCACATGTACCTGGAGAGAGGGCTGTGTCATAACATTCTGTGATTAATATAGACGTGGGAAGTATGTGGAACAATAATGTGACTGGAAAAGCAAAACGGAGACTTACTAATCCCAATTCCTATTCCAGTTACTCACTATCTTTCTTAGCTCTTCCCTCTTCCCACAAAGGCATTTGTGCTCCGCCCTACTCATCCTCTGTCTTTTTATTTTTCACTGATATTTCCTCTTAGTTTTGTGGGATATGGCTCAGAATGCACAAAAGAGGATTAGTGGTTTTTTTAAAGGTCCTTCTGTACCCTAAGTTTTATGAGTCTGTGATTGCTATGGATCAGTGAATGACCATCGGAATACAGTTGAGCTATAAGGAAAAAACAACTCAGAATAACATAACAGATAAAGAAAGCCCTTTCATGCTGTAGTGACTATTCTCCAAGTTGCCAGAGACTGTAGCAAATCATTTGAGGAAAAAAGGCAAAGAAAGAAAAGATAAGAGAATTGTACTGTTCAGTTTTCAGTAAAAAGTATTGTTCAATTTTTTTTTCAGGGTTCAGTTAATAAAATTAGTGCAGGAACACACATCCGGACAAATTATAAAATACCTTGCCCACTTCTTTTTGACACTTCCTTCCTTTTCTTGATTTCAATGTGAATTTTTCTTTTTCATCAAGTGAGTCCATGAAATAGGTTGCTAATTTGTTTGGGTAGGACTCTAGGCCTCATTATATCTGATGAAAAAGATTTCAGTGCTTTGTACTAGCATGTTGCAATACAGAAAAGTCACTTGCCCTCGGAGTAAGTAACATTTATTGGGTGATATACTCTTAAAGTGGAAGGAAATTCCTTCCCCTGATACCTGTTTCTCTAACAGTCTTTCCTTTTCTTTTTTGTTTTTGTTTTCAAAAACTGGCACCTTTCCCCTCAATGGACTCCGATAGTGTGTCAGTGCGAAGAACTAGTCCATATCCCGGTGATGGAAGGTCTATTCTTATCCCAGCCTATTGGGAAATACCCTCTGACCTGTCACTCTTCTCTATAAAACTGAGACTAATTTAAAGATAAATTGTCCGTAGCTACCATGAAGCAGAAGCAAAGATAAAGTTAATGGGAATGTGATTCGATTTATAAAAATCTGATTTACACACAACTTTTCAGTAGCACATTTATAACATCAAATGAGGAACATCTGTACTAAAGGAAACAACAAATTCCTTGAGCTTTCATTATGAAAAGAAATCAAATTGTGAGGAAAGACAAGATATATAGGCAATTACTCAATATCAACATGGCTGACAAGCTCAACTATAGCTGGTTAGAAGAAAATAATTGAATTCCTTGAACCGTAAGCTCATTCACTTTTTATCTTGACTGACTGGGGCGGGGTGGGGGGAATTGAACAGTGATTATATATTGTGAAGCAAGGACAGGCTTTTGTTACTGC
The DNA here is from genome assembly GCF_003265705.2 of Callorhinus ursinus. Classification (NCBI taxonomy): domain Eukaryota; kingdom Metazoa; phylum Chordata; class Mammalia; order Carnivora; family Otariidae; genus Callorhinus; species Callorhinus ursinus. The sequence goes on along the minus strand of NW_027397068.1, from coordinate 34,465,285 downwards.
GAACTTCGTATCTTTCAGAAGAGCTGCGATGGTGAGAGTAACACTTGACTATTTGATGATAGTCACCTCTTAGCAGGGACATTTATTGTTCACTAAGCATCCCCCCTGTGCTCTCTCCCATTCCGTGCTCTCCTCCAGTTATATGCAACCATATGACTTTCTAGCCAACCGGTTGGAGAGGAAGTGACCTTGTCACTCGGGGCCGAGGCACTTTTGGACAGGTATAAGTTCTCCACTCTTCTGCCACTGTAAATACCAAAGTGGAAAATCCCCTGCTGGGACCCTCCAAGGAGAATATGGAGCAGAAGCCTTCACTGACTTGCACTGACCTGTGATGAAGCAGAAGTAAACTTTGGTTGTATGAAGCCACTTAAATTTGGGGGTTAATTTGTGATGGTGGCATTGATCAGTGTGTACTAATTAATATGACCACATAGTTGTTGTTAATTTGGACTTCATACTAATTTTATTGCTCTGTTATCATCTTTTGAGGTATTTCATTTTACTTTTTAAAAGCAGAAATATTTTAGAGAGGTGAAGAGAGTCGAAGACAAACTTCCATAGTTTCTATTTTATTTTTATTTTTTAAAATTTTCTTTTAAAGATTTTATTTATTTATTTGAGAGAGAGGGAGCGAGCATGAGAGGGGGAGGGTCAGAGGGAGAAGCAGGATGTGGGGCTTGATTCCCGGACTCTGGGATCATAACCTGAGCTGAAGGCAGATGTTTAACCGACTGAGCCACCCAGGTGCCCTGGCTTCTAACTCTTTATTCAACTTCTTTTTAGAGCCTTTGTTTTTGCTTCAGGAGTTGTTTAATGGGACCATAGTCAATACCACGGGATGCAGGTAAAAATGTGAACCGTTCTGCCAGGGTACTACTTTTTCTAGTTAACTTCACCAACTGAGCATCTTATTTCTTAAAGTAGAAACATCTTTCAATTAAATCAGTTTATAGGCTTCAGGGTTGATGTTAGATTTTTTATGAAAGAGATAGGAAATTTTTTTTTTTTAAAGATTGACAGTTTATAAACAGGGGCTGGGTTGTTAATTTCAAGCCAAGTGAGAGACTATATGGTCCTGTGAAATTTATATTTCAAATGTTCTAGTAAACATAGCTACTGTTCACATGTGGATTTTTATTCTAATGCTGATAGAGCTTAGAATTTAGGAGGTGATTTTTAACAAAATTCAAGGTAAAAGGCAAAACTTTGACATGATAATTTCGAGTGTGAATGCAATGTATATCCAATGCATTTAGTAATGTTAGGCTGCAAATATGCATTTAATTCATTAGTTAACAAGTACTTATTGAAATCCTCAAGAGTATTAATTATTTAAATTCATCATCACCAAATTATTATAAAGTTCAAAGTCAGGGCTGTATGTGCAATGATTCTTTAAATTTCATAAAAACCCGATGAAAAATTTACTATCATTATCCCTAAGTTCAAATGAAGAACTTGAAGCAGCAGGAGGTGTAGTAACTTGCCTAAGGCCAGTGGCTAGGGAGGGATGCATTCAGGCTTTGAATCCAGGATACCCAGTTCCAGAGCCCTCTCTCTCTTAAACTCTTCACCTTACTAAATTCATACTTGTCAAGTATTGTACTATGCATGACATGGATATATTTCAATTACTTCATTGTATTTATGAGGTATGTATTATCCTAATTTTTACAAGTACGAAGGCTGAGGAAAAGAAATGGTAAGTAATGGGATCCTAATCCTACAACAGCAAAGCATGGTGCTGTGAGTTGATTCCAAACCGTGCTTCAAGAGGAGTTTGATTTTCAAATGATGGTGCAGTTAAAACCTATCTGAACATTCAAATATAGACACATGATACAGCACAAGTTCCCATGCAAATGATCAATTTGGCAATGTCTTGGTGGCTCTCTAAGATACAACAATGTAGCCCAAAATTCAGATTTTTAATAGGGTTGTCAAATTTAAGAAGATACAAAACAAAACTGAATTTCAGATAAACACAACTTACTTTTTTTTTTTTTTAAAAAGTAGGGTATAGTTCTATACAAATTTTAGGATTGTTTGTTCCAGCACTTTTAAAAATGCCATTGATATTTTGGTTGGGGTAGCATTGAAAGTATAGATTGCTTTGGGCAGCATAGACATTTTAACAATGTTTATTCTTCTGATCCATGAGCATGGAATGTTTTTCCATCTTTTTGTGTCTTCAATTTCTTTCATAAGTGTTCTGTAGTTTCTAGAGTATAGATCCTTTATATCTTTGGTTAGGCTTTTTCCAAGGTATCTTATGGTTTTTGGTGCTATTGTAAATGGAATCGCTTCCCTAATTTCTCTTTCTATAGTTACATTGTTAGTGTATAATAAAGCAACTGATTTCTGTGCATTGATTTTGTATCCTGTCACATTACTGAATTGCTGTATGAGTTCTAGTAATTTGGGGGTGGAGTCTTTTGGGTTTTCCAAAGAAAGTATCATGTTATCTGCGAAGAGAGAGAATTTGACTTCTTCTTTGCCAATTTGAATACCTTTTATTTCCTTTTGTTGTCTGATTGCTGTTGCTCTGACTTCTAGTACTATGTTGAACAATAGTGGCGAGAGTGGGCATCCTTGTCGTATTCCTGATCCTCAAGGGAAAGGCTCTCAGCTTTTCCCCATTGAGAATGATATTTGCTGTGGGCTTTTCATTGATGCTTTTAATGAAATTGAGGGATGTTCCCTCTATCCCTACACTCTGAAGAGTTTTAATCGGGAAAGGATGCTGTATTTTGTCAAATGCTTTTTTTTTGCATCAGTTGAGAGGATCATATGGTTCTTTTCTCTTCTCTTATTAATGTATTCTATCACATTGATTTGCGAATGTTGAACCACCCTTGTATCCCAGGAATAAATCCCACCTGATCATGATGGATAATCCTTTTAATGTACTGTTGGATCCTATTAGCTAAGATCTTGTTGAGAATTTTGACCCTGAATCACCAAGGAAATGTTGAAAAAGAAAAACAAAGCTGGGGCATCACATTGTCTGATTTTAAGCTTATTACAAAGCCGTGATCACCAAGACAGCATGGGACTGGCACAAAAACAGACACATAGATCAATGGAACAGAATAGAGAGCCCAGATATGGACCCTCAACTCTATGGTCAACTAATATTCGACAAAGCAGGGAAAAAATATCCAATGGAAAAAAGATAGTCTCTTCGATAAGTGGTGTTGGGAAAATTGGGCATCTATATATAGAAGAATGAAACTCAACTATTCTCTTACACCATACACAAAGATAAACTCTAAATGGATGAAAGACCTCAATATGAGACGGGAATCCATCAAAATCCTAGAGGAGATCATAGGCAGTAACCTCTTCGACATTGGCCACAGCAACTTCTTTCAAGACATGTCTCCAAAGGCAAGGGAAACAAAAAAACGAAAATGAACTTTTGGGACTTCATCAAGATAAAAAGCTCCTGCACAGCAAAGGAAACAGCAAAACAAAGAGGCCACCCACAGAATGGGAGAAGATATTTGCAAATGACACTACAGAGAAAGGGCTGGTATCCAAGATCTATAAAGAACTTCTCAAACTCAACACCCAAAAAACCAATGATCAAGTCAAAAAATGGGCAGAACACATGCACAGACACTTCTCCAAACAAGACATATGAATGGCTAATAGACACATGAAAAAATGTTCAACATCATTAGCCATCAGGGAAATTCAAATCAATACCACACTGAGAAACCACCTTACACCAGTTAGAATGGCAAAAATGGACAAGGCAGGAAACAACAAATGTTGGAGAGGTTGTGGAGAAAGGGGAACCCTCTTACACTGTTAGTGGGAATGCAAGTTGGTACAGCCACTTTGGAAAACAGTGTGGAAGGTCCTCAAAAAGTTAAAAATAGAGCTATCTTATGACCCAGCAATTCCACTACTGGGTATTTACCCTAAAGATACAGATGTAGTGAAAAGAAGGGTGACATGCACCCCGATGTTCATAGCAGCAATGTCCACAATAGCCAAACTGTGGAAAGACCCAAGATGTCCTTCAACAGATGAATGGATAAAGATGATGTGGTTCATATATACAATGGAATATGACTCAGCCATCAGAAAGGAGGAATACCCACCATTTGCATCGACATGGATGGAACTGAAGGGATTTATGCTAAGTGAAATAAGTCAAGCAGAGAAAGACAATTATCATATGGTTTCACTTATATGTAGAACATAAGGAATAGTATGGAGGACATTAGGAGAAGGAAGGGAAAAATTAAGTGGGAGAAATCAGAGGGGGAGAGGAGCCATGAGAGACTATGGACTCCGGAAAACAAACTGAGGGTTTCAGAGGGGAGGGGGGGTGGGGGATGGGTTAGCCAGTGATGGGTATTAAGGAGGGCACGTATTGCATGGAGCACTGGGTGTTATACTCAGACAATGAATCATGGAACACTACATCAAAAACTAATGATGTACTGTATGTGACTAACAGAATAAAAAAAAATAATGTATATCCCATGGAATCTTTGGGACATACACTGAAAAATGATTTGTTGTCTATCTCAAATTCAAATTTAACTGGGCCCCTTCCATTTTATCTAGCGATCCTATTTTCTAGAAGTTTCTTTATTTGTACTTTTAGTTCATAGTCATTTATGACATTCAAAGCACAACTTCCTTTTGTTATGTCTTTGAAGTGAAGTTTGTGTAAAAATGTACAGTTCATTACTGCTACTTATTTACCTAGAACCAGTGGGGAAGTTGGGATGAGACAGCTTTTAGTACTTCTTCCAGTGTACAAGATATATAAACATGGAAAGTTGTATAAATTATTTTTTTGCATCATTCTCTAGTTATGATATATTAATTCCTCCTCCTTCTACTTATAAAATGTAGACATAGGTGCTCAAAGAGCTGAAAACTACATATTTATTAGTATTTCATATGCATGTGCTTGAAAGACCGTACAAACCTTGAAAACAGACGCATATAGCAATAGATGCCATTAGTGTAGACTTTTGATAGTCTTAGTGTTGTTTTGAGAGCATCACTCAGAATTTTGTTTACAAATCAGATACTGAGAACGTCACTTAGTTTGAATCCAAATGTACTTGGAAATCTTAACTGCCATTATTGAGTGCTCTTTCCTTTATTCCTAACAAACCACAAGGTAGTCCAAATATGAAAACACTTCAGAACAAAAGTTTGGAGGTAAAATGGTAAATGATCATTACCCTGGCATTTTTTTTTCTTTCAAAACCTTTCCTTATGATTCCTTCCTTTTTTGGGTTGGGCCGTAGAGAGCACTAATTGCTGTCACAAGTCGCAAAAAGCCCAGATGCCTGTTAAGAGAACATGAAATATAAGACTGGACACTCGTGGTTGTTTTGAGAAACAGTCTCTGAGGTGTGCCTCACTCCTTTCTGGCAATTATTAAAGTCAGCTGACTGACCTGTGACAGGAGGGGCTCCTTTCCAGTTTTCATTCATTCTGGCCCATCTTCTTCTCTAAGTTCTTGTTAACGTGTGAAAATCACTTGCAATGTTTTTTCATTTTTCAGCAGAATGAAGACACTCATGGCTTGCGCTGATGCAAAGTTTGTGAGAAGGAATACATTACTCCATGTAAATGTGAACTGTGTACTAATGGAAGTACATCAAGGAATAAGAAGAGAACTACCATGGTTTCACTGCAGAAGAAAGGGAAAGAGGGGAGCAATCTTTTAATCCTACTGAATTTCATCTTACTTCTTCCATTGCCCCATCTTCTTTTGAGTGCTCTCGGGGCTGGGAGAGGCTCCTGGTGGGCTTTTGTCTTACCTCCACAGTCTCAAAACTCCATAAATTTAAAACCAGGTGATGCTCCTCCCTGTCCCTTTATTTCTTAGAGTTTCCTTGATGGACTTCAAAATGGACTGACCCAAAATCAGAACCCAGGAAAATTATTTACCTAAGAAAAATATCTGAAAATAAAATTTCTTTTCTTAAAAATTACAGAATAAGGGGTGCCTGGGTGGCTCAGTCGGTTAGGCATCCGATACTTGATTTTGGCTGAGGTCGTGATCACATGCTTTGTGACATCATGCCCTGCATCAGGTTTCACGCTCAGCATGGAGTCTGCTTGAGATTCTCTTTCTCCCTCTCCTTCTGCCCCTCCTCCCCAGTGTGTGTGCACAGGCGTGCTCTCTCTCTCTCTCAAACCAACCAACCAACCAACCAACCAAAAAAACCAAAAAACAAACAAAAAAATTACAGAATAAAATATATCTAAACCTTTTTTGTTTAATTGGTTATCACAAGATTACACTTTATCTATACATTGTATTTCTTTATAACAATGAGTTTGTTAGGAAGAAATCTAATGATGTGGTCTGGCCTGCTTCATTCAGAGAGAACTGTCCCAAGAACAGCATTTGAGAACATTTTCTACACCAAGGGAGAAACCCCTGTCAGATACAGGATTTATCATCTTCGGTAGGATGGAGAGTCCTAGGCTCTTCTCTTCACTACTTCTAGGCAAATTGGTCAGGAAGGAGGTTAAATTGCATGGCTACATATTGATACCCATATCTTTCTCATCCATATCTGGATTTTGCCATCCTTAGTGCAGGTTCACATAAACCCTTTCAGCTGGGAAAGGCTTCTTAGCATTAAGAAAGCAGTATAAGAAATCATCCTCATTACTACTTAGGAGAACTTCTTTTCTACTTCTGTGACCCAGTTAGTGGGCTGCATTGCAGCACAGCAGAGAGTGACAGAAGTCAGGAAATTCACTTCCAAATGCATGGACTAGAGTACTTTTTTCAAGTCAGAGTACATTGGCACCTGGGGGAACATCGCATGAAATCATGTGCACTGGATAGCTTTTAGGGAGCTCATTATCAAATGGGAACATTAGGCAGGAATCTGGCAGAGCAAATGTAATCAGGATTTATAATTAAGTGAGAACAGAATTTATAAACTTGATTATAATTGTAGGGTTTGTAGGCCCTTTTCCAAATATCAGCCACATGCACTGCAAATATAAAATAAGAATTTGTATAAGAAGAATTCTTTATTATGATTTCAGTAGCAGTTCTGGAAATTTGACAGGTTTAATCTCTAGCTGAAAAATCTGCAATCCTTCTGAAGAAAGCTGGTTAAAGGCTATTTCTCATAGATCCAGTGTGGAAGTATTTAAAAAAAATTGACATAACCCCAAATTACTCTTCAAAAATTCATTGCTTTCTTTGAGAATGTTCGTCCAGCTCTCTTTAGATGAAAGAATCTTTGGAAGATGAAGTCCTGGAGCAACAGTTTGCTTATTTACAGGTACCCCGTATCCTGGTTAGGCCTAAAGGCAGCTCCTCTCATTCTTTCATAGTTTTATTGCTGATCCTCTTAGGAGTTTGGAAAACAAGGATACAGAGGTCTAGAACTAGCAGCCAGGGAGGGGAGTCATGGGTCTTGGGCGTCGTGGCTGCTGAGAATGGCCGACAAGCATGGTAGTGATTGCCTGCTATAGCAGCAAGGCCTCGGAATTTGGGTGACTCAGTGCTCAATGGTGACAGCCTACGGTCTACAGCGTTTGCCAGCATGAAGCAGGGAGAGTATAATGGTTGAGAATTGGGTTTTATACCTCACTTGATCTGGACATAAAACCTGGCTGTCTTATTTGCTAGCTGTGAGAATATGAGTGTTCCTAAGCTTCAGACTCAGTTTCCTCATCTATAAAATGAGGCTATTAATGCCAAATTGAATGATTTTTATGAGGCTTACAATTAACATGTAAACATAGATCCCTGATATATAGTAGATCCTCAAATAATGGTGCCTATTTTCATTTTTATTATTACACACTGAAAAGCTCTTAGCTGAGCTTTTAGCCATGTGTGTATCTCTGCATTCTTTTTAAAGCATACCTTGTTTCCTCTCTGACTAGTATAATGTGCTCGTGTACCTGCTTGTTAAGTTCTCTAAGTGGAGACCTGTGTTTTACAACAGGGACGGAGTAGTAAGTACAGACATTCATCATGGCCCTGTTTTTAGGTTAAATATAGGAAACACTCTTAAAACTTAAGATCCCTGATTTTGATTGTAAATAAAATAAAAGTTATTGACCACCTCAAAGTACTCTGACTTCAAGAGCCTTAAATCCGTTTAGTGAGGCAGAAGCCGTGGACTCATGAAAAGTTAAAACTGACAGAAGAAGACAGTGCATTACTGATGGCCATGAGAGTGGCCAGGGGTGGGAGAGCTGCATGGCTCCAAGCAGAGCCCTGGGCCAGCCAAAGCTGGGGCCCTCGGCAACAGCCCTGAGCTTCGATCTCTGCCGGGAAATGTGGGTAAGGGGGTGGCGGATCAGGCAGAGACTCTGTTTCAGAGAGCCACCTCCCCGCATCAGCGAACCACATAGGACATTCATGGTACAAAACAATAACGCAACTGATCATGCACAACTAATCAGCTTAAAGGAAATTAACTAAAACTGTATTAGCCCTCTCTTGAAAAAGGAATGTCAATTCGTGCATTTGGAAATATTATTTTATGGCCTATCTTGGAAACATGATACTAAAATAGAAGTTTTTGGAAAGAGAGGCCTGGTGTCTCCGACTGCAGCCGGCAGCGCTCAGAGAATGGGAATCCCCGGGCGGGGCTGGTGGAGCTGCGGTCGCGGAAGAGAGGCGCCGGCGCCGGGAGTGCTGTGGGTTTTGCTGTCTGTCGCATTTCACTGATAGGCTTCTTTTTATCAAACAAAGAAAATTTCAAGATGTATCCATTTTTTGTTTGGTTTGATTATCGGGCATGGCATATTAAATTATAAAGAACATGTTGACGTGTGTTTGTTGTTTGCCTTTCTTATACCTCTCTATTCTCATGGTAACACACATACACGCACATAAAGAATATACATATTATGAATAATTTGTTGGGCAGATACGAGAATGTGCGGCTGGCAGGGATAATAAGGAGGAGCCCCTGGAGTTTTGCTTTGATTTGCCCCTGAACCTGGGAAGGATCTGTACTTGAGTTCTTCTTAGACAAGTTTTGTATCTTCTTCAACATTGTATCCCAGCACCTAACACAGTGTTTCACATGGCAAGTCCTCAACAATGCAGTAACAATAATGCAAATACATTTTAATGTAGTAAGTCACCAATAAATAAATAATATAATAATTAACAGTCACTGAATGCTTACTGTGGGTGGGTTTTGTGTAACATAATATGTGCATATTATTTCATTTAATCCTGAGAAAACCTCTATGAGGTGGGGTAGTCTTTCTGACCAAACTTAAATGATTAAGTAATTGAGGTGCATAGTGGTTGATTAGCTTGTCTGTGGAGACATAACTAGGATGCACCAGAGGAAGATGGGAACTCAGCCAGGTCTACCAGAGGGCCCTGGATTTAACCACGCAAACCCTGCCTCCCTGAACAGATAAAGGATCCATTAGTGACTCTACTGATGTAGAAGAAGGTCTATTCCTATAGCTGCAACTTCTCTGGAGTGAAACCAAATAAGAGTCCAAACAAAAAGGACAATTTTAAAAATAGTCTTTTTTTTTTTCAATGAAACAGTGTTATACTTACTATTGTTACTGAAAGCCAAGTTTTAAAACACTTTATTACAGGACAACATACACTCCAATTTATTATGCTGACTTTTACTTTATTATGACCTGAAATTTGTGTTACTCATATTGACTCTGCTTTTATCTCTCTGTATATATAGATATACATGCACAAACATATGTATGTATGCATATATTATAGGCATGGGGGTATGTGTGAGGATTATGTATATAAGCCAACGTGTATGTGTATGAATACCCTCCCTATGAAAGATATAGACCAAGGGTCCCCCTTTAGGTGGCATTAAGTTGAGAAGAACAATGAAACAGTGAAACTGGGGGTAGGAATATTTGTATAGTGTTCTGCTTTGGTTGCTAACATGTTAGTTGAATCTTTAGAGATATGAAAAGATATAGCATGGTATGTTTGTAATTACTCTTTTCTCTATGTCTTTCTGTGTGAACAGAGGCGAAATGGATGAGAAGGTTTATTTTGAGTTCCAAACATAGGAGCCGATATAATCTAGCAGGAGGTATGTAATTCTTCCACTAGTCAGGTGCGTGTTCATGGCATTTTCCCTTCTGTGTAGTTCTGCATCTACACTGGGCAGAGGCCAGTTCAGTGACCATTCATCTGCTTGGCACAGTAGCTTGATATCGATGCCAGATTTTCTCTCTCCACTGATCTCACATGGCACCTCATTTGTATTTTTTATATTCCATGAAACAATTCTGCTTGGTATTGAATACACTTGAGTATGGTTCTTATTCCCTCTGCCTGCTATTTTACTTGAACATTTTCTTTCATTTCTGCTTAGGTGATTGGACAGTATTTGGTTACCCATTAGAGGAATAAATATGGTTTTTGACTTGGAAAATAAGAGTTCTATATTACCACACATCACTAGGTTTTAAACTCTCTTATGAGGATTACCTTTGCCTCTAGCTTTATAGCAGAATGTAGACTAGTTGGGGAAAGAGATTCATCAGTTTCTTTTTTTCCTATTGGATCATGGCCGTAAGTATTGAAAAAGAAATTCTTCCTCACATCCTCTTTAGTTACTAACCCATTGTTCTTGTTCCCTTCATCACAAATCTTTAGGACATTGGTGTCTGGGTCTCTGATAGCCTTTCCTTATCAACTGGCCTTTTACCCCATCTGTCCACTGGTTCTGCTCTGCTCAATGACATCAATACTTTCTCACCATTTTCTCATACAGTCAATTGCTCTCCTCTTTTTGGAACGTTTTCTTCTCTTAGATTCTAGAACATTGCAGTCTTTGTGTTTTCTCTCTCATTAGCCACTTCATGTAAGTTGCCTTTGCTGGCTCTGCCTGCTGGGCTTGATTTCTCTCAGGATTACCTCGGGACTCTGTCCTCTACTACCTCCCTCACTTTCTTTCATGATCTGTCCTCCTCCTGGGGTGGGCTTATGAATCCCATAGCTTTCACTGATATTTGCATCCTCAAAATTATACCTTTACTCATTGCCTGTACCCCATTTCAAGAGTGAAAAATATCTTACTGTGTATTTGACATCTCTATAAGGTTCTGTGTTAACCCAGACGACCAGAACTTTTGGTTGTCGCCCAAGACCTGTTCTTCCCTCAGTCTTTTGCATCTCATTCAATATCAGCACAATGTATCCAGTGAATTGTTTAAGGCACAAACCTAGGAATGACTCTTGATTCTTTCTTTTTTCTTCCAACCCTACATAAAATCCTTGTAGGTTCTGTAGTCTTTCTCTCAAGACATAACTTTAATTTTCACTTTATTTCCAATACTACCTCCTTAGTCTAAGGCCACCTTCATTTCTTGCCGAGGCTGCTACATTATTCTCTTAATTACTTTCCCTGCCTCTATTTTCCTTACTATCACTCCCTGAAGTATCAGGAGTAATGTTTTAAAATGATTAATAAACTCATGTCACGTCCTTGTTAAAACACCCCAAAGGCTCTCATCAGTCTTAGAATAAAATTCAAACTTTGCCTCTCCTAGCTTATAACATCTTATATAAATCTGCTCCCTACCTGCCTTGTTTACCTATGTCATATTAATAACCAACCTTCTCGCCCCACCTCCCTTCCCTGTCATACGCCTTGGGCCACCATGCTTTTGCCACATTGGTCTTTTTCCTGTTCTTCAAACATGCCGGGTCTCTGCCTGAATTAGGACTTTAATAAGAGCTATTTCTTATGTTCGAGTGCTCTTTCACTTGATCTTTGCTTTCCCAGCTTCTTGTCATTAGATGTCATCTTAAATGTCATTGGTTCTGAGTATTCTTCTCTGACCACCCAAACTAATGTATACACCCAGTAACTATCTCCTTCTCATACCATGCTAAATTCTCTCCATGATGCTTAACACTTTCTGAGAGTTCCCTATTTATTTTATATTATTTATGTATATTTGTTTGCTTATTCTTTGCTATCTCCACTAGAATGTAAACTTCTTGAGAGCACAGACCTTATCTGTCTTGTTCGCTGCAGTACCCAAAGGCCTAGACCATGTCAGGGTAGGCCCTTGGTATGTAGATGTTAAATGTTGATAGAATGAAGTCTTGTGTATTGAATTCAAGATGTTTTTGAATGCATCTTCTGTACCTCTTAACCCTTTAAACCGTGGGTCTTGGTTTATAAAGAAATATATAGATTTGGGTGAGTTTTCTGGTAGGTACTAATCATGCTACTGAGTAACACCACAGCTCGAGAGCTAATAAGAAGTTTGCCTTATGTCGGCTTGAAAGGCCATATATAGTTCTTGCCTCATCTACCCATAATTGTTGGCATCTGGAGCGCAGAATGAGAAAGTAATGGCAACAGAATTGATAATTCACTAACTCTTGTGTACTAATATAATATCTCAGGGAAACTAGACGGATAAGCACCCTGATTCAAAATCCTCATAATCCATCTCTCTAGGAATTCAAGCAAGCGGGCAAACAAACATAAACTTCACTGCCAACATGCTGATACTGAAGAGTCTATAGTCACAATTTTCTAGTTGTAAGAGTTATTTAATCAATAGTATGATCTAAAAAGCATTCTTAGTAAGAGTTGATTAAAATGAAGCTCTGTGGTAGATAGAATTTGAGGAGGTCCTTGCCACCTTCTGGTAGTCCTATAATTGTGTTTTGTTACATGGCCAAAAGAATCCTGTAGATGTATAATCAGTGGATTTTAAGATTAAGGGGTTATCTAGGTGGGCCTAATCTAATCCCGTGTGTCTTTTAAAAGAAAGGAGTGGTGGCAGAAGGGAAGTCAGAAAGATTCAAAATATGAATAGGATGCCCCATTGCTGGGTTTGAAGATGGGGCATGAGAAGAATGGGGGTGGCTTCCACAAAGAGAAAGCAGTCCTCAGCTTATAGTCAGCTAGGAAAGCGAACATCTAAGTTTTATAGTTGCAAAGAATTGATGGCTAATTTCCTGGTCCCCACCTGAACTCTGGAGGGTGGCCTCATGCTTGCTGGCAACTACACATCAGCTCTAGCCTAGCCAGACCAGCAAAATTCTCTGTAATCTGGTGGGCTTGACCCCATCTACTCTACCCTTTCCAAGTTTATCCTACTGTGGGTCCCCTTCCTCAGCCCTAGCGTATCATAAAAAGTTCCCTCTGAACTTACTGTTATTCTTTTATCATAGTTAACCGTTCTTTGTATTAAACTTCCGCCATTTAACCTACAGTGTGAGTTCTAACTCCTGAGAGGCCTACACTGCCACAGTCGATCACTATGAGCACCCTTTTTGGGCAGGTACTGCTTGCTCTTGAACACCCAGTTTAATAAAATCTACATATAATGTTCCTCTGGATCACTGTCCACTTTCATGTTTTGGGAGCCAGAGTTCAAAGTACACAGATTTTATCACAGGGACAGAACTACTCTTGTATTTGAATTTTTTTTGAAGGTATTTTATTTCATTTAATAAAAGATCACATTAGCTTTATCCCCTATATAGCAAAAATTTTCATGCCTATCTCTGCAGTCTAAGGCAGATTTTCAGAACTAATACATAAATAGTTCCTAATGTTTAGAAAGTAGCTTAGCTTACATAGTAGGCATAATTTTCAGGTTCTATTTGTCTTACAACAAAGTAATTCTACTTTAGAGTATCAAATAAGGATTGTTTGAAATAAAATGGCTTTTATTGCATTTTAATTCTTTACATTTTAAAATTTACTTATTCTTATTTTTAACTTACTCTCTTGATTGATCGCCTGCTTTTAATGTTTTAAAGTAAGAATGATTAAGATCAATCCTTCTTATGCATTTTGTGGCCAAAACTGAGAATGCTTTGTGTTCACTCAAATGTACATATCTATTACTTGGAGCTGAAGATGTCCAGCCAGGGAGGAGCTCTCACAGAGCAGGTGGGCTAGCCCATTCCATCTTCACAAGATGGGTAAGGCATGACCCACAAGTGTATCCTGAATGATACTCTGGTCTAAAAAGGATGTGCAAACAAATGAAATTTCAAAATAACTCAAATCTTCCATTTGTACTTCTTCTTTTTGGGGTGGAGGGGCAGAAGGACTGGGGGAGAGAGAATCTTAAGCAGGTTCCACACCCAGCACAGAGCCTGATGTGGGGCTTGATCTCACAACCGTGAGATCATGACCTGAGCCGAAATCGAGAGTCGGACACTTAATTGACTGAACTACCCAGGCGCCCCTCCATTTTTACTTCTTGATCATGGTGAAGGGAACACTCAATGGCCATTAGTAATTTTCTGCCTTTTCTCTTTTCCCCTCCACCACCCATGTGTATTATTTCTGCTCCCAGCTTCTCACTCCCAACCTCTCCCCCTATCATGCCCTACATTTTATCAGTGTTGTCTCTTGTTCTCTCCTTCATCTTCCTTCCTGATGCTCCATTTAAGCAAGGAATCTATCTCCTTAATGGAAGGTGGGAAAGAGAGGAGAGTTGAAGTCAGCCAAGTTAAAATCCTCTTTAGTGGCAGAGGTTTAACTTAGGCTGGAAGATCTCATTTATTCTTCTTTAAAAAATTCCATCACTGTTGTTTACCAACAGTACCAAACCAATGAAAGACAACTGAAAAGTAACTTCCAGAGTCTCTATTTATTCAGAGTTCTAAAGCAGGAAGGCATCATGTTTCTAAACTAGTTCATCTGGGTCGCAAATTGCATTCCCTGGGAAACCGATTTTGAAAAGGAGATTAAGGAACCAGAGATTTATTAGGGATTGCTATTGGATTGTGACAGGGAGTGGAAGGAAAAAGGATTGTTTAGGGAGAAGTTGAGCTGCAGTCAGTCTGCAGAGTTGGGTTAGCTGATCCTGTGGGAGCTCGGGGGCTGGAATGGCTTTTTAGAGATGTCTTGAGAAGGGATGAGGGAGCAGGGTCTTCATATTCCAACACTGATGTGTGAATGCGAGCTGCCCTGGAAGAAGATATAACCTTGAGCAGGGCAGTTTTCTTCAACCATGTCAGTCCTCAAAGAGGGCTAGTGATTAAAGACCATCTTTTGTCAGCATTCTCAATGGCTGGGGGCCACAGTCTTTCATTCCTTAAGAGCAGGCTAGGTGGTGTATCAGTGCATCCACTGCATATGATCATATGATGTCATTTGTCTGCCAGGGATGTGCTCAGTCAAACATGTCACTGACTACCACTTGTAGGAAATCTCAATAGAGCTTTATCATGGGACTCTCCAGAGAAATCTAACTCTATTTCTATCTGTCAAGGAAAATTGTAGAATGGCTTGCCTCTGCTGATACAGTTATAGAGTGAGAGAGGCTACTCTAAGCTTGAAATGGAGGAAACTAGCAAGATAAGGATATAATTGAACATAGACTGGGTCCGAAGTCCATGGATTCAAAGATCATTAAGAAACACTGCTTGTGCAGTTGGAAGGGGGACAGAAGACAGAGGGCAATGGTCCTAATTTTGGATAATTTTCTTTCTTTTATGGCTTCTCAGGTGACTCCTATGTCTCCCCTGCAATCTATTACAAATAAGCAAGGATTGGTGACTTATTTTTTATTTTTTATCTTTTTTAAAAAATATTTTATTTATTTATTTTACAGAGAGACAAAGTGAAAGAGGGAACACAAGCAGGGGGAGTGGCAGGCAGAGGGAGAAGCAGGCTTCCCGCTGAACAGGGAGCCCAATGCGGGGCTCGATCCCAGGACCCTGGGATCATGACCCAAGCCGAAGACGGATGCTTAATGACTGAGCCACCAAAGTACCCCAAGGATTGGTGATTTAGATGAAGGTATCTGTATCTTTATCACCATTAGCAGGAGAAATGGCACTCAGGAAACTATGAATAATAAATATACTCCTATCTGCTCCCACCTTACATTCCCGTAAACTTTGTTTGGAATTTTGAGTGATTTTCACATTTTGGAAAATGTGCTCTAGAATTTTGAGTGAAAGAGGTCTAAATCTTTCTCTCAGAGCTATCAGAAGATATATCATAATCAATGATTTTGTTGACTGACGTCTTTGTTCAATTATGAGGACCGTGGGTCAGAAACCATGTCTCTGTTATTCTGTACCTCTACTGACCAGCATTCTAAGCAGAGAGCAGATGTTCATCAATGTTTGTTGAGTGATTGGATGAGTAAATGAATGGTTACTCTATATTGTTGTTATGGTCTTGCTAGTCAGTGCTTCTTTCCCCCGAGAATTCAAAATTATTTTATTAACTAGCCCCTAGCCTCCTACAAAACAGATACCTGGAGCTTAATATCAAAACTTAACAGGCATGTGTATTGTGTATCTAATTTAATTGGGAGAAGAGTGTCCTTCCTTAAAGATCATCTGCATTTTTTAAGAGCAAAGGGAGCTTGTGTAGTTGAAGCCTCCAGATTCTAATCCAATTAGGTACCAGGCTGAAGGGAGCTGTAGTTGGAATCTAATAAGGCCATCAATATTGGTAAGAGTAGCAATCAGTCAGAGCTACCACATCAGCCTGAAGAACAGAGAGCGCCTGTGTCTGACCTTTATTTAACTACAGGGCAATCTTGTTGCTGCAGCATGTGGTGATGAAGCTCTGTGTGGCTCTGATGGACAGTGGAGAGCAAAGTGAGAATCGCAGATGTGAATGTGGAAACAGAAAGACCAAACACTGCTGGAAAGGACTGACAGCAAATATAAACTAAGTTTGAAATGAATAACCATATGTGAATGGCATAGGGACTCCTGAGGTTAGAGTGGGGGTAAAGCCGCGGCTCTGTAACTTCTCAAGGGAGGGCAGGAGCTCTTTAGCTGAGGATGTAGATGTATGACCACAGCACATGGAGAAAGTCCTTCCTTATACTTTCTAAGGAAAGTAAAATATCTTTGGGGGTTCTTATGTCTTGCTTTCACACTGTATATTACACTGATGCAACCCTCTTGGTATTTACCTATGTATATTTAAATAACATGCTTTATTGTTAACCACCCCCCCAATTTTTTTTTTAGTTCACATTTACTGACTCTCAGCTATAGAAGATGAGGATTTAGTCCTCTTTCATTGCTCAGCCCCATTACAAAAATGAGTAGGGGTGTGCAAACACTGCAATTTTGGTTAGACCAATACACAGTGTTGATATCATTTTGATTATGTAACAAGATTTACAATGAAGCCACGCAGTACACTGTGATAAATCTTCCCTTCCTGTCTATATTTTATCCCTCAGCCCCTGAGCCAGTGCTAATATTTGTCATAGATTTCTTTTATCTGCCAATTTCTTTGCAACCATTAAAATCTACCCTCAATATGTTCAAACACATTAAGTACCCTGCTAATTTCATTTCCTTGAAGATTTTTCACTTGAGACGAGTAACCTGCTCCAGAAAGGCTGATTGATTTCTCAGTCTTCAGCTCAGGGTCATCTCATAAACTTGCTGTGGTTCTGCCCTTTCTCTTTGGTTTAATCACTGTTTCCTAGATCTCATGTCCTTCTCCTTCTAGGTTTACTCCCTCATTTTGGTAGTTCACATTCTTCATAGCCTGCTGAGAGTGGATCCATGGAAGGTGCATTTTTTGAGAACTTGAATGTTTGAAATGTCTTTATTTTACCCTTACCTTTGATTAGTGATTTGGCTGGATATGTATATTGGAAATAATTTTCTTTCAGATTGCTGTTGAGTAGTCTAATGATGTTCAGATTCTCATTTTCCCCCAGCTTTATTGAGATAAATTTGTCGTATAATATTGTACCATGGTGTTGATACATGTATATTTCGCAAAATGATTACCAGCATACCCTTGGCTAACACCTTCATTATGTCACATAATTCCCATTTCTTTTTTGTGATGAGAACATTTAAGATCTACCCTCTTAGCAAGCATATAACACAGTGTTATTAACTATGATCACCATGCTATACATTAGATCCCTACCGATTCTTAATCCTTTATAAAAACCTGTTTTATTTTCTCTGGGAACATGCATTATTTTATCTTTTTTTCTGAAGTTTTGAAATGTCATGATGATATGCACTATGGTGAGTCCATTTTGTTTTTTCTTTGATGCTGGACTCTTCTCAGGTCTTCCCAGTAAGGCAACTCAGAGTCTCATTTCTGGGAAAATGCTTACAACAGTTATTTGAAGAATTCATTCCTTTCATTTTCTGTTTTTTCCTTTTAGGGCTCTTCTTATCTTTTTCTATTTCCATCTTTTTGTCTTTTTACAACATATACTTTATCTTCTAAACATTTTATTGAGATTGTTTTTCATTTCTTCCATCATACTTTGAATTCCAAGAGATCCTTTGTTCTCTAAATATTCTTTTTCCTTCTTAAAAATAGCATCCTCTTCTTTCTTCACAAATATAGTGTCTTTTCTTATTTCTTTCTGGCTAATATTGAAAGTATTTGTTTGAAGATTTTTTTTCTTTGTGTAGTTTCTTTTTTCTCCAGGTGGCTTTCTTCTGTTTTTCTCTTGGTTACCATCTTTCATATTAGATATTTCCTCAAATATGTGGTGATCTCTGCCTTGTATTTGAAGATGGGGCAGTAACAAGTTGTTAGGAGCTCTGTGCATGTGGGTGAGGGTGCTTAAATGTGACATTTACTCCTACCCTTGCCTTGGGTAACTTGGTAAATCTGAACGCCGATTTCTTTAGATGTTTTTTCTTGGGTGGGTCAGATTTCCAAGAGCAGTTTTCTCCAGTTTCTTGATTGGAGGGTTGATACCTGATTGTCAGCATTCTGGGAGGCTAGAGGTAGACAAAAGCTGAAGATCTGAACTTCAGTGTGTCTAAGTTGTAAACGGTTTTAAATTGAGTCCCTCTCACCCCCAACATTGAACTATGGCTATGGTTAGCATACCAGAACCCTTTCTGTTGCCGTTCCAGAAACCAAACCTCCAGTCTTATGTCAGGATGAGAGAGGGGCACTGGTTTGTATGAAGACTTGTGTCTTAGACTTTAACCAAACTTTGTTTTTAGCTCCATTTTTATCTCAACTTTTCAAGATACCTGGAGCCACCAATTACTGAGATTGTGAGGGTTCTATAATATAAAGAATTTTGTTGCTTAGCTTTCCAAATTTGGGATGATTAATTAATTAAGTAAGTAAGTAAGTAATTTAGAAAGCACATGAGCCAGGGTAGGGGACAGAGAGAAAGAGAGAGAGAGAGAGAGAGAATCTTAAGCAGGCTCCACGCCCAGCATGGAGAATGATCCAGGCTTGATCTCACAACCCTGAGATTGTGACTCGAGCTGAAACCAAGAGTGGGATGCTTGACCAACTGAGCCACACAGGTGCCCCTCCAAATTTGGGATATTTTAAAAAATCTCACGTTTGCAATGCCAGTTACCACTCATCAATCTGAGTTTAAGTTTCTGGATCTCTCCCTTTCTCTTTCTCTTTGTGGGTTTATGCCTTTTACAGATTTTACCTACAGTCATTTTAGGGCTAAATCCCTGTGCTCGATATACCAATTTATCCAGAGGTTTTCAAATATGTTATTACTTCTTGTTACAATTTATTTCTGTAACTATAACTAAGCCAGTTTCTGTAGAAAATTTATAATCCAAGATTATATTAGACATCACTAAAGAAAATAAATGAATTCCTTTTTGGTTTTATTTCTCTACAAACAAGGATAAGAGAATAAAAATAACTTTGTCCTCCTCTTTTGACACCACACTTATTTTTTACTGCTGATATATATTGATTCTTTTGTAGTAAAATAGAATATCCAAGTCTCAATCTCCATCCATGTAAGGACCAAGATCATCCTGGCTGGGATCTGTGTCAGGGGAGTTGATGCTTGACACGAAGTCTTAAAGGCCAAAAATTAAGGCAACATATTTTACTTTAGGTAGCTGGAGTCAAAAGAAAAAAGAGAGAGAATGAATATGTGAGCTAAAATTCTTGTTAAATATTGAGGGTCAAAGTCAGGTAAGCCAAAAGCAATCTTTAAGTCATCGGTGAAAAATTGGTCTGGGATTGTATCTGGAAAGTTTTAAGTTATACCATGAAGTTTAAATTTTAAATATAGATGAAGAAGTATTCTTTTAATAAGTTCAACTTCAATGAAATTTAAAATATGGAACTAAATTTTTCTGGGTCATTCAGAAACCCTATGTAAAAATTGAGGGAAAGAGCTGAGTGTCAGGAGCCGGGGAGATTTAAAGTTAAGTGGAGATGGCTGTGGATGAATTTGTGGGGTCTGGAACTTGCTTGGTATTGGACGTTGACAAGTTGTGCAAGAAGGGTTTTTCTGCTGAAAGGCCAGATAAAAGCAGAGTATTACATCTGAGATGTTCTCAACATAAATCTGAATGAGAACAAGTTCTTGTTGTCACTTTAGGGCACTCTTGAATGTAAGATGTGTTTGATCCTTAGCATCACAGCTAGTGGGGACAGAAAAGGAATCTAAGGCTGGTAGAGAGGTGGGAGTAATCTGTTAGAGCTCTGAAGTCGTGTTCCTGGGGGGCTAATGGGCTGTTCAATGTATCATTCATTAATTTTTTTACTCATTAATTCTTTCGACAAATGCATATCTAATCATTTATATTTGCCAGGCACTGTCCTCAGTACTGGGGATATAGTAGTGACCAAAATACGTTCTTTTGCCTGTAAAGACCTTATGATTTTTCTAAAAGCTCAGATATGGGTTGAGTGAAGAGTATAATGGGGATTGAATCCAACAGATAGGACGGTAACAAAGGGAGCCCAGGAAGGACGTGAGATCTAGAATGACACAGGCTAGTGGCCGGGTCATGGGCTAGGAGGGCATTCCATTCCTCTCAGAACTCAGTCCAGGGGGAAGTGTTCATTTACTCATTCCTTTATTTCCCTGCTGAACATCTTATAGTGTACCAGGCACTGTGCTAGGGGTTGGCATGTTAGGGATAGACTGTGCAGTTGTATATACATGAGATAATATGGTTTCTGCCCCCAAAGAGATGCAGTCTCAGAACAGAAGCAAGCACATAAATAAACAATTTTAACACAGGATGAGAAGTGCTCCAATGGGGGAATACAGACTGGGCGTGAACATTCAGGAATGACATCTAAACTACACCTGGCGGGGGGGGGGGCGCCTGGGTGGCTCAGTCAGTTAAGCGTCTGCCTTCGGCTCAGGTCATGATCTCAGGGTCCTGGGATCAAGCCCCACATCGGACTCCCTGCTCAGTGGGGAGTCTGCTTCTCCCTCTCTGCTCTCCGTCTCTCTGTTTCTCAAATAAATAAATAAATCTTTAAAAAAGAAATAAAATACACCTGGGAAATCCAGTTTTTGGAGGAAATGGCATTTCTGCTGAGACCTGAAGAAGGAGAAGTTCCTGAGGTAAGGGTGCAAAGTGCTGAGGGAAGGTCCTATCCACTCAGGATAGAAAAGCCACCAAAGTCAGAAGGGCTTATATGTTCCCGGCAGGAAAACCCAGGCATTCAGTGTACAGCTACAACCCTGATAGAAAAGGAAGTCAAAGAAGGAAAACTGATGACATTTTTATGTGTCCTTGGGCAAGTCACTTTTCCTTCCTGGGCCTCATTTGTAAGATCAGAACTACAATGCAACCTACTTCATGGGGTTGTTGTGAGGATCAAAGAAATGATACACATAAAACACTCAGAGCAGTTGGCACTTAGTAAGCACTCAATACGTTTTAGCGATAAATAATAATTATTATTGCTGGTAACATTAGTTGGGCCCCAAACATGTAGGGTGAGAAGAGGCTGTATCTCAGAAATTATATGGATGCCCAGAGCTTGTTCCTAATATGCCATGTGCCAGAGCCAGTGTGGTAAAACTAATATTAGATACCCTTAGCTTGCAGGCTGACATTGCTTACGATCTTCTTGTTTTCTTTTTCTTTTTTTTAAGATTTTATTATTTATTTATTTGAGAGAGAGAGAGGGAGCATGAGTAGGGGAAGGGCAGAGGCAGAGGGAGAAGCAGGCCCCCTGCTGAGCAGGGAGCCCGACGCGGAGCTCGATCCCAGGACCTTGAGATCATGACCTGAGCCGAAGGCAGACGCTTAACCGACTGAGCCACCCAGGGACCCCAATCTTCTTGTTTTCTTAAAGATTGTCTCAGAACAGCCAGTGGAGGGTTAGTGAGTCAGTATTACTCAAGAAAATATACTGAGTGTGTATTAGTCAGTTTGGCTTGCTATAACCAACTACCATAGACTGGGCAGTTTAAACAAAAATGTTTATTTTTCCTAGTTGTGGAGACTGGGAAGTCTAAGATCAAGGTGCTGGCAGATTTGGCATCTGGTGAAGGTCCTCTTCCTGGCTCCTACATAGCTGCCTTCTTGCTGACACCTCACATGGAGAGAGAAACTCTGGTGTCTCTTCCTCTTTTATAAGAGCACCAATCCAATTATAGGGTCTTCCCCCTCATGACCTCATCTAAACCTAATTATTTCTCAAAGGTCCTACCATCTAATACCAACCCATTGAGGGGTAGGATTTCAACATATGAATTTGGTGGTGGTGGGGTACAAAAGTTCAGTCTGTAACAGTGGCATTGCGGGTCAGGCACCATTTTTCTTACTGGAATACATTGAAGAAAAGGTACTCAGAGCTCCCCATTAAAATGCTCAAATTATATTGCCAGGTAGAGGTATGGGGCTCACGGAAAACTCACCGACATATGTAAAGAAAGTTACATACATATTTGAATACAGCGTGATTGGAAAGGGGGGAGTTCTGCTTAGTTGAAGTGCTCTACCCTAAGGTTACACCTATGCTGAGTCCTGAATGATGAGAAGGAAGTGGCCATGAAATGACCCAGAGGAAGAGCATTGTGGGCGGAAAAAAGAATGACCATTGCACAGATACTGGGAGGGGCTGAGGAAGACACAGGACTCTCAGTCTAGTTCTTGGAGTGGTATTTATAAGTTTACCACATGTCTCTTTGACCAAGAAGCTAAATTACATGGCTATGCAGACTACCTTCACAAACCACACCACACACCCTCTGCTTTGCTGGGACTCCACTGAGTGCACCTCCCCCATGCCTCAGTGCCCCGATAAGCAGTGTTCTCTCCAGAATACTCCTTTCTTACCTGCCTGTGAAGTTCAGTCTCTTGTCCAAGGTTTAAATACTTCTTCTTGACAATTTTTTTACATAAAGCTATGCTAGAAATTTTAGTGTAAAGTACATGTAAAACAAAATCTCTGCTTCTGAAACCATACAGTGTAGCTAGACAGACCTCAAACACATAAGAACTGTTAGAGAACACTAAGGACACACTGCTGAGAACAGTGGAAGTTTGGGCAAGAGGATCCTGACGTTTCTCTTCTCTTCCTAATGGTAATGTATCCATTCTGGCTAATGTAGCCACGGTAATGTAGTATAGCATTCTTCCAAAAAAAAAAAAAAAAAAGGAAATTGATATTATCCAAGATATATTTAAGTTTATATCTTTCAAGTTTTCTTAAACTGAACACAGGGTTTTCTAGGTGTCTTAAATAGTGTAGAACAAATAAATCTGTTATATGTTTCACCATTTCAATATATGTCTAAAAGAGCAGGTTGAGAAAAAGGTACCATTAAGTGCAGTTATTATACTTCATGAACAAGCATTTGATGAGGTGTTTGGAAAACAGCTACAGCAAAAGAAAATGCTATGTAAATGATGTTAAATTGGTAGATCTGTCTGGAAACTATGAAAAGAAACCTGGTCTATACCATAGCGATGTCAAGGGGGTTGTTTGGTGGACTTTGGCAGTCCTAGCTCTCGAGTCTCAAATAAGCGTTTAACACAATGTGTTTACTTTAGTAAATAAATCCTGCTTCAAGTCAATTCCGCATCTTCTGACCAGATAGCTGCCCTTAAACTCTATTCATGTAGAAATCTGGAGCTGCCACTGAGTCTGCAGAGCATAAAACTTATGAAAGAATTTGTCTCAGCAGAAAACTCTGCAGTTTTTACTGATGGAAAGGATTCAGAAAAATACTTACCCACCAAAGCAGGTTTTAATGGATAAATCTAGTTTCGTTCAGGAACGGGTGATTCTTGAAAGTTTGCTTCCTGCGTTGAAGTCATATTTACTGCCATTCTATTGTTTTTCTCTTGACCCCATATTTTGTGTAAGATCTTTATCTTGCCAAACAAATTTTGCTGACCACAGTGCTTTTTAGCAATACAATTTTCACAACAGAGGGACAATTATTAAATTCCTGACCTTGTCCACACGAACTTAAGAAATAGGGCCAGAGTTGTAGGTGTAGGGGAGGGATTTAGAAGGATGGCACGTGTATGATTGATGGGACAGTCGACCCCCAGCCCTTTTCTTTGCGTCTCCCTAAATAATTCTCTTCTTTTGTCAAAACATTAGTAAACAATGTAGAATAACTCAAAGTGAAGGACAAATGAAGGAGGGAGTTTACCTCGTACCCAGCACAGAAGCAACTCAAAAAACTTTCTTAACTGTTTTAGTTTTCCCGAAGAATCTCTGAGGCTGTATCACTCGCAGGGAATCCTCTTTCCCGCTCGAATCACTGGCCACTCCCCCACTTCTCCTAGCACCTCACAGAGCTCAGTTCTTCTTCTCTCTGTTTTATTATGGATAGCCTCTTTCTTCTATCTCAGGAACCCCAGGCACAGCCAGAAGAGGGATCAGCTTATCTCACTTGGAGTACCGAAAAGCCTCTTTTCCATAAAGCTCTTCTCTTTGTAGAGGCATGAAGTCAAGCCACGTTCTAAGATGGCTCTTGAGGAAAAGTCCATTATGGAGAAGTGGGCTAGCAGGAAAGCTGGAGATCAAAACTTTTGCCAGACAGGCAGGCAGTGGGACTGTAATCCTTACCTGAGTAGAAGTTATGTCTGTTGAATATCCAGAGCAATAGAGAATCTGATGGTGGCCAAAGAGTCCCTGCTTATCAGTTTATCCAAACTACATGTCATCATTCTGCATGCCTCGCATTTAAAACATTTTCATGTGACCCTTTGAGCTGAATGCAAAGTTCCTGAGGAATGGAGTCAGAATTTCTGCACCTCATTCAGAGTGATCAGGTTTAGATTCACTCCCGAACATCAGGAAATTGGCAAAGCTGGAGCAGAGAGCAGAAGGGTGCCCAATTAGGAGGATAGACTTTATTATCCCCTTTCCACTTGTGACCTAACCTCCCAGTACCCATAAAGAGAGTGTGAGTGTTAAGTAATATTTCAAGAAAAAAAGAATACTTACCTCACTTGCTTTAAAACATTCTAAATTTGGCATTTTTTACATGACTTTCTTTTTTGATTGTCCTGCTTTGATTATTATTTATTGAATTACTTTTAACAATTTCCATTTATCTACCCTCTGTACTTTTTTGTGCATTACTTAAATAGCTCTGAAATTATAACATATTGTGCTGAAAGGAAATAGCAATTTGAATTTGCCCATGTAATGAACATAAATTTCAAGGACAATAAATTGCCATAATCAATTGAAAGCTCAGGAATATAGAAATTTAATGACAGGGACTTTTCTGTGACATATGCACTGTTGTGTTATACAAACATCTTAATGCTAACATCAAATTGGAGATGAAGCTATTTATAGGAATATAAGCATTTGCATGCATTTAGTATTTAGTATTTGTAAGCATATGACATTAATTTATAGGGAAAAAAAGAATGGTTTAATCCATTTAAGAAATGGGCAAGGAAGGAAATACTAAATAATGTAAGTAACGTGAGTCAGGTTACTAATTTCCTATTATCTTTATTAGTTTTTGTGTTCACAAAAGTTCACGTAATGACCTCATAGAAATCCAAATTATTAGAGAAATTTTATCTGAACTTTTTGTTTTATATTAGCATTTAGTAGTTAAGTGAAGGAAATCAACACATGCTGGGATTCTGACAATTGCCATTTTCCTATTTTATTGTCTGTTTTCTCCGAAAATCTTCATTATTAAATATGCCTAACAATGTCATATTACCCATGACCTTGAAATCAGTTACAAGTTTCAGTGCTCAGAATTCACAGCCCATCAGCTAGAATCTATGGAAATATATTTCTTCACTACTTCTTCAGGCTCCACATTTTCTACTAGAGGAGATGTGCCCATCTAAGTGTCTACTTTGCTAAAGGACAAGCAGCCATTCTAATTTTTGGGACTCTAATTTTTGGGACAAATGTTCACCGAAGGTATGAATTGCTAGAACACCATGAGTGAGGTGGTGGCCAAAATGATGATGGCTCAGAGGTGATACAGAAAACAAATCCTCATTAGTTGGGATATTTAACCTTGATAGGATCTTTCTACTTCGTGATCCAAGACAAGAAAAATAGTATTTCACTTACATGTTTCAGTAGATTTTCACAGCATGGTTAGTGGATATATTAATTGCCTTGAAATCAGCAGATATGAGTTACACTCCTGACAGCATAATTTTCTGTCAGATCACTGAACACGTGAAGCCTGGTTAACTCATTTTCAGATCAGAAAGAAGACATGCAAACTGGTGCAGAGTTTTAGTAAGATTTTGAGAGAATAATGACCATATAAGCATTTTAAAGTCTCTTGAGTACTATATTTATTTACTGTGTGAACATTACTATTAACTAATTCTCTTGACTAGAATGAGTCATTAAATTTTAAAGTATGATAAAGAGCTATCATTTCTTGAGTGTAGAAGGCACGTATACTAGGCACATGACCTGCATTACTTGTCTTTAAAAATTTTGACTACATGTTATACTTGCAAGTCAATCAAAAGGCACAAAAATATTTACAGTGATTAGTGAAAGCTCTTTGTTACAAAAAGGTTCATGACTGTTCTATTTTCTTGGTGAATTGGGCTTTGTGATGGCTTTTTATTGAGGTAAATGTAAATATTGTAAAATGTATAACTCGAAGCTTTACATATATGCACATGGAAACACCCAAAGATCACTTTTCAGAAGTTCCCCTTCTGTTCTTTCTTAGTTGCTGTTCTCATCTCTCAAAGATATGCAGTATCGTGACTCCTTTCATCATTGATTAGTTTTGTCTGTCCCAGATTCACAAATAAATGGAATCCTATATGTACTCTTTTGTGTCTGACTTTTTCTGACTCATCATCATTCAGTGAGATTTATCCACATTGTTGCCTTTATCATTAATTGATTTTTTAAAAAAATGTTATGTAGTATTCCCTTGTACACATTTATGAGGATTTATTTATCTTCTCTTCTGTTGATGGACATCTAGGTTGTTTCCAGGTTTGGGTTGTTAAAGGTAAGGCTTATATAAACATCCTGGTACTCACCTTTTGATGGATGTATGCACTTATGTCCCCATAAAATTACATTTTTTAAAAAAGATTTTATTTATTTATATATTTGAGAGAGAGAGAGAGAGAGAGAGGGCAGGGGGAAGGGAGAGGGAGGGGAAAGAATTTCAAGCAGATACCATGCTGACGTGGGGCTCCATCCCATAACCCTGAGATTATGACCTGAGCTGAAACCAAGTCGGGCACTTGACCGACTGAGCCACTTAGGTGCCCCTCCACATCCTTTGCTTTCAACCTTTGTTTTTCATTTCTTTGTCCATTTGCACTGCCTTCTGAGAGAATTCCTTTGCTTGGTTTCTCAGATCTCTAATTAAATCTTCAACTGTGTACCATCTATTTAGCATATGTCTATTTAATTCTTATTTCAGTATTTCTGTTCAGAATTTTTGAGTACTCCACTATTTCTTTTTCATTGCAGGTTGTTCTCTTATTATTATTTTTTTAATGAATGCACTATCCTCTTGAATATCTATTAGTTTGTCTTGTCTTCATATTTCTTTTCTATATTAATATTTTGTTGGTAATTTCATTTTCCTGTTTCAGATTTATTTGCTTGTTGCATGTTGCTATTTCTCTTCAAATGTCTATTCATTCATGGTTATTCCTATTTGTAGATGAGGAACTTGACAGATCAAAATTGTTGGCTAGAATGTATTTTCTCTGCACAAGTGGGGATCTTTTCTCCAGGCAAAAAATGTGAATGGAGGAATGTAGTACTATCAGCTCACACAGAGGAATATGTGCATGTGTGTTTCTGTGTCTTGGTGCATCATTTGAATATGAAACTGTTTTGACTCCTTGTCTTGGATGATAGTTATAAGCTACCTGGGAGCACTTTCTTTCTTCCCCCCCCCCCGCACTCTACTGCCTATTCTATAGATACACACCCAATGTCAGATTTTCTGAGGATAGAATCAGGAGTCAACTGCTCTGTTCTTTAACCAATTACCTGGCGAACTTCCCACTGATCATTCCTTTTCACAGTTCTTCTCCTTAATTCATGCATGAGGATATTTTTGGGTTCTGCTGTCAGCATTCACTTTGAGGTGGTGCCCTTATTTTTCCGTTGGAAAACAGTTTCGTTGTTCCTTTGGCTCTCTTAGGTTTTCTTATCCTGCTGTCATCTGCCTTATATTTTCCAGAAAGAAGACTATTCTGATCAATTGGTAACACCATCCCAGACTTTCAGCATTGCTAGAAATTTATTATCTGTGTTGCATCATGTTAATGGAATTAGGGGTTGAGAAGAGATAAATGCTTGCCTGGTTAGTTGTCTTGAATCAGATATATCGTGTGTGTTATTTCCAGTAGTTCTACTCACTGTATAACCTCAGAGGGATTAAATAACACATCAGAGTTTATATAGCTGTATATGGAGAAGCCTCACTGATTTAAAAATAATTTTTTTCCCCATAACTCCACCTTATTTTAAAATAGTAGAGAACCAAATGCCCAATGGATCAGTTGGATGTGCTGTTTGTTTAGGGTTTGAAAATTTTATTTCTCTTCTCATTTCAGTAGCTTTGTGTTTAGTGTCGGTCTTACACTTGAATAAAATATAATTGCAGATAATGGATCTGACAGCCTGAGTAGATTAGTGTATTCAACAGTGGCTTGATCATTAGAGGGAAAAATACTAATTTAAAACTCCACATTCCATTCTTTAAGCCCATTTCTCAGTATTGTAATAATATAAACAGTTCATTCCCATTAAATATGATTTAAAAATATAACTCCATTCTGGGATAGAAGAAAGAGGGGAAGAAGGTTATGTGCTTTTTTTCCCAGGAGTTTTCTGTTTAAAACTATAAGGTTAAGATATTATAAATAGGGCTCAGAATGTTGTTAAAATGTTGAACGTATATGCAAAGTTGTTTATGTGGAATAACACTATTTTTGACTAATATTTTTTCTTTTTAAAATTACAGCAATTGGAATGCTAATTGGTAGTTTTATTTAAGCTTTGATTATTCCTCCCATTTTTCTTTGAGTAGAGGACCCCATAGATAAAAAAAAAACCTGATCACACCAAATATGTTTGTTTTATTATGGTAATTTAAATAATAAAATTTTGATTTTATTTGTTGGAATATTGAAATTATCCTAGACATTCATTACCTGGTGCACTAATATTGTAATTAAAAACAAAAATAGCAATATTTCCTAACTTAATTGTACTTGAACAAAGAATGGAGAAGCAAATAGGTTTTCCTAGTAAAGCTGAACTCTGTTGCCTTCAGAGGACATGGATTACCAGAGGGCAATGTCACTGTAGTAGACTGGAGCTTTGTTAGGTCATATTTTTCATAATGTCAGATACTGGTGATCACTGATGGTGGCAGTAATTACGGTGGAGGCATTATTTGACAATGAGACTTGAACACTGAGGACTCCAGCTTTTTTCCTTATGCTAAACCTGGACTCGGAGTCAAGTCTTTTTTTTTTCCTGTGAATTTGATGTGAGGGCATTATTGAAAAGGACATTTTTTTCCATGACAATTTGCACAGTTATTAATAAAACATCTCTTATTACACAATAATTGAATACATTTAATTAAAGTTGATGCAATGACAATAATAGAAAAAGACTTTTCCCTGATGAGTCAGATATGAGTGATGGTAATCAGTCTGGATTGTGCCAAAAAGGAAATAATTCCAGGAGATGAGCTCAATCGCCCTTCTTCAGTAACTCTAGGTTTCCTTATATAATGAAATTTTAGTAGGAAATGCTAAGTTATGCATCCTCCTCTTAATAAACAGTGACAGTAACTCAATATGTCATAATCTTTTCCATCATCTGACACATCTTGATGCAGATCAGCAAGTCCCTGACTTCCTTTTATCTTTTCCTTGGTTCTTCTAGACAAACTCTGAAAACATGTCTTTCTGCATCCCAACCAACCAACTATAGACTCTCCAGCTTTCTCCCTAGAAGGGATTATTTTCACTCAAAGGTCAAGAAAGTGCATCTAGAAACAATTAATGAGTGCACGTTATTAAATTATCTGTTTCTAATGATTACCCTCTTAGCTATAAAAGATTGTGATAATTATAAGCAGAGCAGATATATGAGCTCATGACAATTGTGTGGATTTAAATTTTCACTCATGGTCTCTCTCATAAAAGAATTTCAAATGATGATTGAGTGTGTTTCATTTTCTATATTACCAGCATTTAGCCACTGTTTTGCATAGATATTGAGGAATCAAAATTGACTCACAGTTCAGGAAGGTTGAATTCTCCAAAGCACATAGTGATGACCCATATAATGAATTCTTGAAGATTTGATGTTAAATGGACATTGCCATTAACTCTGAAGCAAAGAAGATGAACTTAGAAAAGGAGGAAAATGCTGTGTTGGGAAATAGATTTAAAAGGCTAGGAAAGAATAGACACTTTAAGAAAATACTTTTAACACTGTAAAATTATTTACATTTAACTTTCTCTCTCTTTTTTCCCCATTGTACACTCACATGACAACCCACACAAAGCACTGCAGAACTCCAATGCATGTAACAGACGCTCCTTGTCCAATACCAGGGAGGGACATAATCCCTTACACAGTAAGGAAGCATCATTCTATGAGACTATGACTCTGCTTTATTAGTGGGTGAAAAGCATCCGACTTTTCTCCTGGTTCTGCTAGCCACAGAACAGTCAGTGTTTCTTTTATTTCATGGCTCTTAAGAGTTTTTAGGAGGTATGGTCTTCAAATATATTGAACAATACTAATTGGACAGAAAATGTTTCTAAAGCTTTTGCACTTGGTAAGAATATTTTTTTGTGCTTTCACAGCAGCATCATCCTTGTTTGTATGTACCTGGGAACTCGCGGGACTCAGATCTCAATTGTGTCGATGCAGCAGCTCAGCTTCAGCCTGGGACCACAGGTGCTCCCAAAGAGGAATTTGGTGGTAGAAATGTGTGAAGGGCAGCATGCGTACATTAATGTCCACAATATGTTTGGGTTGTCTTAGTCAAGTCTGGGTGGAGAGAGTAAGGCATATTGCCTCCTTATAGACTTGGGGGGGATTGTTTCCATTTGTTGAACGTGAACAGATCCATTGAAGGTTAGTCTGGCTGAAGGTGAAGAGAACCCGGACTTGAGAAATCTGGCTTCCCCATCTGGCTTTGTCTATCACAAGCCTTTCTTTTCACCGAATTACTAACATTTGAGCCTCAGTTTTATCCTCTTAGATATCTCACTTTAAATTTACAGGATATTAAAATGTCGTAAGTTTACAGTGTAAAGGTGATTTAAACATAACATAATAAGAATAATAATCTTACTTTCTTATATGGGAAACTTAGAGGGTTGTCACACTGTTTACTCTGAAAACAAGCCTTTTGGAGCTTCTCTCATCCACTGTCCCACACCTCTGCCCATGTTCGGACGCAGTGGGAAGGACTGGTGTTGAGTCTGGGCTCTCGCCTCCCTTCAGTGTCTTCCTTTGTTCATACTCAGATTAGGCACCAGTGACAGAGCAAACTCACCTGAGATATCACAAGACCACTATCAGTGGCATGAAACTGTGACTATTGCAGTAATAACTTTTTTCAATTTTAATTATTTTATTAAAATTTTTTTAAAAAAAGATTTTTATTTGAGAGGGAGAGAAAGAGAGAGAGCATGAGCAGGAGAAGGGGCAGAGGGAGAAGGAGAAGCCGACTTCCCACTGAACATGGAGCCTGACGTGGGGCTCCATCCCAGGACCCTGGGATCAGGACCTGAGCTGAAGGCAGATGCTTAACCGACAGCCACCCAAGTGCCCCTGCAGTAATGATTTGACTTAAGTCAGAAACTCTTTGAATTTTGAACCATAAGTAAGAAATTTCTGTTCAATATGGTTTTTCATTAAAGCTTCTTGGGCTCTTTCCACAGAAATACAGAAAATTTGGAGAAACTATGCTTAATAGTCTAGCATTTTATAAACTGTTCCAAGTATTTTCTATTTTCTGAGTCAAAATTAGTTCTAGTTCCTTCTCCATATGTCCCTGCAAGATAAAGCTTCTAGCCCATACTTTGGTGGGGACAATTCAGAAAAGAACAACAAGTTTAATGGTCAAGATTCTGTAGTGGCTGCTTTCTAGAAGAGAAATAAGATTCCCTTTCTTTTATATGCTATTAACTCACGCTGATGGCTTGTGACCAGTGTGAATTCCTCAGGCACTTTCTTACCTTTTTGGCCTATCCACCTTCAGGCACAAGTCACTCTGATTTGATCAACCAGAGAGCTTGATCAGGGATATCTTGTAACATAACAATGTCTAATGGAAAGAATATACAACATAATTGGGAATCTGCCATGGCAGATGGCCCAGGGCATCAGGTTTCAATATTGCTCTTCTAAGCTTGTAGAGAAGCATGTAGTTGAGTGCACTGAACTAATCAAGACCCAAGAGCAGCATATGTGCTGTCATAATTAACTGGAAAAAGGTAGTACACTATTTCAAAGCTTCACATATGCTATAAAGCTTTGCTTCTCATGGTGTGGTCCTTACATCACTATCCTCTGAGAGCTCTCAGGCCCAACCTCAGATATACTGAATTAAAAACTGCATTTTAACAAGGTCTCCTGGCAATTTGTATGAACATTGAAGTTTGAAAATCACCATTCTAAATTCATGGCACATGGTAACATAAAAGTTGGATTTCTAGCCTTCCTTAATTATGTCATTTTAGTATTTTTTCCATTTTCTTTCTTAGCTTGATTTTTATTTTCTATAATGATGGATCTATAGACTTCTAATACCTAGATAGCTTTTCATTTGAGGTTAAAGCTTTTTGTCTCCTAGAAGCTATCCTTATCAAGGTTTTCATAATAGTCTAGTCACATTACACCAGACTCTAGACCAGTCCTTCAAGAGAGTTCTTGGCTTTTAGAAAAATTAAAGCAACTAGAATCCAACATCTTGCCATCCTACTAATCCACTTCAATTTGACCTCTGTAGTTTGGACAAATAGGGGGAACTGGTATAGGTCTTTGCATAGGTCCTGCACATTTGAGGAGGTGTGTACTGATTAGGAAAAATTCCAACCTATGTCATGTGTTATATTGTTTATATTAGCAATTATAGTTGAGCGGTATCTGACCAAACTACATATACCACGTTGTTTTCTAATCTGTACAGTCGAACAGAAGCCAGGAGATCAGGAAGAATTTCCTAATGTATTCCAGCATGCAGCTTGTGATAGAGTCGGGGAGGGCCAGCATATGAAATATCAACCGTTTTGACTTTGGAGATTCCCTGACACTTGAGGAAGGAAAGAGAGCTAGAGAAGGAGCCACAGAATGGTGGAGCTGATATTTTTCCTTCTTGAATAGAATATGGGCTGCTTGAAAGGGAAGCAGCACTATACAGAGATGGAGTCTGTGTGGCCTAATGGGAAGGAATCAAGGAGAATTCAGTGACTTAATGCATCAGGATAAATGGCCTTTAGTTAATGCATTATAGCTTGGGCAGTGCTGATTGTGGTGGTTGGAAGAAATGTGACATAATTGGGGTGGTTATGTATTTTTAAAGACTGAAAAAAAATTAATTCTGAATAGTACACGATACTCCAAGCTAGAAAGACAGTGATGCTTGGTGTCTTGTTTAAGGTGTTTCCATTAGCATAGAAATAAAGGAAAAACGAAACTCCATTAAGAGAAATTTTCCAGTTCAGGAGGTGCTCCCACATACCCCTGACATGCCTTCCAGCCCCCATCGGGGAGCATCAGCTATTTGCAAGTGACGGCAATTGTGTGTCGGCAAGCCTTTTCAAAGCATGAGAGATTTTAATTACCTTGAGGGATAATGTTGAAACTGTCACTGGTCAAATGTCTTTTCTAATGCTTTTGGAGGATATGGAACAAAGTATGAACACAAGTCCAGAAAAGAATTTTTTATCCCCCGTGTTTGATTCCTGTGGCTGTTGTAACAAATTGTCCAGAACTTGGGGTTGTAAAACAGCTGAAATTGACTCTTTCACAGTTGTAGAGGCCAGAAGCCTGAAGTCAAGGTGTCAGCAGGACCGTGTTTCCCCTGAGGCTCTAGGAGAGAATTGGTTCCTTTTCTCTTCTAGCTTCCGGTGGCTGACTTAGCATCCCTGGGCTTCCAGCTGCATCATGCAATCTCTGTCTCTGTGGTCACATTGCCTCCTGCTCTTCTTTGTCTGTGTCAAAACTCCCCCCACCTTTCTCTCAAAGGATGCATGTGATGGCATTTAGGGCCCACCCGTATAATCCAGGATAGACTCTTCCTCTCAAGAGGAATGATTAAGTACCACTTCTTGGGAAGTAATATCTACTGTTTAGCTATAACAGGTAATATTCAAAGGTTCCATAGATTAGGAAGTGAATATATTTCTTGGGGGGGTGGGGCGCTATTTAACCCATTATACCCTCCCCACCCACCATTTGTTCTGTCTTAAAAAGACTTAGATAATTGCAAACATCTTGGAAGATTCATCAGTTACTATGAGTAGAGAGTCAAATATCAGTCTTATAGACCCAAACCTCTCACACTTTTGACTCAAGGTCTGTGTCCTGGCACTCAGATCCTTTGTCAGACAAGGAATGGCCAGGATCAGCTTATGGCTTGGGCAGAGAGATGTGGCCCTGGTCTATGGGCCTGGGGAAATCTGCCATTCTGGGAGACATAGGACCCTGTGTTTTATACATATTGTTATCCACATGGATAATGTCATGTGGAGCTATATAGGAATCTTGGGGAAAGAGTCTAGCCACTAGTGATAGTCTGTCTGATATGCAGCTTGGCGTCTTATTTATAAAATTAATTTTTATCCCTAAAGTGGTATCTCATGCATAACTTAAAGGACTTTGTTTCGGGGCTTCCTTCTAGGTGAGGTCTGAAAACCCCCTCACAAATGTCCTTGGCTAAATTGGATATTATGGGTAGAGTGAGTGGCTTCCTTAGTGGGTTATAGTTTATGTATTGACCAGAGATGGGTTAAGTATCAGAACTGTACATGTTCTGACTCAGAGGCCCCTCCACGTGCACTCCTCCCCTGTCTAGTAGAGAGTGATACGCCATGGGTTAGCAGAAGTGCTACCTATGGGAAAAGAGACAGTGCGGCAGGGAGGTTTGGGCTATCCCTCCATTGTCGTCGTAGAATTCATGACTCCCATTTCCTCACTCTCCTCGTTGCTATCCCCAAACGATGGGGGAGAGAATGAAGAGAGGGAATGCAGAGCACGGGGTGGGTAATCCACAGCTGCAGCCATTTGTGGGGGGCAAAAAGGACCCCCAATAATGGTAGGGATCCAGGTGTTCTCCAACCTCAGGAGAGTCTCTGTAAATGGATGGACATATCACAAGCTAATAGTGAACTGTGTGTGGTATTGCTGGGGGTGTAGGTTTTCTGGTCTTAGACAAAATGCCATGGGTGCCGCATTAGACTTGGGGACAGAGGCCAGAGAAAACGAGAGAGATGTTTTTCCTCTAACCCAAGAAGGTAAATAAAAGAAATTCAAGCAAAATATGTTACTTGTGTCTAACTCATTCAGCCACATTTATTTTTCCCCAAATCAATCTCCTTAAAAATGACTCACCCACATTCTACTTCCTTCTCTAAAAGTAGACATTCAGAATATGAGCATTGCTGGCAATAGGCCACTTTACAGGTTACATCAGAGAATTTTCCATCTAGACGGAAAGCATCACTGTGAGTGTTCTGGGAAAACTTCTCAGTTACATACAATTTGCTCAGATCCAGATAAATTTCCTGATCAGATCTGTTCTAAACAAAGGAGAAAATTGGAGAGTAAATTGCTATAGGAAATTATTTCATATGACAAAAATCATCAAAGTGTCAGAGATTTGGCAGAATTGTTAAATTTTGAGGGTTTTTTATTTTTTATTTTTTTAAAAGATTTTATTTATTCGTTTGACAGAAAGAGAGGCAGGGAGAGAGGGAACACAAGCAGGGAGAGTGGGAGAGGTAGAAGCAAGCTTCCCGCTGAGCAGGGAGCCCGATGGGGGGCTCGATCCCAGGACCCTGCGATCATGACCTGAGCCGAAGGCAGATGCTTAATGACTGTGCCCAGGTTTTGAGGGTTTTTAAAAAATATTTATTTATTTATTTATTTATTTATTTATTTATTTATTTGACAGAGAGAAAGAGAGAAAGAGAGAGTGCACAAACAGAGGGAGAGGGAGAAGCAGGCTTCCCGCTGAGCAGGAACCCCGACACGGGGCTCAATCCCAGGACCGCGGGATCATGACCTGAACCAAAGGCAGACACACACTTAATGACTGTGCCACCCAGGTACCCCTAAATTTTGAAGAGTTTAATGATTATTTAATAGATGAAGTAAGTACATACTTACTTCATCTATTAAATAATTAAAAAAAGGTTTAAAATAATACTAAAGGAAAAATAAGATTAAACTGAACTTTATTTTGTATGTACTCATCATTTTTATTTTGACTTACAAATGGGCACTCCTGCATTCTTTTTGGTGCTTAAGTCTTCTAAAAATCTAATTGTAGTATTTTCTGGACTGCAGAAGTCAAGATGCTATCAGGAATGGACAAATATGTGGGCTTCCTGTGTCCTGCATACAGTGCTAGTAGAATAATGTCACCAATTTCCCTCCCTGTTTATTGATACTTAAGATGGATCCAAAGACACTCACTGACCAACAGGGGAGGCCAAATGGATGGTTTTAACAGTTATACAGTTAAAATGAAGAGAAACATTCAAGTTACTCAATACCATTGGATAGGTAGCACAGGGAGCTCGGCTTAACATTGTACTAGCAAAAGCATCTTAACTCCAGTGACACGCAAGGAGATGCAGTCCAGAGGGAGACAGGGTCTTACTTAAAATTTTAGACATTCATGGTAGATATATAAGCTAGTGGACCATGGAAGTGGCTTCTGTTTAGTGGTGAAGTAGTTAAGATTCTTACTAGTGGAATGGTTCCTCAGAACTGAAGCTGTTAAGGTAATGGATTGTAACAACCATTTATAAATTAGGTAGCTTGTGGTGAGGTGGTGGGTGAGGGTGGAGATGTCTGTGGTGACAATAGTCATCCATTGCTGCCTCCTGATAGTAACGCTGCTCATTAGCGTTACTGCTCATTAGCTGCTGCTCATTCAATGGAGCGGGTTGGCAGTGGATAGTAACCCAAGGGAGGGTGAGGGGTCTGACAACACGTGAAAGTGGAGACCCAATAACTCTCCATTTTTAAAGAGTTTCCAAAGAGGAATGAATACCCCCTAAAAATGGACAACTCTTTCCGAAGGGCACAAAAGATTCTGCCCAATATGAGGCTGACAAAATGCCTGAGAAGATGCTTCCCATGTGGGTAGGCGGTTCCCATATGTGAATTGCCACAGTACACCCGAGGCTGAGCACTCTTCATTAAGAATGGATCTGGAGAAATTGTATAACATACACTCTATTTATGCACAGCTTAGACAAGCGAGGAAGTGAGTCAGAGTTCGTTAGATGCAAGCAACAACAACAACAAATAACTCTTATTTTTTAAAAAAGGAATTAACTAGTAAGATAAGTTATAGCTTACATTACTGAAGGAAAAGAAAAACATCCAAGCTAGAGAAAAATCAAGAGCCAGGCAGTGCCAGGAGTCTTAGGGGGAGAAATTGATGAACAATTTTTCAGGGTTTTGCCATTAAAATGAATTGAGTTCATCTGTTCTCCAGCTGCGTGACATTCTGTTTAAGCTACAAACATTCAAGGTCTCCCATGGCTGTTTGTCCCAGTTGGCCATAAGGGTGCTGCTTGTCCTGGAGAGGACAGAGTACTTTACTGAGAGGTCTGGACACATCTTATAACAGGAGGGGACTCTCTCCTTTCAAAGGTAAAAGTAATGTGATGTTGCAATATGAGAGGTAACGCTCAAAGGGAAAAGCAACATATATGCGCTGTAGCCCAGAACTATACATTCCTTTTTCAAATCTTGTCATCAATCCTCTAGTCATGCTGCTTTGTCCACTCACCTTTAGAGAGCATTAGAAAGAGGGATTTACCCCATAGCAGTAAACTTCTGCTTGGTGCCAGCATTTTCTGCAGAACCACCTCTGAATTAAGATCATCGCGTTTCATTCCTTGCCAGCTCACAGGGAGTCCAGGCCAGGAGGCCACAGGCAGCACTGAAGGTGAGATGATGATGTGTCTGGATACCGTCACTGAGCGAGGACCACCTGCTCCGGCACTTCATTGGGCCTTCGAAGCCTGCGCAGTCCTGTCCCATGTGTACTCAGACGGCCCAACCTAGTGATGAAGTAGAACAGGTAGCACTTAGTTCATGAACAGCTCAGATTACCATTACCCAGTGACCCCAGGCCGGTGTTCAGCAGGCGTCAGTCCCTAGGAAGGAGTCAGGAACCATTTCCCAGGGGAGAGAAGTACTTGTCAAAGGGAACATTGTTTCATTCTAAAATTTTGGAGGTCTATGCTGTGTTTCTTTTCTCAGAGCTTAGTATAAATTACATAAATAATTCCAATCCACATAGACATAATGAGTACCATAATATCTGCTGTATCAAAAAGGTCTAAACATCAGAGAGCAGGCAGTGTTCCCACCCACGCCAGAAATGAGTCAGAGCAGACTACCCAAATGTGATTTATATTCGCTCCAAAATTCTGAACGTGCTCAGTCCTCTTTTTTAGGGGTTGGGGGTGAAGGTTGTTGTGATCTGTCTTTTATTTTGTGGACGTTCTCCTGAAGTTGATTGTGTTAGTTTTTTATGACTGCTACAATATGTTATCACAAATTTACTGGCTTAAAACAACACATATATTATCTTCTGGTTCTGTGGGTCAGAAGTCCAACCCAGGCCTCACCGGGCTAATGCCCAGGTATTGGCAAGGATGTGCTCTTTTCTGGAGGCTCCAGGGAGAATATGTTTCCTTGCCCTTTCTGGCTTCTGAAGGTTACCTTCATCCTGTGGCTCATGACCCCCTTTCTCCATATTCAAAACCAGTTAATATCACATCCCTCTGTCCTTTCTTCCATTATTACCAACTCTTTATCTTTCTGACTCAGCCAGGGAAAGTCCTCTACTTTAAGGACTCTTGTGATTACATTGAGCCTGCTAGGATATCCTGGGTAATCTCTCTATCTGAAGGTTCATATCCTTAATCACACCTGCAAAGCCCCTCCTGCCATGTAAAATAACATAGTTACAGGTTCCAGGGATTGGAGTGTAGATATCTTTGGGGGAGGGGATATTATTCTGCCTACCATAGCGATTAATCCTCATAGTGGTGTCTTGAAGAGATAACTTAATAGATCCAAATGCCAGATACCAGAAGCTGCCTGATTCCTGTTTATTCTGAAAACTATTGTTCAGTCATTCCTTCGGTTTTATGAATCACCATCCACCATCCAATAAATTCCTTCTTTTTTCCCCCATAAATTCATCAGACTTAGTTTTATTTGCCCACGTAAGAAATTTATATAGCAGGTTGGGAAGGGATACTGAGCTTGAAGAAAAAAAATAGCAGCTCTCCATAAGGACAAATTGGTCAAGTTTATAATGCAGGCCAGAGCAGAGAAGGAGCCGTTATTCCCTGTGGATGGGTGGCATGAAATAATGGAGGGAGACTGAATTGAGCTTAGATAAGAGTTAATACCCTTTGACTTAGTGGGCTGGGGTGAGGGGAGGGGCAATAATCAGAACCTGAAACCAAGCAGGGGTAGCCATACTCAATTAGGTCCATGTGGGAAACTGATAATCAAGGAACATCTCCCAGAACCGTGGATCCTACGGCAGCTTCCTGTAAAAATGGACGTTACAGATTTGTTTGATGTAAAATAAGATTGTCCCAGAAATGGAAAGGCAGGAGGGCAGAGTCAGACCTCTAGGAAAACAAAAGCTAATGGAAAACAAATAAGCACATTTCAGACATGTACTTAGGCTGGACAACGTTCTGGGCTTGGACCACAGTGGGACAGGTTTGCACAGTGGTGGCAGGTAGAACGTCTGGTTATTCTGTGCATATGTGTATATGCAGAAGGCCCTGAAACATGTGACTTCACATTGCAACTGAAAATTTAGATACTGTTTCAAAATATGCTGGTGTCTGGGGTGAGAGTTCTTGTTATATTGATTAGTTTTTTTTTAAAGATTTTTATTTATTTAATTGACAGAGAGAGAGAGAGAGAGAGACAGAGAGAGAGGGAACACAAGCAAGGGGAGTGGGAGAGGGAGATGCAGGCTTCCGCCGAACAGGGAGCCCGATGTGGGGCTCGATCCCAGGACCCTGGGATCATGACCTGAGCCGAAGGCAGTCGCCCAACCAACTGAGCCACCCAGGCGCCCCATTTTCTCAGGGGTCCCAGGAAAGGGTTGGGTGGATGGCTTGCAAATGACTGATACAAAAGGAATAAATTAAGGATAAATGAGATAAGTTAGAAAGCAAAGTCTTTTTGAAGACGTCACATGCCCTTGCACATGGGTAGGTGCTTTTCATCGGAGCAATTAATGAGACTGATATCCACAAGTACGTGGTTTATTTTAGTAGCATCTTTTCTTACATAGACACATAATTTTGGATGGCAGAACAATTCATTCTGCACTCATTGAAATGATTTGCTATAGATAATCCTTTTCCTAAGTTGGCAATTTCACCTTGTTTTAACTGCCAGTCTTTTCTGGCTATGATATTAACTCTCTGCTCGACTTGGGGTAGATCCCTTTACTTCTTTAGATTTTGTTTTTCTCATCTGTAAACATGAAAGACTATTAGGTAGATGCCACAATTCATTCACTCAATAAATATTTATCAAGCATCACGGCTAGGAGTGCAGAGATAAAAACGCAACCTCATCCTCATGAGCCAGGCCAATAGGAATTTAATTTTAAAAAAGTGTGATTAGTTTCTGCATACAGACATTCAAAGGGAACTAAGGAGGTATTGGGGGCACAGAGCTGAGCAATGGGAAGGACAGGGAAAGAGTCTGTCCTTGAAGGTCTTCAGTATGTGTGGTATCTTATCTGAGTCCAGCAATTCAGGAAGGAGTTGGGCAAAGTTGGCCTCATGTCTGAAAGCCCAGGGAGTCACTGCGGATGTGACACCATCTAGGGAAGAGTAAATGTGTGTTTGCAGTTGCAGCCTAATAATGAGATACTGGTTGTTGCTGCTGGATGAGATCTTGAAAACTAGCTAGGAAAGCTGTTCAGCTAACCACCCCTCCTCTTCAAAAACATCCTATGCAAGCATTCTCAAGTTCTGACCTCTGGAAGACTCCAGAACCCACAAATCTATAAATAGATATGTCCACGACCTCACCTCCTTCTGGTCTCGTTCAGAGGTTGACTCTTTATGGAGGCCTCTGCCACTTATTCACTTAATTATTTCTTCAACTTAAAGTTAAATCTGCCATCCTGCCTTCCTGACATTAACAATCTCTTACTCTGCTTTTTTCCTTTTTACAAAGGACTTACATATTCTAAAAGTGTTACACAATTTACTTCTTTATCACATTTGCTGTTTATTAAGTATTTCTCATGCTAGAATGAAAAGCTCCATAAAGATGGGGATTTCTTTTTTTTTCTTCTTTTTTTCTGATTTACACTAAGCAGTATTTGGCACATAGCAGGTGCTCAGTGAATATTTATTGATTGAACAAACCACAGAGGTTTAAAGACCATGCGGTATTTAAAGAATGGACATAAGAGCATATCAGAGGCAGAGGCATGGAGATGGGCGAGCACATGTTGAATCAGAGGCTATGACTGACGGGCGAGCCCATGTCGTCAAATCAGAGGCTATGAGTGACCAGGGTAGTGGCAGAGAGCAGTGGGAGGTGGAAACGCAAGCTGAGTCCTTGGTTGCCTGACTGAGAAAGTTGTACTGCACCTAAATCCATGTTGTGATGGGTAAGTAAGAAAGAATCTAAATAAAGATTGACTATCAGGCTTCTGGTACGACATTGCAGAGCTATGTGCTTACTACGAACCCTCAAGTAGCAGTGCTAAGGTGAGACCCTTCCAGAATTTTATACTATAACCTTCTTGCCGTGTTAGGTCAAAAGGAAAGAGACATAAATGAGAAGATGAAAATGTGACCCAGGTGATGTTACAAACCAAAATGAAGTGTTTAGGAAAAAAGGAAAGGACATATGGACATATAACATCATTTTAGAGAAAAATGAAAGTAAAACAAAAGCTGAAAAAAGGCCATCATTGAACAAAGGAAAAAAGAAGAGGTTTTAAGGTATGCAGCCCTTGATGGACAGTGGAACAGGAAATGAGAAACCTAGTGAAAAGGTTGGAAAATGTCTGACATTAACAGCACCATAAAACCTACAAGGCAAATTTGATTAAAAATATTTTGAAAGCCATTTTTATTCTGTTTTGTCCATTCCGCCCCCCCTCCCCCCATTATACTCCCTGGAAAAAATATCACTTTCTTTGTTCTGTATGTTCTTGGAATTATAAGGCCCTGGGGTGACAGAGCTCTTTCCACACTTTCTTATTTGTTCAGTGCCATGCAAACAACAAATTGACAATAAGCACAGAAGAGCCCCTTACTAATTATAGATATGACGTCAGCTGGAAAGAGCTGGAATAACGACCTAGTACATTGGTTACTAACCTGGAATTTGTAAATGGGTCGGTGATCTTCGGGGAATCGCAAAATTTGATGGAGCCTTTTGTGCATATGTATATACATTTTTCTGAAGAATGGCCCACCCTTTTCATCATTTTAAAAGTATCTGTGACAACACAAGGTGTTCCTGATTACTAGTTACGTGTACAGTTCTAGTACATGGTTAGTCATCTCTGCCTGGGACTGAGGGTCTTCCTTGGATGCAGAGGACTTTCAGTTTTATTTATTTTATTTTATTTTATTTTATTTTATTTTTTAAAGATTTTATTTAATTATTTGACAGAGAGAGACACAGCGAGAGAGGGAACACAAGCAGAAGGAGTGGGAGAGGGAGAAGCAGGCTTTCTGCGGAGCAGGGAGCCCGATGCTGGGCTCTCGTGACCTGAGCCACAGGCAGACGCTTAACTGATTGAGCCACCCAGGCACTCCAGAGTTTCAGTTTTAAATCTAGGAAACATCCCAGGTAAACTGCCCCAGGTTGGTCCCCCTGATGACTAGGGTAATCCTTATCTATATATGGAAAGAAACC
Organism: Callorhinus ursinus; assembly: GCF_003265705.2. NCBI lineage: Eukaryota > Metazoa > Chordata > Mammalia > Carnivora > Otariidae > Callorhinus > Callorhinus ursinus. The sequence continues at coordinate 34,421,942 of NW_027397068.1, read as the reverse complement.
CAGAAGAGTGGCACCAATTTCTGGAGATTCCAAAATTGCTGGAAAAGCTGAGGCCTCCAGGTTCCTGCCTTTTCCATGTGAATAGGTAATTCTCAGGTTACAATCTTTGTCTTCTTACAGTGATTCCATTTTGTCCTCTAAACTGTTGAATATGAAAGAGTTACCACGGGCAAAAATACATGTTCTACATTTGTCCATATAATTTCTCTCTATAAGAGCATATGTTTTCCATATAAATATAGAACTATAAGTATTTAGAAGGAAATCTGTTATAAAGGAATAGACATGAAGAAATATGGTGTGAAAAGAACGTTTTAGCAAGGTCCTATCCTGTTTATTTTTTCAAATTCAGCCTCCTAAGTGCTGGATCACTGCAAGGTTAATCACAGATGAACTAAAAAAAAATGTATCCTGTACTTTGCTTTAAAAGAGAATAAGATGCCTCCTTCGACTGGATTTTATTGCAGGAACTAATTTCCAACCGTAATGTGAGTTTTTGAGTAAGTTTGAGCACTGTGTAATTTATTGCTGCTGATGGACTCATCTACAATGGCATCCTCTAAATCATATTTAATGGGATATAGTCTACGTTTTTCAACATGTGGTTTTTTTATTCACAGAGAGGCTGTATCATGATAAATATTATCTTAGAGTAGTAGTTTGGTTGTTAGGCTGACATGCATGTGACAGTACTGAGGTTTCAATTATCCACTTGCATCAATCAATCTCTTAGTTTTCAACACTGTTGCCTGCAGTAATGTCACAGCTCTTCTGTCAGACAGAAGAACTTTGCGGGAAATGTTATTCATTACAGCTGCAAATCTGTCACCAGGCCTGGCATGGCTTGTTAATGACAACATTTATTTCAAAGGGCCATGTTTCGCTTTGTTGCAGGAGAGTTGACTTTGTGATCGTAAAGTATAATGAAATGCCAAAAAGATGAAGTGAACAAAGTTTTCCAAAAATATACTGAAGTGATCCAAATCTGTTTTTAAAAAAGAGAAGAATACATTTGCATTCATATTTTTATGCCCTTCCTTGTATTTGCGAATGAGCACCCTTGGAAACAGGAGGGCCGTGTTTGGGTGGCTGCAGAAAGACCCAAAGATTGTTCTTCTCCTGTGTTGAGATAAGATTTCGGGTGGATACAGGCTCGTTGATCAGGCTTGGCTGAAACGTAGAAAATGTTTAGTAACATTGCATTTCTTCTGAAAACCATTCACGAAAGCTGTGCGAGGACAACTAGTGCATAATGATTCATGAAAACTAATTCTTACTCATTTAAGTGTAGTATTTTTAAAAAATTGTGAGATAAAAAGGGATATGGTTTAGCAAGGTGAGGGAGAGAAACAATGGAGGGATATAACTCAATTTAGACTGAAAAAGTTAATTACTGGTGTTCTTAATGGCTAACCGACGCAGAAGTTGTTTTGAAGTAAAAATAGCACTGCGAATCATAAAGCTTCTGTTCGGCAGGTAGATTTAAAAAGAGAAAAAAGCCATAGTTCTTTGCATCTCCTTCTATCCAGAGATGGGAAGGGGAGCCTAGTTCTCCACTCCTGGAATCTGAGCTGGTTTTGTCACTTGTTTGGACCAACAGAATGGGAGAAGCCAAGTTGAACTGGTTTCAGGCGTGGGCCTCAGGAGGCCTTGCACAAGTTCCTCTTGTTCTCTTGGAGGCTAGCCACAAACCCAGGCTGACCTGCTGGGGAGACAAGGTGGATCTGAGATGAGCCGTCAGGTGAATGACTTAGATTAGCCTGCTCCCATCCACCCTGGCAGCTGACCACGGAACCGTGAGTGAACCCAGCCTAGCTCAGCAGTCAAAGCACAAGAGCTGCCAACCCACAAATGCATGGATTTAGATAAATGGTGCTTGCTGTAAGCCACCAAGTTTGGGGTAGTTTATTGTTCAGTTTCTTTATCTGGAAGGTGAGAGCATTGAACCAAATGATCTTTCAGTTTGTTTCCAGACCTGTCTTTTGTGGATCATGTGAACCAAGGCGAAAAGACTGTACAGGAAGATCAAGACTGTAGGTCTGGTGTAAAAATTTCATAATATCATTTTAAGAAATATCTACATGCATACACATGCTATGATCTATTCCATCCACGTTTCAGCTGATTTATTTCCCTGCATACACCTCTCCATGTCACCTGTTTTCTAAAAATCTTTATTGTTTTCCCTCTGCTTGTAACATAAATTCTAAGCAAGTTAGCAGGTGAATTTTGGTTTCTCCTTGTTTTATTGAGATATAATTGACATATAACATTGTATACATTTAAGGTATACAACATAATGATTTTGTATAGGTATATATTGCAACACAGGTGAATATTTGTGTTCCCCCCAAATTCAAAATCATATACTGGAACCCTCTTCCCCAATGTGATGGTATCCAGAGGTGGGCCTTTGAGAGGTAATTCGGATTAGATGAGGTCATGAGGGCGGAGCTCTCATGAGTGGGATTAGAACTTTTATAAGAGACACTGAGAGCTGCTTTCCCTCTCTGCTTTCCAATATGTAAGAGTACAACAAGAAAGCAGCCATTTGCAGTCCGGAAGAGGTTGCAACCAGAACCCAGCCATGCTGGCATCTCCATCTTGGACTTCAAGGCTCCAGAGTTATGAAGAATTTCTGTTGCTTATAAGCCGCCCAGTCTATGGTACTTTGTTATAGTAGCCCAACCTGCCTAAGACATCGGGACATATAGACCACCAGGGTACTTGTTCCTTTCTGAGGATGCCAAGTTGTCATCCCTTATTTGTATGGGCTTTTACATCTTTAGGTATATCCTTCTCTCCCTTCTTCACTGGTGAACAATTACTCATTCTTCAAAGATCACTTTGAAATGTCATCTTCTCTATGAAATCTCTCCTAATTCTCCAAATTGGAGATATTTGCTACATTGACACTTTTGTTATGGCTTCCACTGCATTGGATCGTGATTTTTTTTTTTTTTTTTTTGCTTATATGGTTGTGTCCACGCTTAGATTATGCAATTGTGGAGAACTTCAGATATTAGGAAGAACAAATAATTACCACCTACACTGTTTAGCATAAAGACATATATCTTAATAATCAAATGGAAGAAAAGAGAAGGAATAATTGATTTAACTTTTAGATACCATCCAATTTTGTTAATATAGATAAAATTCACTTACCCCTTTTTTCAATGATCTCATTGGTTAGTCTTAAAATAAATTACTGAAGGTAAGTGCTAGGACCAAAACAACAGTATATTAAAGGAGCAGCTCATTCGGCATAAATAAGTTATTCTCCATGTCCTTTAACACCAAATGTTCTTCTATCAGTAGAAAAATATAGACTGAAGGAAATCTAAGGTAGCAGCCTCATTGGTAGTAGTAACTATGCACATGCAGAAGATACCTTGAAGCCATTTAAAGCCAGAAGATTATTACTGATCAATTTGTCATCTTCCAAGAGCTTGAGTTACGGAAGATTTTGAAGCTTCCCTTGAAAAAAAAAAAAAAAAAAAGTGGACAAGCTGCATAATTGTTGCTTGTTAATTTTCTTGGGAAAAAAAACATGAACTCACTTTGTCTAGACATGCTGATTGTAATCCATCAAGCAATGATTAAAGAGTAATACTATTCTTCATTATACAGAATGTTAAAGAGACCCTTGAATAACAATTAGTATTCTTGAAACACAGAACATAAAGGGTCCCAGCCCATAATATATTTTCTGTGAAACAAAGGATTTATAGGACCTCAATGCAAAAAAAAAAGTGAGGATAAATTCTTCATTCTTAAGAAAAAGATAATGAAGCAACAATCATGTTACAAGAAACCAATTTCAAGGAATTTAAAATTAGATATCATGTAATCTAATCTTGGGAATAATCCAAATGTAAACATTTCAAGTATAAAACACACACACACATGTATGTGTGTATATATATATAATATAACTCAACCCCAAGTGAGTTAACCATTGCCACTTGCTTCACCACTGATATTACAGGTTCCATAAAAAATGCATAGATTTTATGCAATTATTATCTCATCTTTAATAATATTTGTATGCCTTTTCTTCTATTGGGTTTTCATCTGTTTAGAGAACAGAATATTTCTTTTTCTAGGCCTTTTGTTGTCACTGCAGCTGAAAGAATGTTCAATTTTAATCAATAATTTATTGATGGAAGAAGGAATGCTAGAGAATATAAATTATTAGTTTCTATTATTCCTCACTTATACAGTTTATCATCTTATGAATTTAAGCTATCCCCTCCAAACCTTGCCCAAATAGTTCCTCCCCATAAAAATGTTTGCATCTGCATCTTGTCAATGTTAATCAACCTCAAGCCCCTCAATTCATAAGATTAGCCCTCTATGAATCTCCTCTGACTATTAATTTTGTGCCAACCATCTTATATTGTTTTATTTTCTGTATTTTCCTTTATTTGTCATTCACTTAATAAGTGCTTATCTCTCCTTTCTTTCAATAGATTGTAAACCTCTTGAGTATGGGTGATAAGTCTTTTTTACTTATGTATTGTCCTCAGTGCCTTCTTGAAATCCTCTCATATGCCATAAATTTTGCTTAAAAAGAATCTATTGGTTCTAAAAACAAATAGCAGTAACTGATCTATCAATTTGCCACTAATATTTTCATAAATCCTGACCATGTTTCTCTCTGCCAACCCCTTTCTAATTGTCCCTCTTTCTCTACTACCTTTGTGAAAGTAGGTTTAATATTATCTATACAGGGTGAAAAATGCTTCTCTCCTCCTAAAATGAGCAGGAGCCTGTTTGGGAGGAAGCAAAAAGTGACAGCAACAAACATAAGATCATATTATTAACAGAAATCTGAAATTTAAAAATATCTAACATATTTTAGTGAAGGATACTTCGGATTAATATGTACTCAGTGATATCAAGAGTAACAACCAGGATAAATAATTCGTTAGGGTATCCTCTGGATATATCCAAGAGCCTTTTGGTTGATTCCATTGCCTCATATTTGAAAATGCCTCATTTTAAGACAGGAGGTGCACTCTGGATCTGACTGAATGACAGTTATCAACTGTCACCAGACCATTTAAAAGTGAAGTACACTTGCCACCAACTGTCAGTGCCAGATGCAACAGCAAATCACTTTGCAGATTGCTGACAAATTGCATTGATATAATTTCTGAAGAGTCTCAATAATTTACACTAATTAGGAGTGGGCCAGTCTGAAAAGTGAGACATCTAAGCTACTCTGGGAATCTTTATAAAAAATGCACTCTCTTAAGTTTTAGGCTCTTAGAGTTGCATAGACTTGGTTAAAGAAGTCATCCAGGGTGATGAGCAGATGAATGCCTTATTAGCTATGTATTCACAGCTATTCACATGTACTCACAGACAAATGGAGAAATGAAGATGGAAGAATGAACAATATAACAGAATCAGAAATTCAAGTGCTCTTCAATAGGTTGAAATATTGGGCTACTTCGGGAAAATGAAATTCTCTAGGCACACAACTATAGCTTTATATGCTCTTTGAAAAAGTTCCCAAACTATTGGCCACAGTTGGGTAAGCCACAGTTAGACATAGCACTACTAACAAACAGGCAGACAAAAAAGATAAACAAAACAAAACAAACCTCAGGTTTCCATTACTCGGAAGCTTAACATGAATCAACAGTATCATAGGCCATCTCCTGAAAAATAAGACGGTGAGTTGTGATAACAGCAGAGTACTATCTTCTTTAGTGAAGAAGTAATAGTTTCAGCCTCAGCACTGGCGAGATCTTGAAACTATAATATTGTGTCTGGTTTGGGATTTCAGGAGTGGGAGAGACATTGGCGGACGAGCATGGGTCCAGACGGAAATGACTGGACCAGAGAGAGGCAGGAAAGCACAGTCCACAATGCAGAAACTAGAGACGTTTAGTCTAGGCCAAAACAAGTTGAGGACTGACTACAAAATCTCTGTCGTGTGGGAGAGTTAATCAGATGTCTTATCTTTGTCTCTATAGAACAGAAGCAGGGCAAATGAGTAAAAGTAAATGAGGGACAGATACCATCAAAATATAGAGAATTCTCTAATAATTTGAGCCATTTGAAACTGCAACAGAATGCCTTGGGACACAGTGAATTGTCAATGATTGGAGGGGTTCAACAGGAATGCTGGGAATATTATAGAGGACATTCAACCATGGACTTGGATCCTGTCCAATTATGAGATGGAGTTATTGCAATATTCTCAACGTTTTATTTATTAATCAAACCCATATTTGTCAGGCTCCTCTTGATCATTTTATATTTACCTTGACCTTAAAATAGGAACTTCCAGCTTCATACTCGCAGTTTCTCCTAATTTGCCTGCATTGTTTTTACTCCTCTCTTGCCTGAGAGTGAGCCTGGTAAACCTATCAGAGTGAGCCTTACTGCAAGCTTCTTGACCTGTGTCTGATGTCACTTCATTTAGGAGAGTAGAAATCCCATTTCTGAATTCAATACCAAGATGTTTTTCAATTCAGCTTTACCATAATGTCCTTGTTATTTCACTTTTGAGCTACTGCTAAGTAGAACACCATAGTGGTTGAGTGTCAACTTTGGAGCTTGAGTGGCTTGTTTAAACTCCCATGACATTGGGCAAGTTACTTAACATTTATGTACTTGTTTTTATATTTATTTTTGTTCTTTTCACCTGTACATAAGGCATAATAGAAGTACTTATCTCATGGATTGTTGTGATTATAAAATGACTTAATTTATGTAAATCATACTGAAGCAACTGTCACGTGCTAAGTGTTAGCTATTATTAGTATGAGTTGGACTCAAAAATTTAAATTTGAGTAGGAGAAACAGTTATAGGTAGAAATAAAAGAGACTCTGCTTCGGGTATGGTATGGGAAGCCAGAGTTAGTTCATGGAGAAAATGATACATGATCTTAAATTGTGAATAGTGGTTTTTCGGCAGAGAAAGTGGGGCTGGAGAATGTGAATTCCATACAGATAAGGTGGAAACTATTTTCAAAGACATGGAATGAAAAAGGATAGGGTAAATTCAAGATAGAGCACAGGGCATAGGGTTGACAAAAGCATGAGACGAGGGTGAGGAGGCCCAGCAACGCCAGTCCCTGGAGGGCTTGCCACACTGTCTTTGGGGAGGTTGGTTGTTAACTGTCCCAGTAACACACAGAAAGAAGGTTTGTAGACCAGAGCTTGGCACACTTCTCCGTAAAAAGCCAGATATTAATTACTTTAGGTTCTTCAGGCCACTTAGGTCTCTGTTGCATATACTTTCTCCCCCAACAATTAAAATTCTAAAAGTTATTTTTAGTTCAAAAGCCAGACATAAGCAAGCAGTGTGCTAGATTTGCTGAAACTTAGAGTCAGACCTTCGAGTCTGCACAATGTATCTACCCTCAGAAAAGCTGGCTGGAGCAGAATGTGGGTGCTAGGAAAGGCTTGAGCTGGACTCTACGTGGGGTAATACTGATTCTGGCAAACTGAGAGCCCCTGAAGCATTTTATAGCAATGCCCTAGTTCTCTTTGAGAAAGGACATTCTGATTGCAGCATCAAACATGGACGAGGTCACGAAGGACCATTTTGGCGCATTGAAGAGTTTGGATGATGTCACCAGCCAGTTCCAGAAAGTCAATACCCCTGGGACTCCAACCAAGAGGAAACAGAAGGTGTGAGGAGCTAAGCAGATAAATCCTCTCCCTTTCTTTCTCCTGTGAACTACTTCTACCAGCCTTCCAGCTTGCTGAGTCAATGCATCTGTTGAGCAAACTGCTCTTTATCTTCATTGCTCGTAGGCTTTTCTTTTACATCCCTCTCCCTGACTGGGCTTGCATTATCTAATAAAGGAATCACATTTTAAATCTTGCCTCAGTTCCCTTTTCTAGAAAACCCAGGTAAAAGGGACAAGGGGATGAAGAAAGGAAAGCTTGCAAAGAAGTCTGAGAAAAAAGGTCAGCAAGAAGGGAGGAGAAGTAGAACGTGTGTGGGAATTGTGGAGAGAATTTCAGTGAGGAAGGGATGGTTGGTGACAAATGACACAGAGAAGGTTAAGGGAAGTTCAGGCAGTTGGGCAACTGGGAAGTCACTGATGATCTTGGTGGAACAGCTCCCTTGGCGAGGTGGGGATAGTCCCCTTGCAGAGGTTTTGAGGCCGAATGGGAAGTGAGGCAATGGACATGGATCGCCTGTGGACTTGTCTCTATAAAACCTAGCTTGGAAGGAAAAGAGAGGCCGAGACAATAGGCAGCAATTTTGAGGAAATGGAGTTTAGACATATATTTTTGTTTAGGGTTTTTAATGGTAAAGTGTAAATGTGTTTATATTTAGGGATCAACACATCTAGGAAAATCATCCATCCACTTTCAAACCTATCAGTGGCCATCCAAAGGAGTAACATCCGTACTCACCTCACCCTGAACTTTGGCATTTCCTGTTGCTTTTACCCGGCTTTATTTTTGCCACTTTACTTCTCTAGATATAAGCTGTGTATTTACAAGAATATATTTTTATTCCATGTCTCTGACCTTTCAAATGTAAGCTCTCTTGGGGCAGGGACTCTTGCTTATTTGTTTTGTTTATCCTCAACACCTAGAAGAGTGTTGACCTACAGGAGGAACACGGTATTATTTTTGTGGAATGAATGAATCTGACACAGGTAAGATGCACTACTCTGAAAAAATGAAACATGTTAAAAAAGGAGGGTGAATCAATTCTATTTCTTAAGTAGAAATAACTAGGACAAATGCTAACAAATTAGATGGGTTTGAGATTTATTGAGCTCAGCCTGATCATCAGGATTACAGAAAAGGAAGGCCAGTTTGCTAAGAAGATCCTTGTAACTATATGTCAGAGACCGTAAATGCCACCTTTTCATAGTCTGTATAACTTGGCTTCTTTTATTGCCCACGTGTGTTTGCCACTCCAGTGTCTCCCTAAACTCCTTAAAATGCGAAAGTCTGCACACCTAATTTTTAACTAAGAAATTAAGGAATTTGGGGGAATGCTGTAGAGTGGGGAAAAAAGGCAGAGGGCAGGTCAAAAAGCACATACACCCATGCATTCTGTTTTCAAAATTATTTTGCAGGCTCTGCATTAAAAGCTCTGCTAGGCAATGGTGGCCCCCATCTCAGCTTCCGGTGTTAGGTGGCAGTTATGGTTATTGTAAAATAAAGGGTTAAGCAACTGAAGGGGGGAAACGGGTATGGAATATAAATAAAAAACAGGTGCACAATTCCTGGCTCTACAACTTCAAACTAAATGAGCAGGCAAACATGATTCAGTGAGGAGAGAAAAATCAATGAGGTACAAACAGTCTTCCTCAGAAAGTGAATGAGGCAAAAATGGACTCTTTCCTTTATTGAGCTTTGGTGCTGCTAGAATCGTGTGGACCTGCTGATGGTAATTTTATTAGCTTTCAACATTAGTTTAGTATTTATTTAATCAGGGTCCATGCTGCTCACACATCTGAGGATAGAGTCCAGTGTGACCTGTGACCCGGGGAGAGCAGAGTGTGGGGCTGTTAGTGCCATGAAATAGGAGTCAGGCACAGAACAGGGTAGAGCACCAAGTACCTCAAATCTTCTTAAAAGACAAAATTATCTACGAATGGAAATCACTTTTTCTCTTTTTATATACATATTTATTTTGAAAATGAAGGAGAGGTATAAAAAGTCGATCCTCATTTATATACCCCACCTAGAGGTAACAGCTGATCACGGTGTGGTGTGTTTCTCGCTGGACTCTTCTGAATGCATTCATATGTGTACACAAGCACTTCCCCACACACGCCCAAGCACGCCTACCTGGTGGAGTCATGTTCAAAATGCTATGAGGTAAACCCTGTTTTTACTGTGATGTTGGTCAGGAATAAAGAATCTGGGGAAATACAATTTTCTACTGGGAACTAAGACTTGGGAACATATGCAACAGGTGAGATGTATAGATAATCTTAATCAGAGGGGAAAATTGTATTATAATAGGGAGGTATTGATAGATTGATTCATATTTTGGCAAGTGTACTTTCTAGGTGGCTCTGCAGGTGGTCGTATGTGCTAGGGAATATATTATTTTAACTTTTATGTTTTCGTGTACCAAATAGAAAGGGTTAAATTGGTAGAATAAAAAAATCATGAGCTTGGTCATTAAGAAAACATTGGTCATTAAGGAGAGTGTAGGCAGGTAATGGCCCTCCAAAGATGTCTACATCCTAATCCTGGGAACTTGTCAAGGCGTGATGTTCCACAACAAAAGGAAATTAGGCTTGCAGATGAAATTAAGGTTTATCAGCTGATGTTAAAAGAGAGACATTACTTTCCACGATCCGGCTGGGCCCAACGGAATCATTAGGGTCATTAAAAGTGGAAAGGGAAGTCTGAGGAGAAAGTCAGAGTCGGTGGCAGCATAAGAAGTACTTGGCCAGATGGCGTGAAGTTGCTGGGTTTGACAATGAAGGAAAGGGCGCATGAGCCAAGGAAATCAGGCAGCCTCAAGGAAATGGGAAAGGCAAAGAAACTGATTTTCCCTTAGAGCCTTCAGAAAGGACCCCATGTCTTGACCTTGGCCCAGTGAGATCTACGTGGGATGCTGACCTATAGAACGGCAAAATTATAAATGTGTGTTATTTAAGCACCAAGGTTTTGCTAATTTGTCAGAGCTGCGACAGAAAACAAATACAAGGTCTAATTTCAGCTATCTAGAAGCTTTCCAGATTTTAGTCTCCATCCAATCCAATTCTCACTTGTGTTTTAAAATGTAAATCATTTCACTTTACAGCTCTTCTTAAAACTGGTAAGTGGCTTCAAATAGCCCTTAAAGGATAAAATTTGAACTTTTGCAAAAAAAACTTAGAAAGCCCTGCATGATCTAGTCCCTGCTTATATAATCCCTAATAGCCCTCTGGCCACTCTTCAATTCAGTCTCTGAGCCCATCCTATCCTTTGCTGAGTTCCTTAAACAAGCCAGCCTCTTCACACATAAGCACAGTGATTAAGCACACAGACACTAGAATCAAGTGAGTTTGAATCTTTGCTCCCCTGCTGACTACTAGCTCTGTGACCTTTGGCAATCACTTTGCCTCCCTGTCTCTTTATCTGCTGCAAAATGGGGTTAAATATAGTTTTATATTTAGAGCGTGTAGAACAAACAGCTCTTGGTGCACAGTAACCACTGTGTGAGTGTTTGATACCATCCTGGGTAGAAACACCTGTTCCTGGGGCACTCTTGGTACCTGCACTTGGCATAGATGGGTCCATCTCATCTCTAAAGCTTCATCTTGACTGTTATCTCAAAGGGACCTCCCCAGATAACCCTAGATAGTCTGCCACTCCTTTTTTATTCATTTTCAAGTACCCTGTCCCTTTCCTTCAGGACACTTCTCACCATTTGAATACTTTCTGCACTTGTTTTGTTTTGTTTTTTTTAAGATTTTATTTATTTATTTGAGAGAGAGAGCAAGAGAACACAAGTGGGGGAGCAGCAGGCAGAGTCAGAGGGAGAAGCAGACCCCCCACGGAGCAGGGAGCCCAACGTGGGGCTCAATCCCAGGACCCTGGGATCGTGACCTGAGCCGAAGGCAGATGTTCAACCCTTTGAACCAGCCAGGCTCCCCCTGCACTTGTTTTTTATGTATCAAGTGTGCTTCCTTTACACTGGGATTCCTGTAAGGGTGAGAGCCATGTCTGTTTTTTTTTTTTTTTTTTTTTTAACTTTTGAATGCCTCGTACTGAGCATGTAGTTGGTCTGGTGTTATTGGTTTTCCTGTTCTTGGAAGCAGGATGCTTATCTTTACCAACCCCCTTACAGCTGGAAAGGGCCACATTCTAGGCAATGGCAGAAATGACATTTCCTTGCCAGTGTGAGACCCTCCAGTGCTCTCAAGTAGCGTGTTGGGCTGAAGGTGTCACAAGCTGGAAGCAGCCTGAGATGCTAAGCCAGGGCATAGACAGCAGCTTCCCCGGGGAGTTACAGAGACTTTGTGTAAGAGAAAAATGAACCTTTGTTAGAATAAGCCCCTGTGGCGAGGGTGCCTTTGTTACCGCAGCAGAACCTGGACTACCTTACTGGTACAGTTGGCGATTGTATTGGAACGAAGTGCCACAAACTGGGCAGTTTAAACAATCAGGCATTATTGTCTTACAGTTCTGGCAGCTAAAATTTTGAAATCAAGGTGTCAGCGGCGTTGTTCCCTTTGAGGGTTGTGAGGGAAGGATCGGCTGCAAACTCTCTCTTTGGCTTGTGGATGGTTATCTTTACGTGTGTGCCTCTTCACATCATTTTCCCGCTCTGCTTGTCTGTGTCCAAATTCCCCCTTTTTATAAGGACACCAGTCATTTCGGATTAGGGCCCATACCACGCCAGTATGATCCCATCTGAATTTAGCTAATTATGTCTGCAACAATCCTATTTCCAAATAAGGTCACATTCCAAGGTGCTGGTGGTTAGGACTTCAACATTTAAATTTGGGACAATTCAACCCATAATGATTATTATACACACTGATGATTATATATATATAAACACTGAATGGATGAATACATGAAGCTTTTTTTTTTAAAGGATCTTTGAAACTCTCTGCCTAGTATCCTTTACCTCACATTCTCCCTTATAACAGAAATTTCCTAAGAACAGAAGTATGCCCCTTCAGGTGACACAGAACTTAGAAAAAAGCCATTAACCATTTCCAAAAAAAAAAAAAATTTAACTGTTTATGAAAGAAGCCTGTTAAAATGATGCCACATACTCAGAGTTGCTTGTCTCTGAAGATTTTGTTCTTAACCATTATGTTTAAAGATTTTATTTATTTATTTGAGAGGGAGAGTGAGAGAGAGTAAGTGAGCACGGGGCAGGGGGAGAGGCAGAGGGAGAAAGAGTCTCCCTGCTAAGCAGGGAGCCCGATGCGGGGCTTGATCCCAGGACCCTGAGATCACGACCTGAGCCGAAGGCAGATGCTTAACTGACAGAGCCACCCAGGTGCCCCTTTAACCATTATGTTCAATGCCCTCTTTGTCCTTGTAAGATGTCTAATTGCTGTTTCTTCCTTTTTTCTTAATTCTTGTTAACTTACTTATTCTGAGATGAGGACTAAGAGCTCCTGGATTCATCACTTACTAACTTTATGACTTTGGGCAAATTTTAACCTTTTCGAATGTCAGGTTTTGCATCTAAAATATAGAGACAGGGGCGCCTGGGTGGCTCAGTCATTAAGTGTCTGCCTTTGGCTCAGATCATGATCTCAGGGTCCTGGGATCGAGCCCCACAACGGGCTCTCTGCTCAGCGGGGAGCCTGCTTCTCCCTCTCCCACTCCCCCTGCTTGTGTTCCCTCTCTCTCACTGTGTCTCTCTCTGTCAAATAAATAAATAAAACCTTTAAAAAAATAAAATAAAATATAGAGACAGTAATACATCATAGGATTTGTGCAATGACAAAAAAGATAAGAAATCTAAGGTGTCTAGCAGAGAGGTAAACACCTAATGGATGCCTGAATGTTAGCCATTAATAATAGTAATAATAACACTAACAATAACTGTTGACATCTGAGTATTTACTATGTGTCAAAAACTGTCCTAAGAGTATAACAAATATTAGTTGGTTTAATCTTCATAATTAGCTTAATGATATTGATGCTGTTTTTCCCAATTTTTAATGAACTGAGGCGCAGAGAGTTTGAGTCAGCTTCCCAAGGACACATGAATAGTGGCAGAGTCAGGATTTGAACTCATATTGTCGGGCTCCAAGGCAATGAAAAAAAACAAGCTCATTTAAAATTATATTAAAAAAATAATAGAGACAAAAACGACAGCAACTATACAAACAAACCAACAAAAAGCCAACAAACCTAATGAACTTTTAAAAGAGCTGCAGAAACCTTTGGAGGCGAAACACTTTCAGTCTGCCACGGTTTGGGTCTCAGAGGATGATTTTTTGCTTCTACCCAAGTGGAGTGGTGCTATGCTTTTGAAGTTAGAGATAACCGTCGCTATGACCTCAGGAAACATAGATTTTTCTACTCTGTGCCTTTTTACTAAAAGTTTAAATCCAGTGCCCATCTCCAGACAGCTTCAGACAGGAAGAACAAATGATGAGTCAGCAAACTGAAGTCGTAGGAATTAAACACCTGAGAAAGCCTCACTGTGGCAGAGCCGGCCTCAGGTGGATGTGAGGGAGGTGATGTCCGATGGAGGATCCCGAGACTGGGGTTGTTGTTCTGGTTCCTTCTTACAGCCCCAGAGTCTGGTCAGCACTTGGTGAAGGTTTGTTGAACTGATTTAAGCTGAAGTTTGTCTCTGTGGCCTGCAGCCAGTCCTGTCACAATGGACATTTCTCATCTTCCCCAAATTAACCCGGACCCAATCCTTCCTTATAACCTGGGTTTAAATCCCTGCTACTGGTTAAAGCTTGCTGTCTCGAAATAGATGTGAACATTTTAGCAAGGAAGTCTAGACGCGTGAGTCTCAGGAAGGGGTGATTTTGTCTGCTAGGGGACATTTGGCAATGTCTGGAGACACTTTTGACTGGCACTATTGGGATGGTGTGCTTGATCTAGAAGGTACAGGTTAGGGGTGCTGTTTCATAGCTTACCCTCCCCACCCCTGCCTCCAGCAAAGCTAAGCGTTGTATGCCAAAGAGTAGGACTGGTATTTTGAAGATGGTGAGTGACTGCTGAAAGCATAATGCCACGGTGCCTGTAGTTTCTTCCTTGTTAGACCAGGATTGGAGCAAGAGAGAATGCAAGGTGCACTGAGAGCCATCCATTTGACCCCTGTGTCAGTTGGTGATTCATTTGGAAAAGTGGCAAATCCTAGAGTGGTTGTAATAAACTAGGAGACAGTAGCAAGAATAGGTAAGGATGTAAACTTTTTAGGTGACATGGTTTGTGTTCAAATCCCTGCCCAACATCTCCTAAATTTCATGACTTTGGTAAATCTATTTAGGGTCTCTGGGCTTCAGTCATCTCATTACTAAAATGTAGGTAAGGTTGTATACCTCATGTGATGGCAGCAAGGTTTCAATGGGATTAACATGTACGAAAAGCTTAGCACATAATCAACACTGAATAAATGCTAACTGTATTAATAATAAAAGTAATAATTACTATTATTAAAGTAGTATGGCATATCAAAAAACCCACAAAATCTACAATCAGAAAATTTCAGTTTTCTCATATACAACACTGGGATCATAAAGTCACAGGGCAGTATGAAAACTAATAATAATGATAGACGTAATGTTAAAATACATAATAATATTGTATGTACCAGGTACTGTTTCAGATTCTTTGCAAGTTTTAATGGATTTAATTCTCACAGCAATCCTGTGATGTGGGTAATAATCTTATCGTTATTTTGCAGAAGAAGAAGGTTAAGGTACATGGTAAACTGTAAAACCCACAAATATGTTAATTGCTATCACCCGTCCCACATTTCAAAGTTTTTCCCTTACTTTTGTCTCTTTATCTCTATGTAGTACCCCGCAATACTTAGGTGATATCAGATGTCCCTACTTCAAAGGTGTATTTACACGAGTCTTGTCCACTGAAAGAAACACGTATTCATTATTTAATGGAAGCTGAAACACTGCCATAAATTTCCCATCGTTAATTTTTTCCCACATGTCAGGACCAGCACCAGCTCTTTGCTGTCTTGCCCTGGTCTAAGCCTTGGCCCGGACTGACACTTCAGATGCAAAAGGCCCTTCCTGACAAAAAAAAGCACACATAGGCCTCAGCTGTCCTTTGCCACATCTCACTCAAGTGGATTGTAGGCAAAGGAGTGTCAATAACAAGGGATTTTGTGATGTTTTGGTTATTCCAGTCAGAAAATGTCCACACAGAGCAAAGAATCTCACCCCCAACTCCACTGCAGTGCTAACATTTTTGGAGGAAGAAGATGGGGAAATCAGGCCACACTGCTACCTTCTCCATGGCTCCCTCCTGCTGCAGGTGGTGAACTGAGGTGATGGGTGAGGACCAGGACCTAGACTCCGTGGGTTCCTTGTGGGTGACAGACTCCCATCACACAGCTGCAGCACCACAATCTCTGGTTTGACATTCTGATGCACGGCTCTTCTAGAATTTGTTTTGTGGGACTTCTGAGACTCAGCAAGAGAATCTCTGTCAGCTCTGGGCAAACTTAGCCTAGATTTTCATGGACGTGGAAAGACAGATTTTTTTCCCCCCACTTTGCTCAGAAGAAAGTGTTGTTTATACCCTCTTTGAAAGCAGACAATTACATTGATGTTATTTAAAAAGTATTATGAATTAAATGAATGATGCTCGACCAAGACAGGGAGAGAGATTTTATTATGTCAAATTTTAATACTCTTTGGACACTCTAATTTGGTAATATTTCCTTAATTGCTTATTGTTGCAATAATGCACTTCCTCCTTTCATTTTCTTATTCAAATGGCAACCATAGATTAGAAAACATTTCTGGGAATCTACTTGCATTATTGTATATTGTCTCTGATTATACATGCTATTTTTAGCAAGATTGTTATTAGGGAAGGAATATATTGAGATGAAAAGAAAATATCTGGCTATAATATTTCTAAATCTAGAAAGGTATATGTGCTTTGCTCTTCTAGTAATATCAAAGCTCTTGTTCTTCCTCTGACATAGATTATTGCATTTTTTTTTTGGTGTATTTTTGATGCTGAATTTCTTGTTTTTTTTTTCTAGAATGATTTTCCTATTCACAAGTTAAGACTGAAACTGTGCTAAAGCGGCATAAATAGTTTTAAATAAATGATTATTAAAAAGCCTTTGTGAGGGTTTTTCTTCTTCTTGGCTTTTCTTTAATTCTAAAAACATACTAATTTTCCAAATGTAACTTACAATTCTGTGTCAATGTTTAAATAAGAGAGTTGATAATTTTTTTCTTTGAATTAATAGTTCCTATTGTCATTTTATGGTCTGTTGGTTTAATGGTGATTTTCTAAACCTTATCTTTGGTGTACGGATATTGTACAAATGATTTTTTCTTTGCCTATAATTTGTTCCAGATAATAATCCCTGATATCGCACCAGGAAATTTCTGTGTAATGTAAATTTCAGCATTAAATTATTTATTGCCTATAAATTTTCTATCAGAAGGGGATCAACACACTGAGTCCACTAATGCTGGTCTAATAGAAAGTTAATGGCTTATTCCAACTGATTTTGCAAGAACAAAGGGACACGCTAACCTCGATGACAGAGTGCAATTAGCCAAACACCTAGGGAATAGGTTTTCTCTAGTCCACATTAAGTCTGCAGAACTACAAAGGTAGCACCTTCTTTCTAAGCCATATTCCTTATTGGATTATCACCATTAAACCTGCAGGGAGCTAGAACCGAAAATCAGTGATACACTCGGGTGGATAGTGGTCTTCTGAGACAGGTTGTCTGTCTGGTGAGTGCCTAACACGAGGGTGCTGCTCAGGCCCAGGAAGTGTATACAACATGACTCCTTAGAGATAGCCTTGCTCTACTTTTCTGGTTTAAAAATTACATCTGAGGAGGCAGCGTGAGGACTAGTGATGCAGATTCAAATGATCGGCTCTTGACTATGATTTCGGCAGTGACTCCTCTTCCTTAGGGTCAATCAAAAAGCAAGCAGCTGTTTAGCCAGACAGGATTCTCTACAGCTTCTGCAGTATTGAAGCCATGACTCGGACTTCATCAAAATGAAAATGCTTCTGCTCTTCAAAAGACATTGTTCTGAGAACAAAAGGCAAAGAACAGACTCATATCCCTCCTTGGAGGAGCAATTCAAGAAGATGGGATTTAAAAAAAAAAAAAAAGTCTTCCACTCTATGAATTTTTCTTTTATCTTACTAATGAGACACAAAGCCATTTTTCTGGTTTCTTACCTTATCTCTCGCCATACTTTCTATCTTCTTTTTTTGTCATTGATATTTATTCGTTTAGTTATGGGACAGATATTTATTGAGCATGTTCTCTGTGCCAGGTACTGTTCCAGCTTCTGTGGATATATTAGAGGACAAAACACAGTGATATCTCTGATGAAGCTGATGTTCTTGAGGAAGACAGACACTGATTACTTTCAAAACAAATTACAAAGAGATTGTTGCAGACGGTGCTATAAGAGAGAAGGGCAGGGAGGTGCTGGGAGAAAGTGTCACACAGAGCTGACCTGGTCTTTAGGGGGCCGGAAGTCTGGCCGGAGAAAGTGACACTTGACGTAAACTTCTTGAGTAAAGGCATTATGGACTCAAAGTATGTTGCCTGTCTCTAGACGGATGCTCTAAATATGTTTCTGAATTAAGTGGCACATTTCCTTATGCTGAATAGGTTAAATATGTCTCTTTACTTTAAAAAAAAAAATCACCATAAACCCATGGCAAAATTGTACTAGTTGAAGACAGATAATCGAGAGGGAAATGTTCACGGATTTACTTTATTAGGGAGAGTGCCTAAATCGCATGTTCACTTTCCATGGTTGCACTGATTAATTTTAATTTTTATTTGAAACTGACATTTTCTTTTCTTACAATGTATTTTCCCCTAGACCTCAGGAAAGTTGGGGCTGGAGAATCAAAATGATCATAGGAGCTTAGTCTCTCTGGACATCATTATTCTTCCTAAACTCACCCTTTTACGACCAGCTGATCTCTTCCTCCAACCAGTGGGCCTGCATTTGGAGGCTTGATGAAGCAGGTCTCATATATATTTTTTTCTCACTTATCTGTCTGGTTCCATGTCAGATATTTTCCAAATACTTTTCCACTAATATTTACTCAAGATCAGTACTCCACTCAAAAAAGTAAGTAGTTTCTTGCCTAATACAGACATAAATAAATTTAAGAAGTTATCTTTTTGAAATGGCTGTTTAAAAATCAGAGCTAAAGCTATTTTAGATATGACAATAATGATTTATTTTTAAAAGTTGCTTCCAAAATGTTACATTTTCTTTTCTTTAGCATACTTAAGTGCTCAGTCCCAAGTCGTAACTCACTCGGAAGATCAGATTACAGAGACTTTTGCGCTGTAAATTCTGAAAGAGCCTTTGGCCAAAAGCAGTAAGACCAGACTTGATCTGGAGAGGGCATCAAGAAAAACAAGGAGCCTTATTTAATACTGTTGTGCACCGCAGCCTGGAGCAAGGTGAGATGGAATTAGACATTACTTCCATTTTACCAAGGAGGAAGAGAAAAGTCTTGGGAAGGTCTATGACCTTCAAGGAGGTTGGAGGTGTGAAACATTTCTTTGCCTCTCCCTCCCTGATGAGACTGACATGCTTTCCTGGAGGATAGCCACCTTATCTCCTTCACAAACAACTCCTTTGCTCCCTTCAATGCTTTAGTGAGCCCCTCTTACTGAAAGACGTAACTTTATTTTTAAAACATTTTTTGTTATTGAAGTATAGTTGAAATACAATGTTATATTAGTTTCAGATATGCAACATCGTGACTGGACAGTTTCCACACAGTACACAAGGCTTGCCATGGTAAGTGTAGTCTCCATCTGTCACCATACAACACTATTACAATATTATTGACTATATTCCCTAGGCTGTACTTTTCATCTCTGTGACTATTTATTTCATAACCGAACATTTATGCCTCTTAATCCCTGTCACTATTTTGCCCATTCTGTCCCCACTCCCTTCCCCTCTGACAACCACTAGTTTGTTCTCTGTATTTATGAACCTGTTTTTGCCTTTTGTTTCTTTGTTCATTTGTTTTCTTGTTTAGATTCCATGTGTAAGTGAAATCACATGATATTTGTCTTTCTCTGTCTCATTTATTTCACTTATTATAATATGCTCTAGGCCCAAATGGATCTTGTTGCAGATGGCAAGATCTCATTCTTTTTTATGGCTGTGCAATATTCTATTGCATATATATACCACATCTTCTTTATCCATTCATCTGTTGATGGATACTTAGGTTATTTCCACATCTTGACTATTGCAAATAATAC
The DNA here is from genome assembly GCF_003265705.2 of Callorhinus ursinus. Lineage (NCBI taxonomy): Eukaryota > Metazoa > Chordata > Mammalia > Carnivora > Otariidae > Callorhinus > Callorhinus ursinus. The sequence continues at coordinate 34,402,036 of NW_027397068.1, read as the reverse complement.
TGCAATAAACATATATTTTTTTTCAAATTAGTGTTTTTTTTTCCCCCCTTTGGGTAAATACCCAGTAGTGGAATTACTGGATCTTATGGTATTTCTATTTTTAATTTTTTGAGGAACCCCCCCAAACTTTTTTCCACAGTTATTGCACCAATTCACATTCCCACCAAAGGGACATAAGAGTTCCCTTTTCTCCACATCTTTGCCAACACTCATTATTTCTTCTCTTTTTGCTACAGCCATTCTGACTGTGTAAGATGATATCTCATTGTGGTTTCGATTTGCATTCCTGCGGTAATTAGTGATGCTAAGCATCTTTTCCTGTGTCTTCTGGACATCTGTATGTCTTCTTTGGAAAAATGTCTATGCAGGCACTCTGCCCATTTTTAAATTGGATGATGACGATGATGACTTTGATATTGAGTCGCATAAGTTCTTTATGTCTTTTGGATATTAACCCCTCATCAGATATATCATTTTCAAATATCTCCCTTCAAGTAGGTTGCCTTTTCATTTTGTTGATGGTTTCCTTTGCTGTGCAAAAGCTTTTTATTTTGGTGTAGTCCCAATAGTTTATTTTGCTTTTGTTTCCCTTGCCTCAGGAGACATATCTAGAAAAATGTTGCTATGGCCAACGTCAGAGAAATTTCTGCCTCTGCTCTCCTCAAGAATTCTTATGGGTTCAGATCTCACATTTAGGTCTTTAATCCATTTTGAGTTTATTTTTGTGTATGGTATAAGAAAATGGCTCAGTTTCATTCTTTTACATGTAACCATTTACTGTCCTCAAGTTCATTTATTGGAAAGACTGTCTTTTCCCTATTATATATTTTTTGCCTCTTTTGCTATAGATTAATTGACCATATAGGTATGGGTTTACTCCTGGACTCTCTGTCCTGTTCCATTGATCTATGTATCTACTTTGGTGTCAGTACCATACTGCTTTGATTACTACGCCTTTGTAGTATATCTTGAAATCTGGGATTGTGGTACCTCCAGCGTTGTTCTTCTGAAAGAAGTAACTCTCCTAGCCCTTAGGCATGTTGACTGCTGAAAAATTAAATATTTTAAACACCTGGACTAGGACATCACCATGGAGAAATCAGAAATGTGTAACAGCTCTCTCAGCTCTGGCTGCATATTAGGATTACCTGAGGAGCTTTTAAAAGATGGTAATGTCCCCCGGACATTCTGATTTAAATGGTCTGGAGTGGGCCCAGCTATTGGTACTTTTAGGAGTCCCCTGGTAATTTCCACTCTGTGGGCAGGGTTGAGAATCAATGATATATGCTCATCATTATCCTGTCATTCAGATTTTAGGCAGAGGTTTTCATAGTCTTTGTGACCAGTACGCTTCTAAGCAAGAAACTCATTTTCTAAACATCCCCCCTGCTCAATTCTGCTCACTGATCAAATTCAGACTAGACCAAAAGAGAGGATTTAGTGAACTGTTTGCCACCTCTGTGGACCCTGGCATAACAACCAGCCAGATAATAATTGCTGCGGGGCTGAACAAGTGATGAACCGAGACACCACACCCCCCGTGGAAGCCACTGAAAGGGCCGTATCGGAAGTAACATCAAGCAGAGTGGCCCAGCCCAGGGCTTTTCTCTGAATGGCCAGTTCTTACCAAAGACTTTTGCTTGTTGAAGAAAAGTTACTTTTCTTCTGTCATAGCCTTAAGATGCTTGGGAACTTGGGGGTAGTGCTGTTTATGATTTATGCCTTATAATGTTAATGGGAAAGAAATACGACCATCTTTTATGGACATCTCTGAGTAGGGAGTCCAGCAAACTGAGCTTGGTGAAGCATGATGGAGATAGTAGCGGCAACCAGCTCAGAAGGATCATAGAATAGTGAGTGTGAAGAGTATTAGGTTGGAAAAGGTGAGACCTGGGTTCGAAGGATTTCTGCCACCAATGAGCCTTGCTACCTTGAGAAGTTCCTTTGACTTTTGGGGCTTTCTTTTCCTTCACAAAAAGGGGCCTGGGTTGGGATGAGAAGGTGTCTAAGATTTTTTTATAGCTCCAGTATTATATAATTCTCCAAGATCTATTGGTGGATGTTTATCTATTGATGCATAGAAGGGGAGATGTTAGATGAAATAGACCCTCTTCGCCTATTTTAAGATGGTCATAGCACATAAGAGCTTGAATTTAGTCACACATTTACTGAGGACCTACTGTGAGCAAAAGGCTATGCGAGGGTTAGGGGTTGAGCATCCGCAGAAGCCATTTATGGTTCCTGCCTTTCCCAGACTGGCATGGCATGGAAAGACAGAGGAAACCACACAAAAGGCTGATAGAAAGCCAACTCAGATGAATGATTTAATAGAGGTATAAAGATCAATAGGGGAAGTCAGAGGGAGAAATGAAGATCATTTAACTTCATCGTGGTAATTAAGGATGGCTTTACAAAATCTGCTTTTGTTCTTTGGAGGTGTTGGAAGACATTTGTGGTGGTAGACTCCTCTGGGAAAGGCACCATGTCTCCTTGTTTGTAAGCCCTGTGGTGTTAGCTGGGCACCTGTGTTGGCTGAGGGCTCAGGACATGCTACTCTTGACTGATCACAGAATAGAAGTTATTGTTCATAGGGTTTTCAAACCTACTCCATCCAAGAGCAGCATTAGCAATGGCCTGGAACCCGCTGTATAGATTTGTCATCATATTGTAAGGAGCAAAGCCATTTGGCGGTGCCTCACCCTAGGCCTCTTTGCTGCTCTGCACTGGGTTCTCAAATTAGAAGTGTATAATCATGCCAGTGTATTCCAATGGCACTGTCACAAGTCGTTTGGGCTGTCATGAGGGTGTGGTAATCATCAGCCTGGAGTCTGGATGAGCAGCCTCCTGTACCTCACATAGCTTCTCTCTCATGGTAGCAGTCACTGAACACCGGGGCAATGAGCTCTGTCAGGGGGTATGATGACAGTGCCAGGAAGGATTATGAACAGAATGTACCCAAAGAAGCTGGTGGTGCCTGTGAATGCCAAGAGGAACAGATTGTACTGCAGAGGGTGTTTAGGAAGGGCCATTAAGACAACTTAAGTTATCAAAGAACTGTGACAGGAGCTTCATGATGCACAACAATAATAGGCTTAGGTAGTGGAAAGACAAAGAAAGGGAGTTGGGTACAAAGTCAAGGTAAAGACAGCAAAAGGCATATTCTGTACTTGAGGTGTATAGAAAAGTCAGGAATTCAGAGAAATGGTATGTATTGCTCAAAAGTGACTTTTATTTGGGGCCAGAATGAATATAGATATAGTATGTCTGCATCAGAAGTCCCTTCTACTAGCAGGCACTGTCTAGGTTCCAGCTAATGGGGATGGCCAGGTGTGACCTCTAGGATGGAACATCCCATGCAAGAAAGGGAACACGAAGCAGCCTCGCTGTAGACAAAGAGCTGTGGAAGGCCCTCTCCACACCTTGCTGTTGTAGCCGGTTGAAAGCCAGCAGATGCTCACTTCCCAAAGCTGATGTCTGAGCCCCAGAGATGAGAGTAGAGGACCTGCACATTTGCACATTAGCTTTAAGAGGCCAGAATCTGGGTCTTATTGAGATTATAAAGCAGAAAGAGACAAGCAAGTTTTGCAGGGATCAGAATCAGTGCTCATACTTCCAGGACTTCTGGTCACCTCTTAGCCGTGGTTCTGAGACAGCCCCCTGCCCCTGCACATACACACCGCACACAGGGGCACACACCAAGCAGACGGTTGCACAGCAAGGAGACTGATCCGGGTTCCTGTGTCATCTCTTTTACTAAAAGATGATAGCATTTATAGTGATGCTAACTTGGAAATTAAGGAATCCTAGAATATTAGAGATGGAAGTTAATCAGACACACATGAAGTGAGCAAAGGGCTGTGTGTGAGGGTCTGGGATTGAGCATAAAAATGAACAAAATGTGGTCCCTGCCTTTCCTGGACAAGCACCCCTGGGAAGGGCAGAGGCACCCACCCAAATGGCTGATAGAAGCCACCTTGGACAAATGATTTAATTGGGGTGCAAAGTTGAGTGGGGAAATGAGACCAAGCAATAAAAACCTTCCAGATCAAATCCTTCAATTAATGGTTGAGGAATGGGAGGCCCATGCAGCCCCATGGCGAGCTGGTGCCAAAACTGGGACTGGAAACCAAGTTTCCTTCAGGGAAATCTGTGAAGTGCTCATCACCGTGTCCTCTGATTTGGCACCGCGATTTCTGAGATTACAGCATTCACCAAATTATCTCTTAAGTTTGTCTTGAATGTGGTCATTTTAAATGGAAATTTTTTGTTTGTGATTAAACTCATGTATCCTTTATTGACTCACCATCTGGAAGGTAGAACATGTGAAACACAACTGAGCGATACTGTATTCAATGGTATGATCTTATTTCTTTGTGAGTTCAAAGACCACTCTGGCTTGTCCATATCTGAGGCTCATTCCCTCAAACATGAGGAACCCTATTTGAACAGTTTCCCCTTCTATTTAGTGTGAGCCTTGCTCTTCAAAATGTCATCCCTGGATACTGGCATCACCTGAGAGCTACAAAGAAATGCAGAATCTCTGCTCCCACCGCAGACCCGCTGAATCAGAATCTGCATTTTAACAAGATCCCTTAATGATTTCTCTGCACATTAGAGTTTCAGAAGCTCTGCCTTAGATTCCTCTCTGACTCCAGATTTGTAGTTCCCAATACTGACTTTATGTCTCCATCTGGCTGAATCAGAGGCAGCTTTTATCCCCGTGCAAACAGAATTTATGATCATTTTCCCAGAATGGCTCTTCCTATATTTTGAACTCAGGAAGAAAGTTTTCCCAGGAACGAAGCCTTCTTTTTCAATGTCTCAACTGCTTTCCCCTGTACTCCCTCCCCTCACTTCCAACTCATCCAATTTCCCTTTGAAAACCATTTCCATTTTCTCCCAACTGTCGGTCATAGCCAAAGCTGCTACAAGCATTATATGAAACTCTGGTCAACATCTGTTTTTTTCTGGCCAGACACACATATATAGACTCTCTACCGCCCTGTCCCCCCTCCTCTCTCTCTCTCTCTCTCTCTCTCTCTCTGTGTATATATATACACACACACACAAACATCTAGATATATAGATATGTAGATATAGATAGATAGTTATAGATATGCATATATATATATATATACACACACAACTTTTCAGCAAGTTAAGATCCAAGTTAGAGTGGGAAAGCAATTACCCAATTACATTGGAAATTGCAAAACTGTCTCTTTTGCCTTAAAACAATCGGAGTGCAGTTGACCCTTAATAATGCAGGTTTGAACAGCATGGGTCCACTTATACGTGGATTTTTTTTACAGTATAGTACTATAAATGTATTTTTTCTTCCTTATGATTTTTAAAATAATTTTCCTTTCTCTAGCTTACCTTATTGTAAGAATACAGTATACAGTGCATATACAAAATATGTGTTAATTGGCTGTTTATGTTATTGGTAAGGCTTCCGGTCTGCAATAGGCTATTAGTAGTTAAGTTTTTGGGGAGTCAAACGTTATATGTGGAATGAGAAGGGAGTCATCATAGTAATAGGAACAAGCTCCTTTTACTTCCGAACTTGGCAGTTTCATAAAATAGATTATATTTTCTGATCAAAAGAAGAACAACAAAAAAACCCCAGACACTTTTGTATGTCTTCCTTTTGGGACAATTAAAAATTACTCTGGTTTAATAGCATTTTTATAATGGAGTTATTCACTTAATAAATTTTAGTTCTTCTGTATGGGAATGATGGGTTATTTCTAAGCACAATACATTTAGAACTTTTTTCTAAAGAAATTTTGTAACATATGCTACATTTATGGCCCTGCTTTTAATTTTAATGCAGTTTTTAAAATTATTGGAAGACAAAAACAATAATACAGTGTTCACTGGAAAATCTCGGAGGGTCTTGCGTAGATTATGCTGTCTTTCTAGATGTGATTCACCTGTAGTTTCCAGTTGAATCTTCTTTTTGTATGAAACATGCACGGGAGGAACTGTGTTGATTGCATTACGGGCTTCAGAGGGGAAAAAGCAGACATAATTTTCTTTCTGTGGCATGTCAAGGATTTTATCCCCTTCATCTGACCTTTTTACCTTCTCCCTATAAGTCATCCCTACAGTTCTTAAGTGTAATGACAACACTAGTTTATTTTCATTGCTATATGAAATCTGATTTAAAATGGTTCTTTCCTTGCTCAAATTGGGTGCCTATTTATTTATTTAATGAAAAACTGCACTCTTTATTGTGACATTCACATATTAATGTTTAATGCAGTGAACATGAAAAATATATCAAAGGTATTGCTTGTGATAAAACCTGAATCAGAGCCTGATCTGCTCAGTATGGACACTAATGACTCCAGGGTGGTTTTGTGAGGCCAGAGTGCTTGCTCCACAAGATTTTTAGCCCCAAGCTGCAAACCTTGGCCAAATGAGTTCAGCGCATCCCTCAGGATTTATTACATTAGGCTGGCTGACAACGAGTAAGGGACAGATTTGTTCAGACCCAAAAGGGCATGCTGCTCCAGTGCAGTTAAAAGTAGCCAAATACTCCTGACTTCACATCTCCATTTCCACTTGGCAGAGCTTTTTCTGCTTAAAACCAAAGTGACATTCCCAGTTGCAGCTACAGTTTATCATTTTCTAACTGAGAAAATACCTTTGTGTTCTTTTCCTATAATAATACCCCTTATTTGTATAGCCATTTGCAATCTGCCCAATTTTCACCGCTATCATCCCCTTGAAGCCCCGCGATAGCCCTCGTAGTTATTGCCTTATTGTTCCCATTTTTGCAGATAATGGAGTTGTTGCTCTGAGAGCATAGGTGATTGTCCAAGGTCACACAGGTGGTAATTGAAGTCAGAACTCAAACCCAGATCTTTTGACTCTGAGTATAGCTAAGGGCTTTTTTGACTATAGGCCATTTTACAATTCTTAACCTTACAAATTGTAGAAGGTTTTCAAAATTCCTTTAGAATGTGGATTGCAACACAGGGACATTTGTAATGAGTGTTTTTCTTTCAACTAGAACCAACAGTGAGTCATTTCACTGTTTTCCCTCAGAGCAGTCTCATTTTTCATTCTATACACAAAACGCAGTGTTCAATACATTTGACGGTACTTTGGGAAAACTTGTTTTTAATATTAAATATTTCACTGGTGAATATTCAAAGGGCTTATGCCTTGCTCTGTGGATAGCCTGCTGTGTGACCTTGATAAGGTTGCTTAACCTTCTTTGTGTCTCTGTAAATTTAGGGTAAAATCTTTCCCTTACTTGGCAATTGTAATGCATAATTAATTAGTGCTACCAGAGTGAAATAAAAGGCTTTGTCACTAAAAGCAAGGGAAATGCAGCACACAACATTACCCTAGGTAATCACTGGGGTTAACCGCTCCGAGCCCATGACTGCAAATTTGGAGCTGAGATCCATTTGCTGTCATTGATGACAGTAGGTAACACAATACAGAATCAGGACTCTTTTTTTTTTTTATTTTTTTCTGTAAACCACCATCTGCCCTTCCCTGTATACCCCAACCCAACACACGGAAACTCTCAAGGAGTGACTGAAAGATTTTTTTGTGTGCTTAACCCCTCGCCCAATCTCGTCTACACGTTGGTATTTTATATATGGTATATTTTTTGAAAAATTTCAGTCTCCTCAAGGGGACATAATTACAGTTTTTGCTGCTATTTCGTCATTTTTCTTTTTCTTTCTTTTTTTTTTTAGGTTAGTTAATGGCTTTATAGTGGCGATGTTCATAGTATTAGTTATGGTTACCGAAATACCTTAATTAAAGAGTTCTTTGCAAATAGACTCGACCCCATAATGAAAATGGTTTGGGGATATCTTTTCTTTTTGTGTTGTTTAATTTTGTCATCGGATAGAAAGAAATTACGGAAATGGTGGTGTTGAAGGGAGGGACTGAGACACTATGTGTTGTTATTGCTCTTTTAATTGAGACAAGTATATGTTTAGATTTAGTGGACACCAGCTAACATTTTCCAATGGAGGGTGTACCAATTTACACTTCCCAGAAATATAGGGCTTGTTGCTCCATATTCCTGAACAACATTTGGTATTTTTCATTGTGGCCATTAAGACAATATCACATTATTATTTTAATTTGCATTTGAGGGGGGAAAAGATTGTATGTCATTTCATATATTTATTTGCCTCACCAGTGAAATGCTTATTTTCCTCTTCGGTGAAAAGTCCGATGTCTTTTCTTTTTTTCTTCTATTAAATTATCTGTCTTTCTCTTACTGATTTATAGGTGTTTTTCATATATTCAGAACACAAGTTCTTTGTTGATTATGCATATTGTAAATATTTTTTCCTTTCTTGGTTGTTTTTCACCTAATAGTATCTTTTGATGAACAAGTGTTCTTAATTTTAGTGTAGATCACTTTAACCTTTTTTTTCTTTTATGACTAGTGACTTTTGTGTTCTGTTTAAGAACATTTTGGCTACCTTAACATCATGAAGATGTTTCTCTCTGGAAACCTTATTGTTTTCCCATTTACACTTGATCCATCTGGAAATAGCTTTTGTGTATGATGGTAGGTAGAAGATGATGGTATAGATATATTTTGAATATAGACATATTATATGAATATACAATTAGATCCAGCAAGGTTTTTATTGAAAAGACTCTCCTTTCCACACTTCACTGCACCATCATCTTTTAAATCAAGTGGACAATATCGGTGCAGTTATGTTTCCGGACTCTATTTCACTGGTTAGCTTACTTATCGTGCCAAATCATACTGCATTAACTAGTATAGCTTACTGCATGTTGATGTCATGTTGTTTTGTCCTTTTTTAAATTTGCTTGGACTTTCTAAATGCTTCTCACTTCCATGTGAATTTTTACAACTTTTTAAAACTATATACATGCCTTCTTTTTTTTTCAAAAGATTTTATTTATTTATCTGAGAGAGAGATAGAGAGAGGGAGCACAAGCAGGGGGAGTGGCAGAGGGAGAAGCACGCTTCCTACTGAGCAGGGAGCCCGATTTGGGGCTCCATCCCAGGACCCTGGGATCATGACCCAAGCCAAAGGCAGATGTTCAATGACTGAGCCACCACCGAGCCACCCCACACCTTCTTTGATATTTAAATTTTTCCTGATGATACTGTAAACTGCATTGTTTAAATTATATTTTCTATTTGTTCCCCTAATTTTTTTTTAAGTTTTTAGCTTTTCTGGAATACTCCTTTCAGACATTTCTCTTATAATGAAGTTTGCTTTTTTAGTCCATCTGTAGTTTTTTTTTATTTCATGCTTGAGTTACACTCATTTACATTTATCATAACTAATAACTTTGGTTACAAATTTAAAAAATATTTCATTATGCTTACTCATGTCCTTTTATATTTACTATATTTTTCTCTACGTGTTCTGCTTTCTTTTTGTTTATTCTCTATCTCTTCATATATTCTTTCTTCAAGTTTCTTAAAGTTTTGTCATCTTTTGTCTCCTTTTGTACATTGTTAAAAAGAAGTCTGATGCCAGCCTTTCTTTTCTTTTTATCCAAAGATTTGTTTATTTATTTTGAGAGAGAGAGAGAGAGAGAGAGAGAGAGAGCGCATGAGCAGGGGGCAGGGGCAGAGGGAGAAGGAGAGAGAGAATCTCAAGCAGACTCCCTTCTGAGCATGGAGTTGAGGCAGGGGTCGATCTCATGACCCTGAGATCATGACCTGAGCCAAAACCAAGAGCCAGATGCTCAACTGACTGAGACACCCAGACACCCCAAGACTTTCTTTTGCAATTGCTTTTTTCTTCCTGTAGAGCCAGAGTTTTTCTCATCTTTGAAGTCTAAAAGACTTCATATAATATGTCTCAGAATTGACCGTTGTTAGTAAATTTTCCTAGGTAAGATACTGTATTAATCGTAATATCTATACAGGTAATTTTGTATTTCCAGAAACTTTTCTTGGAATGTAGTTTTAAATATCAATTCTGTTCCATTGTCTTGTTTTCCTTTTCCAGGGGTTACAATTATACATATTTTTAATCCTCCCCTCTTTGTAAACTCTCAACAGTGGAATGTCATAGGGCTCAGGGCTTTGGGTCTTCTTTCATTTTTTATATACACCTGTAGCCTAGGGGTTCTCATCTTGTTCCACGGTTTCAAGTGGCACATAGATGCCATGGCTCTTGGAGTGGCAGCTCCAGCCTTTACCTCACCACTGAATGCTAGATTCATATACACGATGACCCTCTGACATTGCTCTTGGATATTTAATATGCTTTTTTAAACTTAACATGTCCAACACGAATTTTTTTTTTTATTTCTGCCACTGATCCTACCATAGCATGCTCCGACTCAGAAAGTAGCCTGCTTGCAGGTGCTCAGGCTAAAAAACTTGCCTCATCTTTCTTTTCCATGCTCACATCCAATCTAAGAGGAAATTGTTTGTTCTATCTTTTGAAATCTATCCATAGGCTCTACTTCCACCACCACCATTCTCTTCCAAGCAATTATCATTTCTTTCTTTCATTACTGCAGGAACTTCTGACTGGCCTGTGTGCCTCATTTTGCCTCCTGCAATCTGCTCTCTTCTCCATTGCCTGACTGATGTTTTGATATACAAATCATACCATGTATCTCTTCAGCTCAAGATCCCCTCCAGGGCTTGTCCTCTCAGTGTTTGTGAACTTCGAGTCCGTTCCACAGCTTACATGGTTTGGCTCCTGCTGCATCTCTGACTTCATTTTCCACCTTCTAACGTTAGGTTGACCATTGTGCGCCACTCACACTGAGCTTCATGCTCTCCTTTCATCACATGGGCACACTTGGCCTCGGGGCTTTTGCCTTTGATATTCTCTTCATTTACCTTGTTTCCTCTGACATGTCGTTATGATTTATGCCTTCACTTCATTCAGAGCCTTGATCAGATCTCTCATCTGGTGAGGCCAAAGAGGCCTTCCCTGATCATTTACACCCTACTGAATATAGAACTCTTCACAACGGTTTCTGCCAAGTCCTTTACCTGTTTTACTTTTCTTTTAGAACTCATCACCGCGTGGGGTGTGTGTGTGTGTGTGTGTGTGTGTGTGTGTGTGTGTGTGTACAAGAATAGTGCCTGCCAAATAGTAAGACCTTAGTAAACATTTGTTGAATAAACAAAATTGCTTTATCAAAATGCATATATTAATTGAAAAATTTAAATGTTATTTTAAAAGGCATACTTGCCAATCTCAATGTGGTCTTCTAAGGTAGACTCATTTTTATTTGGACTGGACTGAACAAAATCCCTGAGATCCAAGAGAAAACTGCTTTCATTTCCTAAAATAGTTTTCCTGTCTCATTCAGATGCCTCTAGGTTAATGTGAGAATCTGGGTCTGTATCTGAGGAAGCTAATCTTACCACTTAAATCAGAGTACCGAGGAGCACTGAGCTCTCTCCATTAATACTGACAAGATTTGCAAAACAGTAGGTTCTTCTGAGAGAATAGTATTCATACTAGGAGACTGTAAATTTTGCGTGTGGGATAACAAATGGAAACTATTCCTTAGTTCTTAATATTGCAGGAATCCTGCGTTTGGGAAATATACTTGATTTTTCATATTCCCCTTTAGTAAGATCTCCTAGTTTATGATTTCTGCCTTAACTTGATGCTCCATAGATGTTTCTTGCATTTTCTTAATTTGAATTTCTCTTTGATCATCCGACTTCATGGTTGTTGATCATCTAGTAAATACAGATGAGAAATGTTGTGTATTTTGTAGGAATGCTGACAATAATGTGGGCTGATTGCAGTCTGGATCATATACATAAATGAAAGTGCTGCATAAGTCAAAATGTGCTATATATCAATGTCGTTAAGTTTGTTATGATTATAGTTATCATTGTTATTAGGGATATGAACTTTGCTCTATAAACTCAGGAGTGCAATAAATAATATTTCTTATTTTTAAAAAGGATCAATGTAAACTTATCTCAGAGGGGCTCTCCTTTTGCTTAGCTAGCAGGAAATTCAATCTTGTCATGGTTGCTCCACCCCGGCCTTCACCCAGAATGTGCGAATTTTTTTAGGTCCTCCCGAGAGTCTAAGCACTGAGCAATGGCAATTAGTCTAACAAACTGGTTACTGATGGAACTACAGATTCCTTTCTGGTTTGGTTGCTCTGCTGCTTCCATGCCTTTCTTGGGGGAAGGGCTCTAGAAAGGCTGGGAGCCCAGGGGCCTGGAGTGCAACATTCCCATCTTGTTAAGACAGAAGAACAGTTCTCTCCATTGAGGCCCAGGTATTTTATTAGTTCGGGCTCAAAGTTGCTGGAATGGAATTGACTTAACAAAATGGGCACATTATATGGCGATAAGTAGCTTGCAGAATTTCCAGAGGGGCCCGGAAAATGAGTTTGAATGCTTTGCTGCCAGATAAATGCCCATCCACAATATGGGACCATTCTGACGGGACAGGGAGACGTTTTTGGGTTACAGAAGTTTATCTATTGATTTACTGTTTTCTGGTGGCACAATAGCATTTGGGGGCAGACATACATTGGTTAATACTAAGGAGATTTCAATAGTTTGTTTACTTTGCATCTATCTATCTATATCAATGAACTTTGAGCAAGATTGAGGCTCTATTCCTGCTGATTTTCTGGGCACCCTCAGATGGTTTGATCTATGCCATCAAGTGTACCTACTTATTTGGGAGGGGAACAGAAAACTCTCTGAGAAATATCAGGTTTACTTAGTAATTTGCCTCAAGTCAAGCAGGCTGAAATCCTTAGCGCTGCCTTTAGTGATCGAAACAAAATGACTGTTTTATGCAGATGCTCTTCATCACTTGCAAGGACAATTCCAAATAACTCCATTTCACGGTTCAATTCCCAGAGTCATTGGAGGGAACATTTTGCAGCTAGTTGATCTTGTCTGACCAATCAGCATGGAGTCTGTTCAAGAACAAATGTGCTGTAGTAGCCACACGAAGACCTTTTAAAGGTTGAAGCCACTGATTTGTAGCTGCTACCCTCAGGAATTTTTAGGACACATTTTTTTGTATTAGGGAAAGCTGTGGCTTTAATGATGCAAGTTTTCACAGGTTTCAGCAGGTGCAGAGCTGGCTTCCTTAGGAACATCTTGGCCTTGTCTTCAGACACTACTGCGGTTTCCATCCTATAAAGGTAAAGTGCCGAGAACACTTCAGGTACTTAATTTTCTCTGAGAAAATACCAGCTTTTTCTAGTGAGAACTTATTATCAGAATGATATAAATCTCTTTTCAAATAACACAGGAGATAGAGGCTTCAGGCGCTTGCTGTTCAGCCACAGTTATGGCTTCTTTTTCATTTTGTTTGCTTTCTTCCCCCCTGCATAACATTTTAAACACATTTGAATCAGTTGCTAAAACTTAGGCATTGACAAATTTTACACAGAAATCCAAACTTGGGTTTTCTTCTTGAGAAATTGGAATGGCAGTGGCATCCGGGTCACGTTGCCACCTGGCAATAGGAGACAGGGCCTGGTAGCCGCTGAGCAGCCGGTCGGCGCAGATGAGGCTCTGGTTTGGGTCCCCTCAGGCCTCATGGCTTTTGCCCATGTTCCTCCCAGCCCCCTCCACCCTTATCTGCCTGTCTCCTAGGTAGGGGAGTTTGCAACCTGTAGTCTCAGCACACAACCATTTAGTTCCTTCAAACAGGAATTTTTTTCTTGTTTTTCCAATGAGTGCACATTTTTTTTAAAGCTTCCATGTCAAAATGTGCATATCTGTGTTTTTCTAGGGAAAAGATTCATAGCTTTCATCAAATTTTCCTAAAAGCTTAAGAACAATTACTTTGGATGCTCTGTCTCTCTCCCCCTCATTTTTCAATAGTCAAGCTATGAATGTGTTTCAGTGTAAACGTTTTAAGTCCTTTTTAGGAATTAGGTATAATATAAGTGATATAATAGAATTAATACTAATAACAAATGATGAAGAAAGTAATATTGTCCGGAAGCTAGCTTGGTCTTAAAGCACGTTCCAGTCTTGTTCCCTATCTATAAGTCACAGAGGTCTCAGGTTTTCACCCTGGGACAATGGTGAATTGTAGAACCTGAAATTTAGCAATATCCATTCTTGTTCATGTCGACTTGGGGGTTTCCTCAGAGTCTAGCGCTCTTCACCTGAGGAAATGCCGCCATGACAAATTGTCAGAGGCTTGACTGCTAAAGGGAGGCACATAGCACTCTCAAGGAGGAGCCTATGTGCTGATGACCAACTAGGCGTAAAGTGAGGGCTTAAAACAGAGAACTACAGAGGATAACAATGAATTCCTACTTCATGGAACACCTTGCAGGGGAAAACTTGAGGGAATCCAAGTCTGGTGAAGAATATCTTTGCCTATTGTCTCTGACAGCACTTGTGATTTATCTTTCTCATGTATTCCCTCATCTTTCTTTCTTTCTTTCTTTCTTTCTTTCTTTCTTTCTTTCTTTCT